>NC_091822.1:194077664-194380789 GCF_038994185.2 Dermacentor albipictus
TGCGGCCGCCGTGGCCGGGATTCGATCCCGCGAGCACGGCGGGTTCACCGGCTACAATTCGTAAGTTATAATATGTGCCATAAAGTAATTAGGGAGAAGTTAATCCGTGAAATTTTCAATTAGTTGGATATGTGTTTGGATTTTTCGTGCAAGTAATGTTCGCCTCTCTGAATAATCCTGCTCGAAGACTAGAATTATGCTATCTGCAACAGACGATACTTAACATTCCGGAAACCTTGGAAACGATCAGCCCTCATAGCGTTGTTCTTTAAGCTATGTTTTGTATATAGAGTGTTCGATCTGTTTCGTTCTTTTTTCCTTTCTTTTTCTTTCTTTCTTATTTTACTTTTTTGAGAGATAGAGAGAGAGAAAAAGTAATTTTTTGGAAACAGAATGCCTCAAATTCGACAAACATATGCGACGAAATAGAATCTTGCTCTAATTATTTTTGAGCTTCAATGCTTTAATTGAATCACCCTGTTAAAAAAAAGCTAAAAGAAAAAGCGCACCTTAACGCAAGTTTGACGGCGCTTGTTTAAAGGGAGAGAGAGGGTGGAAGGCAGGCAGGTTAACCAGAGGCGAGTTTCCGGTTTGCTGCGCTGCGCCGGGATGGGGGATATTAGGGTTGGAAAGAGGGCAGAGAGAGAGAGAGAGCGGAGCAGGATCAGGTAACAGAAAAGGTGCTCCAATCACGGGCGCTCACACAGGTCGGTCGATCTCATGAAGCGCAGTAGCGCTTGCATGGCCTTCTGATGCGATGTTAAAAAATTTGTTCTAAGGAAATGTGCCTTGAGAACTGACTGGCTTCAATTCATGAATTACATCATGAGCCATAAAGTAATTACTTCAAACTTTATTAGTTAAATTTTGTTCATTTGTCAATTATGCTTTCTATTATTTCTTGTGCAAATACGGTAATCCAGCTCAATTAGTAGATTCGTGCCTATAGGCCACAGGTGATTTTTTTTTATTATTTCTTAACGTTCAAAAAAATACACCTGGTACAATATTTTCCTCTTGTGTTGGATCTCTCATGTTTTCATGTTTGTCTGCGTGTCTTGTTCTGTGCTGGTTACTTTTCTTTTACCCCACTTCTTATGTTTGGACGGCACGGTGGTTCGCAGCAATAAATAAAGCAGGATCCAGTTCTGCGTTCTAGCCTTTCATGAGGAGGAGCTCAAGTGCCCCAGCTCTGCGCGTGGCCTTGAGTTCTCCCCTCTGCATTCCTCCGCACAGGGTTCTCTGATTCCCGGCGCCGGAAACACGACAACCGAAGCTGACCCAGCCGGACTTCCCGCGCCTCGCTGGCGCCGTCTCAACACCGTCGTTATATATATAAGCCTGCCTTGAGTCACCGGGCTGCCGATTCCGGTACAACGGATGGTTTATTTAAGATAAAGGTTTGGTCGTTATCGTCCCGGCCCGAGGCTCGTCACTGACCAGGCGCTGGTCTCAATGGCAATTGTGGGCACATTTGCACCATGGCCCATCCTTCCCGCTAGCTGGCATGCACTCGTGATGTACCCTCCACGGGAGGCGAAACGTCCTGAGTAAATTGCGCTGACAGTCGCTATTGTAAATACCTTAAGTATACCTGACAGTCCCGCTTTCAAGATATGTTTCTCGATAGCATGTTTTAAGCCTACTAACGAACATGTTCACGCTACTGATTTACAGGTCGGAGCTGTGTTTGCTCAGCTTCTACGTAAACTTTCTTTCAAATTTGCCCTTGTATTAAATGTCGTTTCTTCATCTTATCTGTATGTATACATCTGCTTACCCATGATGAAATGTTCCCGTATTGTGCACATTCGATATATAAAAATAATTAACTTCATTGTCAGACATTACTTCACGGGAATGCTTTTCTGTGTACTAATCCTAAACTACTATCTCGATCATGTTTAATACCATTGATACTTGCTCCCCGCATTGTTTTGTTATTCTCTGCGAGCTATCGCCTGCCAGTGGCTCCTTGGCCCCGTCAAACTGATTGATGCAGCATTCTTGCAAAGGAGACCACCAACATATACAAGTATCGCGCGCCCCAGTGCGGTTAGATCACTGACAACGAGCAGCCAGAGCGTGCTTCCACAAAAACAATTAAGCGCAAGCGCCGACAAACAAACTATTTTGATGAAAGCAAGTTTTACGGCAGCAAATCAAAACCATCCTGTTGTTCTTCGTTCTCGTTTAGTTTGCGCCCAAAAGTAATGATTAATCAATATACAACTAGCTCGAACAGAGATTTTACAAGAAACTATGTTGGTTTTATGGTCTGGTGGTCGTTTTCACGAGACCAATCTGGGACCTCTCGGGCAGCAGAGAGCGTATCGCACGCCCAATCACAATGCAGCGACGAAATATTCGCAGACAAACAGTCATTGACCGAAAAACGCGGAATAAAAAGTGCAGGAGCGCCGACTCTCCTATCTTGCAGTGCATTTGGTGCGGCCAACTACACTGCCTCAAGCGATAAAAGGCGCCCACTATCGCACAGTGCTCTCGGCCTCCAGCTTGCCTCCTCCCTTGTTGGTTGATTCCAAAGGCACTCTCCTCCCTATCTTCCTTCCCTAGCTGCTGGCGCCACGGGCGCCGCGCGACTTGGCGCGACGGTCAAGTCGAGGAACGAACGCGTCGAGAGCCGCGCTTTTGCTGTTAATGGTCGCCACCCTCTCGGAACGGAATATGATTGCGGCGCGTTATTCGATTCCTTATCGCAACCGGTAAAGTTGTGATCAGGCTATTTGCAGGAGTGAAAAACTCGTTTGCGGCGAAAGTTACTCATCCCAATCCTAGCATAGAGCTGCCTCTATCTCCGCGGAGATAAAAGCGATCACAGCCCGCCGTCTGAGCGGAGCAGCAGCAGCATATTGGCTTTTGATGGTGATTGCTGGCAGTGGGAACTGTAAGTAGGAAACGAAATGAAATGCTTTGTACGTGGATGCCATTATGGCATGCAGCTCGTGACCATCACGTGAATAAAATTGCAGTTGCTTTAAGCACAGGTCCAGTATAAAACGGGTGTACCGATCCTCCTGAGTGCCTGCGGTGTGCCCTAACTTCAGGCTGCTAGCAGTCACCAAATAGAGCGATGTCATCATCAGCATCAGCATCATCAGCATCAGCCTGGTTACGCCCACTGCTGGGTAAAGGCCTCTCCCACACTTACCCGCCGTGGTTGCTCAGTGGCTATGGTGTTGGGCTGCTGAGCACGAGGTCGCGGGATCGAATCCCGGCCACGGCGGCCGCATTTCGATGGGGGCGAAATGCGAAAACACCCGTGTGCTTAGATTTAGGTGCACGTTAAAGAACCCCAGGTGGTCAAAATTTCCGGAGTCCTCCACTACGGCGTGCCTCATAATCAGAAAGTGGTTTTGGCACGTAAAACCCCAAATATTATTATCTCCCACACTTCTCCAACAACCCTGGTCATGTACTAATTGTGGCCATGTCGTCCCTGCAAACTTCTTAATCTCATCCGCTTACCTAACTTTCTGCCGCCCCCTGCTACGCTTCCCTTCCTTTGGAATTCAGTCCGTAACCCTTAATGACCATCGGTTATCTTCCCTCCTCATTACATGTCCTGCCCATGCCCATTTCTTTTTCTTGATTTCAACTAAGATATCATTAACTCGCGTTTGTTCCCTCACCCAATCTGCTCTTTTCTTGTCCCTTAACGTTACACCCATCATTCTTCTTTCCATATCTCGTTGCGTCGTCCTCAATTTAAGTAGAACCCGTTTCGTAAGCCTCCAGGTTTCTGCCCCGTACGTGAGTACTGGTAAGACACAGGTGTTATACACTTTTCTCTTGATGGCAACCTGCTGTTCGTTATCTGAGAATGCCTGCCGAACGCACCCCAGCCTATTCTTATTCTTCCGATTATTTCCGTCTCATGATCCGGATCCGCCGTCACTACCTGCCCTAAGTAGATGTATTCCCTTACGACTTCCAGTGCCTCGCTGCCTATTGTAAATTGCTGTTCTCTTCCGAGACTGTTAAGCATTACTTTAGTTTTCTGCAGATTAATTTTTAGACCCACTCTTCTGCTTTGCCTCTCCAGGTCAGTGAGCATGCATTGCAATTGGTCCCATCAGTTACTAAGCAAGGCACTATCATCAGCGAATCGCAAGTTACTAAGGTACTCTCCATAAACTCTTATCCCCAATTCTTCCCAATCCAGGTCTCTGAATACCTCCTGTAAACACGCTGTGAATAACATTGGAGAGATCGTATCTCCCTGCCTGACGCCTTTCTTTATTGGGATTTTGTTGCTTTCTTTATGGAGGACTATTGTGGCTGTGGAGCCGCTATATATATTGTTCAGTATATTTACATACGGCTCGTCTACACCCTGATTCCGTAATGCCTCTATGACTGCTGAGGTTTCGACGGAATCAAACGCTTTCTAGTAATCAATGAAAGCTATATATAAGGTTTGGTTATAGGATAGGATAGGATAGGATAGGATAGGATAGGATAGGATAGGATAGGATAGGATAGGATAGGATAGGATAGGATAGGATAGGATAGGATAGGATAGGATAGGGATAACTTTAATGAAGTGCCGGTAAACGACGGTTTAACGCGTCGTGACGCTGGCCAAGCGTCGACCCGGGGTTATACCCTACTCTGCACTAGCCCAGTTGGGCCCGTTTGTAGTGGGTCATGTGGCTTGTGCTTTTCGAGCGCACCCCGGGCCTGCTGGACGGCCCACAGTTGTGAGTCCTTGTCTGCAGACTGCAGTGCACCTTGAAGTTCGGGCGGGTAAGTCCTGGAGGTAGCTGCCGTAGGGAACCTGGCACAGTCCCACATGATGTGCCATTGGTCCGCCGGACCCACTGGACAAACACCGCACAGCCCACTCGGATAGAGCTTTGGGTGAAGCACGTGCAGCATTGCGGGCGCGAGGAGTGACGCGGTCTGTATTTGCCTTAGGATTACAGCCTCCTCCCGACTGAGTGCCGGGTGGGGAGGCGGCATTGTCCTTCGAGTTAAGCGGTAACACTTGGTTACTTCGGCATAACTAGTCAATCTGTCCTTGGTTTCGAACCGCCACACGGAACGATCACTCTCGGGGGCGCGGAGGGTAAGCGCTCGCGCCACCGTATGGGCCGTCTCGTTGTGGTTCGGTGAGGATGCACACTCGCCGGCGTGCGCCGGGAACCACTTGATACGGACGGTGCTGCCGCGGTCTTGGAGTTGGAGCTTGCCTTGGCAAAGTTGCGCACGGCATTCCTCGAGTCACTGAGCACGGTGCGACACTCGGCCTCGGTGATCGCCAGAGCTATGGCAACCTCCTCAGCGTCTGTGGTGTTCGTGCACCGCACGCTCGCTGCCGTTGTCTTGGTGCCGGTAGCCGCCGCAACGACCACTGCCGCGAAGCCTTCCCGCTTGTATTCCGCTGCGTCCACGTACCGGGCGTGCGGGTCTTGGGCGTGTTGTTCGGTGAGAACCTTTGGCCGCGCCTGCCGCCGTTCTTGGTTGTACTCTGGGTGCATGTTCTTCGGGATGGGGTCCACGTGAATGTGGGCCCGCGCCTCATCTGTGATCTCGCACGGTTGCCGGCTGGGAGCTTGGGGGTTGTAACCCAGGGACGTCAGTATACTGCGGCCCGTCTTGGTCGTAGAGAGGCGCTCGAATTGCGCGGTGAGCTGCATCTCGGCTATTTCTTCTATATTCCGCACATTTCTCTATCACCTGATTGATAGCGTGAATATGTTCTATTGTTGAGTAGCCTTTACGGATTCCTGCCTGGTCCTTTGGTTGACAGAAGTCTAAGGTGTTCCTGATTCTATTTGTGATTACCCCAGTAAATAGTTTGTAGGCAGCCGACAGTAAGCTGGTCAGTCTATAATTTTTCAAGTCTTATGCGTCCCCTTTCTTGTGGATTAGGATTATGTTAGCGTTCTTCCAAGATTCCGGTACGCTCAGAGTCATGAGGCATTGCGAATACAGGGTGGCCAGTTTTTCTAGAACAATTTGCCCACCATCCTTCAACAAATCTGCTGTTACCTTATCCTCCCCAGCTGCCTTCCCCCTTTGCATAGCTCCCAAGGCTTTCTTTACTTCTTCCGGCGTTACTTGTGGGATTTCTAATTCCTCTTGACTACTCTCTCCTCCATTATCGTCGTGGGTGCCACTGGTACTGTATAAATCTCTATAGAACTCCTCAGTCACTTGAACTATCTCATCCATATTAGTAATGATATTGCCGGCTTTGTCTCTTAACGCATACATCTGATTCTTGCCAATTCCTAGTTTCTTCTTCACTGCTTTTAGGCTTCCTCCGTTCCTCAGAGCATGTTCAATTCTATCCATATTATACTTCCTTATGTCATCTGTCTTACGCTTATTGATTAACTTCGAAAGTTCTGCCAGTTCTATTCTAGCTGTAGAGTTAGAGGCTTTCATACATTGGCGTTTCTCGCTCAAATATTTCGTCTCCTGCGATAACTTACCGGCATTCTGTCTAACGGAGTTACCACGGACTTCTATTGCACGCTCATTAATGACGCCCATAAGATTGTCATTCATATATTCAACACTAAGGTCCTCTTCCTGAGTTAAAGCCGAATACCGGTTCTGTCGCATGATCCGGTATTCCTCTATTTTCCCTCTTACCGCTGACTCATTGATCGGCTTCTTATGTACCAGTTTCTTCCGTTCCCTCCTCAAGTCTAGGCTAATTCGAGTTCTTACCATCCTATGGTCACTGCAGCGCAACCTTGCCGAGCACGTCCATATCTTGTATAATGCCAGGGTTAGCGCAGAGTATAAAGTCTATTTCATTTCTAGTCTCGTCATTCGGGCTCCTCCACGTCCACTTTTGGCTATCCCGCTTGCGGAAGAAGGTATTCATTATCCGCATATTATTCTGTTCTGCAAAGTCTACTAATAACTCTCCCCTGCTATTCCTAGTGCATATGCCATATTACCCCACTGACTTGCCTCCAGCCTGCTTCTTGCCTACCTTGGCATTGAAGTCGCCCGTCAGTATAGTGTATTTTGTTTTGACTTTACCCATCGCCGATACCACGTCTGTCGATACCACGTCGATCCACGATACCACGTCGATTCCACGCCGATTCCACTGCTATAGCAGCAGTGCCATAAAATTAGTCAGGGCATACCGCAGGCCCCCAGGAGGATCGGCACACCCGTTTTATACGGGGCATCTGCTTAACGCATCTGCAGTTTTGTTCACGTGATGATCATGAACATAGCTGCCATAAGGCATCCAAAGCTTGTTTATTTCCGTTTAACATCTTTAAATCTAACTTCAGAAAAAAATACCGACGTACAAAATCAGCTTTTTCAACAGCCACTGCCGTAAGAGTGACACATATCGTAGTAAACGAGAAGAAAGGGGGTTAACCGAGGGGCCCGATTTCTATTAGTCATATCATAAGAAGCCAACAAACACTGACACCAAGGGCAACATAGGGAAAATCACTTGTGCTTAATATAATGAAATAAAGAAACGATAAATTATTTGAAATTAAAGTGGATGAAAAAACAACTTGTCGCAGGTGGTAACCGAACACACAACCTTCGCATTTCGCGTTTATTCATCCACTTTTATTTCCATTAATTTATCGCTTCTTTATTTCATTTGCTAAGCACAAGTGATTTCCTCTATGTTGTCCTTGGTGTCAGTGTTGGTTGGCTTCTTATGATATGACATATCGTAGTAGGTTTTCATGCATATAAAGGCAGCCAAATATCCCGACAACTTCGGCCGGCGGGAATCGCTAGCACGCGACAGTGTCCCTGTATATCGGGGAGCATTTACGCATGGACATTCGGTCGAACACCTTTATAACGAAGTGCTTTGGGGCCTCCGAGGTCACTCGTTATACGCAGGTGACTTCGCTGTAAAGGTCGCTACCAGGACAGAATTACTCCTTCGTATTAAACAGGTAATTCTGTTGCAGAGGCGTTCGTTGTAGAAGCTCTCGACTGCACATAACTACAGCACGCGGCACGCGCAGCACGAGGAGCACCACGTGGACAACAGCGGAAACGCACCCGCAGTTCTATACAGGAGAAAGTCCATTTGGACCTGTTTGTCTCGCTGCGCGCTTCGCCGAACATAGACACCCTTCTAGCAAAAACTTCCCGTTCCTCCTATGATTTGCACAACCAACCGTCTGGCTCGCCGGGGCCTAAGTTCGAACGTCTTATCAGGCTATAGTCGACGCTCCTGCTTATCTTACTCCGTGAACCGGAGCACCAGACTGACTATTTAAAAACGACCACGCCACGGTCATCGCAAACTACAGCAAAATTCGCGGTACACAAAGTATGTATATTCTTCCTGTTGGATTTTTTTTTCTCTCTCTCACCTAAGGGCACGCAGCGCGCTACAGTGTCGAAGTCAATTAGCCGTGGCAATGCACGGAACTGCGTTCATGTCGCATTTTTGATAAGCGGGTCCTTCCGAGACACGATAGCGACGCGTTGTAGGCCTGGCTGCAAAACGATATAAAGGAACCGCACCCAAGATGGACCTTGCCGCACCCGCGCTCCTGCTGCCGGCATGAGCGTCGTACGCAAGCGCGTTCTAGCAAGCTACGCCGGTGCGCGCCGAGCGGACCGTAAACGCTAAGGTTTTCTACTGAGAGAAGCGTGGCGACGCTCTGCTGAAACTGTGTATAGTTCGTCGGAAATACGCGTGTAATGTTTGCGTTTGTTTTGAGCGGTTGTATGAACAAATAGCGGGTAAACCCTTGAGTATGAGAAACACACCTCTTATATTTCGTCCTGCTGCAAAGCGACTACTATAACAAACATCGACAACGCGTCATTCGACTGGACCCCTGCCCGGACCTCAGCCTCCAGCGCCGATGCATTGAGCGTCATGCCTGCTCCATGCTGCGCGAGGAGCCAGAAAGTGGTCTCGGCTGTGTTCGTGCAATCATATATATTGACACTGGCATAGACAAGACTTTTTGCTCGGGGATGAGAGAGGGGGGGGGGGGGTACATAGGTACATAGTGTACCTGAAATGGCTCCCCTGCGGGACCCATATACAGGAAAGCTATGGGGGCTGGTGGGTGTTGTCGCACGTCGCTCAGTAATTTCTGAGTGACGTTCTTGGTGGCGATTACAATGGTGGCAGTAGCAGTATTCGATGTAGCTGTACCTTGCAGAGATCCCGGTTTCGCCGTGGAGCGTGCGTAAATATCAATGCCATAACGTCGGCCGCTCTCTCAAATTCCGTCATTGGAAGTGTGCAGATGAAAATTGGCGACTTCTTTCACTAAGTATCTCCTGAATTCACTTGTGTGTGTGTGTGTGTGTGTGTGTGTGTGTGTGTGTGTGTGTGCGTGTGTGTGTGTGTGTGTGCGCGCGTGTGCGTGTGTGCGTGTGTGCGTGCGTGTGTGTGTGTGTGTGTGTGTGTGTGTGTGTGTGTGTGTGTGTGTGTGTGTGTGTCACATTTTCTTTAAACCTCAGCTTGAATCAACACATCGTTAATATTTGTAAAAAGAGCCTCGAGTATAGTTGGTGTACTAGCTCGTTGTCGATATATCTTACCCACGAAGGTGAAACTACAAATATACCAAGCCCTCATTTTGTCTCACATAAATTACTGCAGTTTGGCGTGGACTACCACGTCAAAAGGTAATATATTAAAACTTCAAACGTTACAAAATAAAGTCATAAGGCATGTAGCTAACCTAGATTACCACTCATCAACGAAACTTACGTGTCGGGATTATAATATTAAAGCAGAAAACATGTACGTTTTCCGCAGTCAGCGATCGCGTTACTTCTGTTCTGATTCTTTTAAACAATTTATTAAAGATACTGCACGTCTAACTGCCAGAGATGTTACCTTCCGAATAAAAAGCATTGATATCTGGCTTGTTCAAAGATTTCGCACTAGTTACAAATTACAAACGCTGCAATACAATTTGCCAGTGATTCTCAATAAGTACAGCCATGTAAGCAAATTCTCACTAAAAGAATTGCGGTTCTTTTTGTAAATATGAAATAATTTTGGTGTCATGCGACACTGAAAGATTTATCTTTATCTTTTTTCTGCTTGTACCTTTCTGACTTCATTATACTTTGCATAACACAAAACATATAGCAAGAAAATCGACCTTGTAAATGTACATTATTTCTGGCATATATCATTCTTTAGAATCGTGGTTCTTTTTATGGCTGTATGTCACCTTTTACTATGTATTTTCTGATTTCTATGCATTTTTTTTTCGAAGACATGTAGTTACATATGACGTACTAACAAAAGCTATTTTTTACTTTCATTTATCTAATGTTCTCGTATTAGGAGATGGTAATAAAAATGTCATTGTTTTACAATATTATGTATTATACTTCTTAGTTATTCTTGTTGTTGTCCCAACTGCCTTGTAAAGAGTTCATTGGCCTAGTCATGCTGTCCATAACAGCTTTTAGCCAATGAACCTCTCCAGAATATTTTCTTTGTCTGAAGTACATGACTTGATTTGAAAATTTTGATTTGATTTGTGTGTGTGTGTGTTTGTGCAGTCATATCATAAGAACCCAACAAACAGACACCAAGGACAGCATCACAAGCGTAAGAGAACACGTGGGTTCGTGCCGCACCTGCGTTCAGTGGTTTTTTCATCCACTTTCATTTCCATTAATTGATCATTTTCTTTAACTCAGTTTATAAGTACATGCAATTTCCCCTGTGCTGTCCTTGGTGTTTTTTGTTTGTTGGCTTCTTAGGATATGACTAATAAAAATCGGGCCCTCGGTTTCCTTTCTTTTGGTTCATATATATGTGTGTATGTGTGTGGGTGGGGTCCGGAAAGCTGGTCCGTAGTTAGTAGTTAATGCGTAAATGGTATTGTTCTGATTTGATTACATAATGGGTATCGAGGAGAAGAAGTGGGTATGCTGACAACATGGAGTCTGTTTTTATATATATATATATATATATATATATATATATATATATATATATATATATATATATATATATATAATATAATATAATGTGTGTGTGCGTGTGTGCGTGTGTGCGTGCGTGCGTGCGTGCGTGCGTGTGTGTGTGTGTGTGTGTGCGCGTGTGTGTGTGTGTGTGTGTGTGTGTGTGTGTGTGTGTGTCATCTATAACAAAAAGTTGATTTGATCGGATCAGTAAATCTTTGGCAAAAAGATTGTGTGGGTAAGTCATGTAGCCTACCATGGTAGCTTTCAAAAATTCAGATTACTCGTTTTTGCAAGCTTAATAACTTTTCATGGTTTTTTGCTGTCGTTGTTCCCCAAATCAAGGTACAATAAGTTAGCTTCGAGTAAAAAAGGGCATACTTTAGCCATAACGGTATTAGATCACCAGTTTTATACGTACAGTCTGCTACTTTGTAAGATCATTGCTAAGCTTATTGACATTATTGTCCCAGGAGAGGTTCTCTTGAAATCATGCCCCCAAACACTTTTGCGTTGTTACTTGTTCTAGACTGTTTACTTGAAATCGAACAGTTATATTAAAAGGCAATGGCTTATTTATCGGTTTAAATATCATATACTTGACTTTGCTGACATTCAATTGTAGTTTATTTATGTACCGCTATTCAGATAATAAATTTAAGGAATCATTTATTTCTTTTTATAAGCATTGCAGTGCACGGTAGGACACTTTCTCCGAAAGTCGCTGCTGCTAGCTGCTGCACGTGGCAAAAATTCAAAATGAGCGCCGAAAACCGTGGGCCGCGACAGCGCACGCGCGTGCGCGTGCACGTGATCGTTGGGCAACTTCGCGTCGCTCCCGCGTTGCGGAGGCGGAGCGGCGGAGAGCAGGCGCCACCATCGTAAACGCCGCCGGTGGGTGTGCGCGCGCAACGACCGTGCGATGGGAAGCCTCCAGAATGCCGCCGGTGCCGAACCCGGCGTTGCAGCATCGGGACGTGAGAGTCCTCCTGCCAGCTTCAGTCAACTGGGAATACCAACGGGCCCGGAACTCCGGAACACAGTTCTTTTTGGGCCGGTAAGGTGACTTGCCGCCGCAACAGCCGCGCTCTCGATGGCGCAGTCGGCGGGGCGCGTCAATAGCGCGCTCACTGACGTGTTTAGAATGTCGCACAACGCATGCTACCAGTCGCCAACTGCAGCTCGTAAGGTCCCCGTGACGTTTGTGGTCCAGCTTGTGACCCCTGATCGCACAGCTACTCGAGCTAACCACAAATCATGTAGTTGACAAAAATATCCGGACAAGTTTCACAGTGCAGGCATGCGTAAAACGCGCCGCTTTTAATTTTTACGATGAAAAATTGTCTTTAATTTTTCACGAAGGTCTTATTTCCGGCGCTGTTACACCCGCGCGTTCTAATTCTGCGATGAACTTTTGCTTATCTGTTTTGGCTATACGTACGTCGTGTGATCGGAGCAGTAATTTTTCTATAGAAAGACCGCGTTTTTGTTAAGGCATTTATTACTTCTAATTGGCGCTACCTAGAATGCGCAGTTTGACAGCGTTGAAACATACCGTCTAACTACGCTGTAAGTTTTTTCTCTTTTCTTTTTTTCGTCTTTATCTTCTAAGTACGTGGAGCTTTTTATGACATCCTGACGCGCCTGACGGTATATCTTTCCATACTTTCGAAGCTTCGCCGATGGAGTGTTGTACTTGTTAACGCGAACAAAACTCTAGGCCACACGTTTACGGGCATGGGTGCAGCACGTCATAGAGGTGCATGAAAGATTATCACAATGCGTGAAACTTTTCAGAATGGTAAATTTGCCGTTGTTGCTGTTCATGCTCTTTTGTAGTGCTGTGAAGATTGATATATGTTGTAATTGACGCACGTCTGCATCCTGTGAGAGATAACGCACCATAAGCCAATTTCTTTGTTTATGACTATTGGTAAATGTTTTATCTGTGTGCACTATGGTGAGAGCTATCTGGCAAACCTTGATATAATGTAATGATGCTTTTGCTGCATATCCTCAACAGTGATTATTTGACACGAAAATAACATGTGTAAGCAAACCTACTTGCTCATGTTTCTTTCGTCACATTTGCTTTCCTTGGTTTAGGTAATTAGTGCATGCAACTGAGAACGATTGACGCTCCTAAATGTGATCAAGTCAGGAGCAGAGTTCTATTATGCATACATGATGTAGCATGAAGCAACGTTTATATAAGGTGTCCAAGCTAACATTAGCCAAGCTATTCAATGAAGAAAGATATTTAAAAAACACAGTGCAAGATACGATTTCAAGATTCAAGTCTGTTCAGTCACCAGATCACTGACAAGCGAACACTGTAGATGTTATAATTGTATCTTGCAGAATGTTCTTTAAATAATTTGTTTCATTAGACAGCTTGTCGCATTAGCTAGGACACACGGTAAAAGCTTATAAAGTTAGTGTGGAGGAGTACACATTCAGCAGTTCGTACTGCTGTGTATATTCAAGTTTTACTTTGACTGGCTTTATTTTTGTGTTTGTGTGTGAAGTTGTGCATCATTAAGTGCAATGCATTAGACATATCAGCAGTATCTCAATAATGAATCACGAAAATAAAGTTTAATTGAGACAAAGACATGTTCCAGCGTATAAGAACAATAAACAGATGTGCAGAGACAAAACAACAACAGAAAAGGTAAAATGCTTATACCTTAAATGCTGGACTTTCTAGTACATTGGGCCCTTTCTCGCTTTTTTCCTTTCTCGCTTCCCTTTTCTCCAGTTTATTTAGTTAATAAGATTGCCTTGACTAACTGCTACGCCAGCGCTCTGCATTTTCTGTTGTCCTTTTGTCTCTGCACCTCCTTTCATTTGTCTTACTCTCTAAAGCATGTCCTTGTGCAAATTCCAACTAGCCCAACTCCCTGCCTTAAAAGTTTAATTGCATTAGAATAGCTAGTCAATCATGTTGTTTATGAATCTGTTGGATTTCATAAAGACTGTGCAATGATGTGAATTGACGCTCTCCATAATATTTATGAACTATCAGTCATTAATTGTACTCTAAAATGTGTTTGCGGAATGCAGGGACTATATCTTGAGGCTATCACTTTCGGAGATATTTTCACTTTTGTGAGGTTTTGCATGGCTAGATCCGGAAGCATCGGTACCTACAGGTGGCACCATATACTATATGACAGTATGTCTGGCCATTGTGCCATGAACACTGTCACACATAGATGCTGATGTGTTCGATGCTAGTCAAGCAAAATTTTATTAAAGCGGAAGTAAGTATCCTCAAAAGTGATTGCCTCAGAATACCGCCACAGATTACTATGCCAATTGTCCCATTTAGTGCCACTGATGTGTGAAATACCTTTTGCTCAATACGTTTGTAAGTGGTGCTGTTTTTTTTTTTCTCTCTCTCTCTCTCTCTGCAGATTAAGCCACTGAGAGCTGTGTCTCGATTAGAATGGGCATTTTTTACTATTTCATCGTTGAGCCTCATTGTGTCGCTGGGTTTCACAGTAGAACGTTTGATAACCTTACCAAAGAACACGGATGATTACACTTTTGCCATCATGTTGTGCTTCACATCATGTAAGTTCATTCAAGCTTTGGCATACCAGAACAGGTATAGCACTGTTTTCATAACTGCTCTGAATGACGTGCGACATATGCAGCTGTGGGGAGACTTTCACATACGCCTTTTGTGCGTCTGCCCATGCTATAGTGCCAAGAGGCAAGTGATGTGTGCAGTGATTGATAGAGTGGACAATTGTTTACTAACAGAGCATAAAGCTCTGGGCCTGTGCTGCTAAAGAACTGTGCAGGAGGCTATATCTGCACTGCTGAAGTTAAGGTCTACGAACATGCTCCAAGAATGCTGCCGGCTACTGCTAGCTTGTGTATTCCGTGTACTTTGTGCTTCTTTTTCGATGCCCCTTACCATTTCCTCCACGCAGAGTAACCAACCAGAACTACCTCTGGTAACTTCCTTACCTTTCTGTATATCCTTTCTCTCGCTCTCTCTCTTTTGATTCGAGGGAGGAAAGAGACAGTACATTTGTGTTAGTGCTTCAGAAGAGTGTTGAAGTGGGCTGATTTGTGATTCACTGAACAGGAATGAGCAGTGCAAAGAGCAGGACAAAGATTAGGAAGACATTCACTCCATTTATACATCTTTCTAATCTCTTGCCAATCTCCTCTACTGTTTGTTCCTGGTTTAGCAAGGGCTCCCTACTAAAGAGAACAAGAAGGAAGAAGCCAGATCTGTGCATCTTCTGCTGAGTGCAAATAGCTGTTTTATACGACATCCCTAAATCTTGTGCAATCACATGCATTCTTGTGCAGCTGTTACTCGGTCGCATGCAATCGTGTGGAGAGGTAGAGTGTACACTGCTTCAGTATGCTGTAACATGAAAGCGTTGCTGGCATTCTGACTTCCTGCACACCATTGCGAAGATACTTTTTTCACTACTTAGGAGCAGCTACGTGGCCGAAACTAAAAGCAATGTGCTCAATAATACCGCTCGTGTGTGCATGCATGGGGAGGCCTTAAAACCATGTTATGAATCTTAGGTACTTTCTGTGAAATAAAAAAGCAGCTCAAATAACTAACAACATATAGTGAGGTTCCTTGGTTACAAACAAATCATATTATTCTGCACGTTATGTGCAGACATAGAATAAACTGCAAGAAAATAAGTAATGCTAGATGAGAAAAATACTGTACATAGAAAAAGACGTGAAAAAGAAAAGCAACAAGGGTAATGGCTTGTTTTTTATCCTATTGCAAAGACATTGTTATGTATGTCATTGTTAGACATCTAGGAATATAGGTGTGTGCACGGATTCTCTTAGTATCTTTTTCTTTTCTCCTCATCTTTTCTACCCTTTCCACAACCCTCACTGAAGGTTAGCCAAGTGGACAGTTAACCTGGTTAGCAGCTCTGCATTTTACCTCATATTTTTGTTCTGCTCTTTGGGGATAGTGTGTTAATGTGCAGTTATCAACAGATTACCTGTATCGTGCAGTTGATACTATCAAAATTAATTCAATGCAGAAAAGTCACACATACGTACTGTACCTTCATTTGAGGATCTGCACCTTCCTACAAAAGGGCTATTATAGATGTTCTGTTGAAGTAGAGCTTTTACGTTTACAAAAGTGCTTGGCAGGCAGCTGTTCTGCAACAGGTGCTGTTATTGTGCTGTGCTTTCCTGCTAAATATGACTTAGAGCCGTAGCTCTGACCTGAATCTTTTGTGCTGTTCTGCTTTTTTTTTTTCTTAACCTTTTTGTTGCCTGTATCTAGTTTAAAGTGTGGCAGTTAACACCTGGCCTGCACTTGCATTTCTCAGCCTATATGTATTAATATTCTGGTCATAGTCATAAGTCATGTGTGTTGGGTGGCTACCATTAACTCTTCTGGGAATCGAGAAATTGAAAATTCACTTTTCTTTCCTTTTCTAAAAAAATCACTTAAATAAAACTCCTTTTCACTGTATTCTTTCACTGTATCTTTATGCTAGGTGTTACACAAATGGACTCAGTGCAAAATGTCTGCCCATCAGTTTGGTACTGCGAGCCATTAAGCTGGTTACATAATTGGAGTTGCCAAGGAGGATCTATTACCTCTGCTCACGTGATGTCACTTCTTTCTTTCTTCTTTTTCCTTCTTTTTTTTCAGTATTCTGTTTCTTTTACATTGTGCATGGGATACTGAAGGAAAGATACCACGAGATTGCTGTCTTCATCAGCAGTAGCTTTCTTCTTCTTCTCTATTTGGTCCTCAATGTTGCATCAGCAAGCCAAACTGTTGGAGCATCCATTGAGAAAAAGGTACAGCAAAAGCACTTCCATTCTATATGCTTAACAGAGAGCCCTATTTGAACCTTTAAGGACGGAAGATAAGCTCACTGCTTTTTTTGTTGTTGTTTTTCGTGCCAGCCTGCAGATATTTGAGCTCCTGTGTTGCTCTGCGCTTTTTCCAGATGGCGTGCTTTATTTTTCAGGTGTTGTAAATAACATCAAGCGGCTCAAGAAGCTATTGAAGAGTGAATTTGCGGGCATAGACTCACATGTGTGCAGTAAACCTACCTTCATTACAGTGTAATCAATTTCTTTTTTTTAATTGTCAAGGTTCACCTTTCTGACAGAATATTTTGCTGCAGTCTTGCTTTATGTGATCATCAAAATCGTTTGCGCATGATGTTGGGAGCAAACACTAACTTGAGTGCAGTACACTAACTTTTGTTGCAGTGTAACAATTTTTTTTTTTCTAGTAAAATTCACCTTTCAGACAGAAATATTCTACATGGTTTTGCTTTATATGATCACACTTACACACATAAAAACATGTTTTTCTGGCAAATGTTTTAATTTTCTTACGGTGCTTAAAAGGAAGCTTTAGCTCAGGCCCAACTCCGACGCGGCCTATTGAAATACATGTAAAATGCAAAAACGCTTTTCTGAAATAACCCTTGGGCTGATTTTATAGAGATTTGCTGCATTTTAGAGAAAAAGGCAACTTCTAGCTATTGTTGGAAGTGGATATTCCAGCAAAACGTTTTGTTGGGCTAGTTGGTGCATTACTGAAGTACTATAGCGCCAAACAGACGACACGGGAAGAAGAGACACAGACGAGCGCTTGGAAGTGGAATTTCGATTTAGGGACTGAATTTTGTTAAAAGAATTTTCCAAAGCTTGGTATTTCGAAAAAAGTACAAGCACGAATTTACAAATTAATAGATCTGCATCAAGAACAGATGTTAAGTTTCTGTAAACAGCATCAATAAGATAATTCAGAAAGGACCAATTCAATATGTCAATTTATATCTTACACGAATATGTTACATTGCGTACAAGGGGTTCTGCGAAAGCTGTATTTCCATATTACTAAATTATTTGAGATTCATGTGTAACGTGCAATTCACAGAATCATTATATAATTTTTCATTGCTGAGTTACAGACTTGTAAACTTGATACTTTCATTTTATAAAGATTTTCAATATTTGCCCATCTTTAATAAAAAATTGACGACCTAAATCAAAAATTCAAAACCAACAATAACTAGATCTTAGGTTTTTCTTTTAAATGCAACAAACCTCGTCAAATTTAGCGCAGTGATTGCCGAGAAAAATGGATTCTCCTATTGCATGTATTTAGATGGGAGCACCTGAGCTATAGCTTCCTCTTAAAGAAAAGGGTAGAGCATAAAATGCCACTCTGAAGCCTTTTTTCTTTTTCTGTTGCTTTTTACTAAGTCTACTTGGATTTGGGTATCTTGTCTAGACTTCGCTGTTTATGCTAACTGCAGCTTCATATGGCTAAAGAATTTCGCACCTGTTATTGATACTTCTGGCTGCCACTGAAGTACATATACGAAGATGAGAGCAGTTCAGGATGTTGAGTGCAAATTGGTGCATGTCCCATGCAGGTGCGGCTGGGTGTGGCTGTCTTGTTCTTAATCGGCATCGTGTATTTAGGTGTGCGAGTGGCACATGGATACCGGCGTGAGCGGAAGCTGCTCTTCCGCATCAATGCCAAGGAAGATCTGCAAGCCATGCTCGGATGGCTTTTCCTCTGCTCTTCTCTCATCTTTTTCGACGTGCAGCTACAGGTGGGGGCCAGGCACATATCCACCAGCTTTCCCCTGTAAATTGGGACTTAACTGCTCCCAGATGGATAACTCCACAGGTTTGCTTGCAGCAGTGATTTCAGTCGTAAATGAAAAAGACGTCTGGCTTTGTAGCCTTGGAGCACCAATCCTCTTATGTTGAAAAAGGCTTGGAAAATAAGCACCTGTGATAAGTCAGCATGCCCACCATAGTAGCCCAGTGGCTATGGCGTCCTGCTGATATTGAGATTCCGGGTCCGATTCTGGCTGCGGCAGGCACGATATGATGGGGGAAAAATTCAAAAATGCCAGTGTACTTAGATTAGGTGCACATTTAAGAACCCCAGGTGGTCAAAATCCATCTGGAAGCCCCCACAACGATGTGCCCCATAATTAGATTGTAGGTTTGGCATGTAAACTCATTTTATGTCCTCACAATAACCAGGTGTCACTCCTGTTCTTATTCACATTCCCTCACAACCTTCTTCACTCTGTAATGCTTAATCTCAAGCCTGTGACATGAGTGTGCAGCAAGTATGATTCATTGTATTCGTGAGTGAGTATGCCGGCCTATGCTTGCTTCTTTAACATAAAAATATTAGATTAAGCTCAACAGGGCGATGATGGAGGCTAGTTGGTTGCCGCTCATTTCTTGTCTTGAACTCTGTACAAGAGAGACACACGATTGGAGCACAAATTAAAAACTTATTGTAAGCATCAGAACATCTATTGTCTTCTTTTCCTCTTGTTCACTGCCCTTACCCCTGTATAAGTACATGTATCTATTACCAAATAAATTAGACATTAGTATGCACTCCATTCATCTATCTGGTGGCGCCTTCCTTGCTTTCATTCTGCCCATAGTGCAAGAATAGAAAAACTCAGTCTGCATGTTTCTTTCATTACTTATTCTTTTGTGTTTGTGTGTGAATAAGGTCACCATGCTCTGCTAGATGTTCACTCCTCTGACCACCACTAGGGGCTGTATACTTGACATTGTCTTTGATGTACAGCTTGAGCATCATGGAACGATAGAAATCAGTTAAGCCTTATAAAAAATAAGAAACGGCAGACTTAGTGCTGGATTTCTGACATGCACATTTAATATATGCATTGACTTATGTACTTATGTGTCTGTCTTGATGGCTTTTAATAAGACTTAGTCGTGCACTCTGGATCATCTTCCTCTTATTATTTTAAATTATAGTGAATAATCCACAGAAAAAAAATTTAGAAGCTACATATAGATGAATTACAGTTTGTAAAAGCAAGTAACACTCCAGCAATACCTTTAGCTTTATAACCATAGGCTTATTACTAGTAAAACAAACATTGAGGTGCATCCACCGTAATTTTTGCCAGCGCTAATGGTTGCCGGTGGTTTTTCTTTCTTTCTTTTCTTCTTTAAATGAGACCTTGCTGCTTCACTGTAGGTACTCATGTGCCATTATCAGAAACAGCTGAGAATTCGCTGGCAATGTGAAGTCCAGTTATAAAAGTTGCATAAAATTTCTTGCATGCTAGTTATGTTAGTACAATGCTTATAATTTGTGCTACAAACTTGTAGGTTGTGTTTATTGAGATTATGTCCTGTTGCTGATGTTAGCACCGCTGTAATTCTGTGAATAGCTGAGCAGAAACAGCTGATGTGCATCAAATGGCTCTTTTCTTGCAGGGCACCATGCTCATCTTTGTCATGCACAATGGTGTAGATTTGAATGATGTCGAGACCATTGTGCTGGCTGTTGGAGTACTAGTGACCCTAGTCTGGGCCCTTGCTGGGGAATGCACTGTGAGTAGTACATCTTTGTATAGCTATGCTCTATGAAGAGTGTGCCACAAAATGCATAGTGTAATATAAAATTATAATCAGCTGGTCCTGACTGTATTTCCCATTTTAATGCAGTATACACTTCTCAGAACTTGTAAACAACCGAAAACACATGGCCACTACTCTTTGTAAATCACAATGGTGGCCATGTGATGGAGCTTCCACAAGCTTAAATACGCAAGAAGTGCTGGGTGCAAACCATGGTACCACAGGTAACCAGAGAAACCCCTGGTCTTTTCTAATGATTACACATTTCCTTGGTGTGGTGGTCGGTGGCTCTTTATGGTGATTGACATCTGAGAACAAGACTCTGTGGGAGTACAGTTGAAACCACTTATAACAATATTCAATTGCCAAGAAAGCTAAATTGTTATAACCAGGTTGCATGAAAAAAAAAAAAGAGGGACAGACATCAAAACATTTTTGGAGTCGAACAGCAGTGGAGTCGAACCAGTTATAACATTACCTGTTTTAGCAATACTTGGATATAGCAATGAGCGGTTGCAGTACCGTGAACTTTTCTGTGTGTTCTATGATAAAATAAACCACTTACTACAATGTTTTCATGCCATGTTATTTGTTATAACAAATACCTGGCTACCTCCCACATTCAAGGCGAGCTCTCGGCCATGAGACTACAGCTGTTTGTTCATGAGTTCTCAACTAAAGTTCCACATATCCGAATTGCACTGACACAGACTTCTCGAGTGTCCCAGATGTTACTACAGCATGAGCTATAATAGGAAGTAACAGCTTGGCTGCATACACTCCTTTCTCTGAGATTCACCTTGTCATATCGTCACTCAGCAGTGTTTCTCACAACTCTTTATTTGCGTGCATACAGAGCAGACACAAGTTCTGCTTACAAATTTGGCACGCTTGTGGTACTTACACACTACAAGCTACACATCACTATCGCTACTTTGCGCCAACACGTTATTGCTATAAGTATTACAACTAGTAAATTACAATGGCTGTAACATGATAATCCCGTTCCCTTTCTCCATTCACTGCAGATATACAAGGAAAGCAAGGCCTGGCTATGTGTTTTTGTCCTGCTCTGGTTTCCCAACGTTGTCTACATAGCCCTGAGGCTATACGATGTAAGTTGCCTTCAGAAGTGTCTCAACACAAATATTTAGCTACTAGTATAAAGTCAGAGCCAGCTTAGTATAAGCATACAAGGTAGCCAGCTGAGTTTAATGTGCAAAAAACATTTATTTATTTATTTATTTATTTATTTATTTATTTATTTATTTATTTATTTATTTATTTATTTATTTATTTATTTATTTATACATACTGCAGCGCACTTTGCGCTATAGCAGGAGTGGGTTAAGAAAAGGTACAGAAAATGCAATGGAATATACAGCGGTAAACACAAGTGAACACTTGCACTGATGAAAGAAAAATACACAAGAAGTTATACAAATGATGCCAGGCATGGGTGAGCATAATTATGCATCTAGGATGGCGGTTGCAAAAATTTGGGATGAGCATGAGCGAATGGATCCAGGTAATGAATTCCAGTCTTCGATTGAGCGGGGGAAAAGGCTGAATTTGAACATGTTAGTACGTGCGTAGTAGGGTATCAAGTTTAGGTCATGATGTCTTATTGTTGATGATCCCGGCGCGAAGTTAATGTAATTATCATTTGAGAGCCTAACTAAAGAATTGACAATGCAATGCAGGAATTTTAATGATTCGACACGGCGACGAGAAGAGAGCGTGTTTAGGTTCAAGGAAGAAAGTGTTAAAGAGGGCGAAAAGTCGCAATCGTAACGATGACATATAAATTGCACTGCTTTTTTTCTGTATAGCTTCTAGTATATTAATCTCTAACTGCTTATGCGGGCTCCAAACTACAGATGCATAATCAAGAACAGGGCGGATTAGAGTTTTATACATTAGTAAGTTTGTGTCTTTAGGAGATCGGGTTAGCATTCGCCTCAAGTAACCTAATTTTTTTAGTGCTTTACTGCATATGTAATCAATGTGTTTGGACCATGACATGTTATGCGTAAAAATGACACCAAGATACTTATACTCGGAAACCTTATCTACAGCACGGCCATTTAACGAGTAACTGAAAAGGGAAGGGGAAGATTTGTTGCAGAAAGACATCAGAACAGTTTTATTGAAATTAATGTTCATTTGCCAAGTGTTACACCAATCGCAAAACCTAGAAAACGACTCTTGAAGGCGATTATGATCATTAGAAGATTTAATCACTTCATATAGAATGCAGTCATCAGCATAGAGACGGATGTTAGAAGAGCAGTGAAGTGGCAAGTCGTTTATGTATAATAAGAAAAGAAGCGGCCCAAGGACGGAGCCTTGGGGCACACCTGATGTCACATCAACACTAGCAGAGTCAGTCGAACTGTAAGAGACGAACTGGGAGCGAAATGAGAGCAAGCTTAAAATCCAGTTAACTAAATGAGGATTAAGCTGTGCAGCATTAAGTTTAGCAATAAGTTTAGAATGTAAAACGGTATCAAATGCATTAGAGAAATCTATAAAAATGGCATCAACCTGGTTGCCTACATCAAGGTTAAATGAAATGTCATGCTCAACTCAACTCAACTAGCTGCGTTAACGTGCTAAAACTGCACCTAAACCCATGTTGCATGTTAGACAGTAAATTATTTTAGTCCAGAAAGAGGGTGATGTGCTTATTAATGATGTGTTCCAACATTTTGCATGACTGTGACGTCAGTGAAATTGGTCTGTAGTTCGACAAACACTGCTTATCTCCAGATTTATAAAGAGGGAGCACTTTGGCTAGCTTCCATGAAGAAGGAACAGTAGAGGATGATAACAACTTTCTGAATATGACTGACAGATATTTTGATGACCACAACGAATAACGAACAAGGGACGTGTTGTGTATCCCGTCCGGACCGGTGCATTTCTTAACATCCAGGTTTAATATAAGGTTGAGGATGCCTTCGCAGTTTATCTCAATGTCACTGATTGCTTCAGAAGAAACTATATTGGTAAGTGCCTGGATAAAGTTGTTATCGGAAACAAACACGGATTGGAAATGCTTGTTGAAAGCATCGGATATCACCGCCTGGTCGTTGATGACGTCATTATCTATTCTGAAAGAAGTGGATGAAGCATCGCGAGGTAAAATAGAAGACCAAAATTTTCGTGGGTTAGTTCTTAACAAATTGTGCAGGCGAACGCAAAAAAAGAAATCCTTGGCATTTTTCAACTTAAGATCGAGTTCTTTCTTTGCCTTAACAAATCTATCCAACGCCATAGGATCAGTGCCTCTTCTGGAACGCCTTAACCTTCGAACGTGACGGGACAAATGCAAGATATCACGAGTCATCCATGGAATGTTAGAATTTCTTTTCTTAGTTTTATTGGGCACAAAACGTTCGATACATGATTTGACAAGACGCTCAAAGTAATTAGCAAGGCATTTGACGTCCTGCTTGTCTGCAAGTGCACTAAACGTATCGAAATGATGAGATAAGACATCAGTAATGGAGTTGTCGTCCGCACGAGTGAAATCAGGGAAACTAGTAAACGCGTAGGGGGATTTAGAAATTTGACAGGAAAGTGACACTAAAATGCCTTTATGGTCTGAAATACCATCAACTACCTCGCAAGAAAAGTCACGTTCGGCTAGGTTAGCGCTTAAAAAACTAAGTCAAGGACGGAGTTTAATCTGGTTGCACTAGGAACAACCTGGGTGAGACGAAAGGACAAGGAAATGTTTATTACTTCTTTACAAATAGCTGTGTCGCGACCGACTGCAGACAATGATGGCCAGTGGACACCAGGGGCGTTGAAATCACCCATACAGATAAAACTCGACGAAGCAATGTTGATCTCGCTCATGAAATTTGCAACAGCATGAAGAACATCAAGAGTAGAGCCGGGGGGACGATATATAACACTAATCACAATACACCGGTTATGAAGGTAAATTTTACACCACACGGATTCTGTTTCTGGAGGAGAAGGTAAGACTGAGAATCATAGATCCGACCGGATAAGCAGTGCCACGCCACCACCAGTGCCGCAAATCCTGTCTAAGCACACAGCAACAAAACCAGGTGGAGTGAACTCAGATTCGTAAATACCATTGTACAGCCAAGTCTCTGTGATGCCGATAACATGGGGAGAATGAATAGATATAAGGGACAATAAATCAGGAAATTTTTTAACAATACTACGAGCATTTATATTCAAGACAACAAGGTTCTCAAAATGACCAGGATGAATTCAGGAAGTGGATGGAACGGAAGTCAAATGGCCAGACTCAGAAGAAATACGTTGAGCGGGTGCCATTACTAATGAGTTTGAATTGTCATCCCAGTTATAACGAACCTTGTTAATGAAAGCATGATCATATCTCAACTTCACAACAGAACCGCTGTCCCGAAAAGTGTTAAAAAAAGAAAAAAGGAAAAGAAAAGTGTTAAAGCAAAGCTTTCTTTGTCTGTCTTCCTGGATTTGGTGTGGCTGCTGTTGGCTGTTGTTTGGTTAGGTCCAATGGTATCTAAGCGGATATATTTGTAGATATATATACAAAGGTCACATGTGTGCTGAATGCAAGTACTACCCGCAAATAGGCTTATATGAACCCTGCATGCCACTTGACCAAGTAGTGCCGGTAAGTGCATCTCTCTTCTGCGTAATAAAGAAGGTAAATTCCTGTATAATATCTGAACATATAATATCAACACTTAGTTGTCGCTAAAGCGCACGGACCTTTTAACAAAATAGCACATTATGTTCAACAGATTCCTTAATTTACTTGATTTTCTTTGATTTAGCCCTTTCATATGTGGGTATGTGCCCATTCTTGGACAATGCTCCAGAACGGTATGTGCCACTATGGCACGAAAGGTACAGAATGCTTAAATGTAGCTGGGCATCTGTATTACTTCCCTGCACATACACCTGTCATAGATGTTCTTCCTTCAACACACATCGCCTTCATCCAGCTGACATTAATGCAAAGACGTCTCAAACAGTACATGTGCCTGATTTGTTGCTTGTATCGACATAGCTAGTGAGCAATGTAGTGAACAAAAATATAAATTGCATGAGAATAATGTTGTGATATTTGTGGTGGATAAATGTAAACATTGCATCAGATTGCAAGTTGTGCAGGATGAAAGTATACACAATTGTATGCACCATCAGTATTTGTATAGCATCTAATTAAGAGCTTCACTAAAGCTTTTGTTTACATAGATTCCAACATGATGTGCGTTGGACCTACATAATATTTTTTCTAGACATCTAGCTTCAATCATTTTATCCTCCTCCTCGCCCTACCACTGATAGTGTCACATGTCAGGACCTGCACGGTGCCTGGTTCTTTAAAATACCAATGAGCAAAAAGAGGCAATAGTGACAGCTAATTAGTTGTAAGCAGTTGAGACCACGATAACATTATGGCATGTTTGGAACAACTAGTACTTCTCATGTTTAAGATACCATCTTATTGCTAATTTCTATTCAGGTGCAGCTGGAAGAGATGTCAGACTTCATGTTATGGCTAAAATATTGATTCATGAAGTAGCAAATGTTGTGAACTAATGCAAAGGAATTCATAAATTGGAAAGGTGCTGTCCACGCAGAAAGGGCCAAGGAACTCTGGGGGTGTCAAAATTAGCCCAACATCCTCCATTATAGCTTTTCTCTACATTCATCACGACCCCTTGATGTAAATAATAATAATAATATTTGGGGTTTTACGTGCCAAAACCACTTTCTGATTATGAGGCACGCCGTAGTGGAGGACTCCGGAAATTTCGACCACCTGGGGTTCTTTAACGTGCACCTAAATCTAAGTACACGGGTTTGATGTAAATGCAATTAGACAGCCTATTTCTCTTTTTGGCAGTATGAACCCCTGTAATAAATATGATGAGAAGGTTGCAGGTTTGGTACCTGGCCATGGTCACCATAGTCAGTAGGACAGAATGCAAGAATGCTCCTGTACCAAGTTTTGGATGCGCTTTAACCCTTGCTGGTTGTTTGTGGGGACCCTCCCGACACACAAAAATATCCATTCCAGAGGTGTCCAACATGCATGCGTGCTCGCATTCGCCAGTTATTTATCTTGGTAGCACCCACTTTATGGAACTTTTCTAATAAGTGCACTTGACAATGTATCCAGATGAGGGCAACATTTTTCCTTTTTTCATGCTTTCAGGGATTTTCGCATGATTTGTGGCGTGAAGCACCGACAAGAAAGCGACATTTCATGTGCTTTTGTTTTATGAACAGTGTTCACATAAGTTTAGTGAATCTGAAGACTATTTTAGTGCAGTGTATGAATATATTTCAACTTCGGTGAACGAACGTCCTCGGATGAGAGCAATTTAGAAGGAAGCAACAATGAGGACCTTACAGGCCTGCAGTGCAAATCGTGGTCGTCACCCAGGAGGGTGTTTCGAGCAATACACTGCTCAAGTATCGTTGAGAGCCTCAGAAGTAAACTAATTTTCTGAAATAAATCACTTTACATCCACTTGTATACCTGAGCATCTTTCCTGCAAGATGCCTAAATGCATGAAATGGCTCGTGATTAGAACGATTACAAATTGGGTAAATGTATGTGGTTGAAGAATTACAGAACTCGAAGTTGTCAAGATTAATCAGGAGCATTGCACTATGGCATCTCTCATAGCCTCTGAGCCCCCCTGTGTTGCTAGAGTACTGAGTAAACGAGACGAAAAGGGGTTAACCGAGGGGCTTGATTTTTATTAGTCATACCATAAGAAGCCAACAAACACTGACACCAAGGACAGCATAGGGGAAATTGCTTGTGCTTAATAAATGAAATAAATAAACGATAAGTTAATGGAAATGAAAGTGGAAGAAAAAACAACTTGCCGCAGGTGGGAACCGAACCCACAACCTTCGCATTTCGCGTGCGATGCTCTACCAATTGAGCTACCGTGGCGCCGTTTCCCCATCCACTTTCTTGGGTATTTAGGTGTCCTAGTAGAACCCTGGGAATGTTAGCCAGCGCCACCACTCTCAGACCTTGGCGGCGGACGTGGAACGTCCTTTTTTGCCACAGGCGTCACGAGAACGTTTTGTCAGCGTTTGTTGGCTTCTTATGGTAAGAGTACTGAGTGTAGCACACAACAGAGCAGTGGATGGGGAACAAACAACATGGACGAGCTCTCTAGTGTTCATTCCCCATTCATTGTTCTGTTGTGCACTATCAGCCATGGTCTACCAAATAGCTCAAACTTGTGCATTGCTTTAGGAAGTTAAACACCATCAGTAAATCGGTAACATTTTGGTGCTGTGTATAAGCCTACCCTTCTTGTTTCTTGCATCTATCATTGATATTTCAATCAGGCTCAGCACGCTCTTCTCGCTTTTCTAGAAGTAACTAAATTAGGCTGAAATTTGTAGCATATTTCTGTTTTCATCTGATAGGACCTCAGACACTACTGATTCTATTTTAACATCCTTTAGCAGCCTGACCTGCAATGACCGGCCCTACTGTGCATGACCGGTACTGTGTGTGTTCTGCTTTATTCTTTGACATTCGTCATCTTGCTCTTTCTTTCCTTTTTCCTCACTTCCTTCCTATCTTCCATTTCTATATTTCTGTCTCCTCCTTTCTGAAGAATAGGCAGATGTTGTGCCCCTCCGGTGGCAGTTGCCAACCTTCTTGCTTTCCCTTTCCTGTCAAGTGTACATATGTTTTCAAATCAAATAATAATTATAATTATAATAATTCTTGCAGTTGCAACGGAGCAAATCGTTGACCGTTCTGTACCAGGCCACAGTGACATGTGCTGTGGTCGCCCTACTGATACGAGTGATATTGGCATTTACCATGTACAAGGTGGTGCGCAACTTTGGCCGTGGGCTTCGAGAAAAATGTATGTATGCGTGCATGATTTTAAATATTTTCCTTCTCATCAACCAGACGTTTAAGCACAAAGGGGGCTGCTGTGTATATTGGAACTGCAAGAACAGCTACGAGAGAGAGATCAGACATTGTGCTTGGTCATTTGCCTGTAGTCATGATTTTAGAGTGCAGCGATTATTCACAATTGAATGTTTTAATACCCTGATTTACTTGTCTTGTCACTACCTAATGTACTAGAAGTGGTGAGTTGTGACCTGTGTTTTAAAAGCATTACTTGCTTGACAACATTTATAGGCATGGTGGCACAGAAGTAGAAATGTAGTGACCCTGTTGCCAAAATACCTATCTGGCCATAAGCTTCAAAGCTGCAGAGTGGTAAGAGAAAGTTTTACTGCAATGAGGCCCCTTCTTTCACACTGTCCCCTGCCTGTCTAACAATGTTCTTACTCCATCTAGTCAGCTTAGTTGTTATGCCACATTATTCACCTTTTTTTCCCCCTGACAATGATAGATGCTAGGATGCTGAACCACAACCCCTCCATTAAAAAGTTTGATTAGAGCTGGTTAAGACTGCAACTTGGCACAGCCTCTCAAATTGCTTAATAGTTCAAACAGATGTTCAGAGATGGTGTAGTAATATAAATTTTCTGGAACAATACTGTGAAGTTGAGAAGTTGTCATATTCTGTGGTTGGTGATTGAGCATGAGCTGAACTTTTCTCATTGTCATTATCCTGACAGCAAGCACATTCCCATTACTACTTAAAAGAATACTTGTAAGATTGGTGTCTCTCATCTCTCCATTACAGTGCTATAGGAATGCTTGTGGAATGTAATCAGCATGAGCCTTTACATATTTTGTTTCGCTATGTCAGCTTATTGCGGACATTAAACACAGTATTGCAGTTAGCTAGGAATAACTAGCTGCAGCAAAATGTGCAAGTTGTTATATCACTTTCACGTCACACTTTCCAATTCTTTTTTACTAACATGCTGTTACACTTTTCTAATGCTCACTCTATTTGAGTTTTATACTTGTAGTGAACTGCTTTTGACTAACTAAGGGGGCTCGATTTCCCTAAATTTGGGAAAGCAGTGTGCGCAGGAGAGTCATTGGAGTCGCTGCGCCCCTCCACTTACTACCGCTACTCTGCTCCTGACGTGGGCGTAGCTCATTCACCCTGCAGGTGAGGCTTTTGCAAGCTATGGCAAAGGCTCTCTGCACGGCAGGCCTGCCCTATACGGTGGTGGGCATGACACGTTGCATGTTGCATGGCGACACTCTGCAACAGCTAACCAAGCAATGGGAAAAACTTCGTACTTAAAACCATCAGCTTGTGGAAAGATGGCACAGAGGAAGACTGAAGAACACATCACCAAATCAGCTTTATTTCGAGCGCAGCTCTTAGGTGTCCGTTCTTGTGGCATGCAGCGGTGGCAGCGGTGTAACCGAGCGAACAAGCACAGCGAAAGATGAAAGAGCGAACATGGAGCGGGATATGAAAGATACGAACCGTAAACAGCGGATACCAATGAGAGTGGCCCCTTCAGTGACGTGCGTGCGGGAAACTGGTGTTGTGCGGACTTGCCCAACCGCTCGATGCGTACTCATAACTGGTCTCAGCCAGACTGCTTGTTCTGTACTATCGTCTGCTCGCATCAGTTTTGGTTTGCTTGGTTTGGTCTCGTTCGCACTTGTTTCGATTGTCATGGTTTGCAGTTGTATTGTAATGTAATTGTATACGCGGCACGAATTGTGTAGTACTTTCTAGAAGCCATGCGACACCAGCGATTTCACTGGAACTTTCGACAAGTCGTGTATAAAAGCTAATGTGGTTGACCCGCAGATCAGATTTTCGACGATTATAGACTCTGCTACAAGTCTCTCTCAATTCTTTGCCTCAATATATTGCGAAGTACATGTAGAGCTGCACACAAATTTCGCATTAGGGAGTATCATAATCGTAGGTGAGTTTTTATGGATGCGCAGAGTGCTTGCATGAAGTCCTTCATGTGAAGCGCAGACTAGCCTCAAATGTGAAACGAACCTAGCAAAAGGTGGTGCATGTGCTGAACTTCCGAAAAACAATGCATGTGACTTAGTTGGCGCAACACATTTTGTCCTTATTTTCTGGCATTTCTGGCATATTTTCAGCGTAGTGCCCATGCACCACGCTTGGCTCTCTCAATGGGTAAAAATGATTATACCTCACTGGAAACCGTGAGCACAAAAACAAAGCACTTTTTTTTCTGCACTGCCATTCTGATGAGTTCACATGCCATTTGTTTCACATTCCATCGGTACAAACTACAATGACAGAGTTGCAAGCTCTCAATAAAGACATTGCATGTGATGTACAACACTGACCTTCTTTATGTCGCTTTTGTGCAAGTTGGTCATTTTCAAGTGTGAAACTTTACTGAAACAAACCTCAAGTAGTTTGTCAGCTGAAAACTTGCAGTGGTGGTTTAATTAGAAGCTTTGGCTTTGCCCTGTTCAGCAAGAGGCCAGGAATTTCAATCCTCAGTTGTAGCAACGTCACTGCAATGGGGCCTGACTTGACAGTAAAAACAGCTTAAATGAGAATAACGTGCATTGAGAGACCTGATATGGTCAAAATGAATCTAGAGTCATTCGTTACAGCGTCTCCCATAGCCCAATTGCATGCTTCAAATATGTAGATAAACTTGTAGACTTTGGTCTAAGTAGGGGAGAACAAAGGAACTTGAGAAGCAGCTGAGGACCATGCAGTGAATAATGGCATGGAAAATTCAAGACAAGATAGCTTTTTATTTGTAACTGCCAAAGAATCCATTGAATACAATGGCTAAGTTGTGCTACTCATCAAGAAGTCATAGGTTCAATCTCAGCCACAGTGGCTGTTTGCTGATGGGGGTGGAATGAAAAAGCACTTGTGCATCAAGATTTCGGTGCATCGGAAAAGGTTGCATGTGGTCATTGTTTAAGCTGAGGCCGACCGCTAATGGCACCTTTCGTGCTCCTCAAATAGCCTTGGTGCCACCTTTCGTGCTCCTAAAATAGCCTTGGTGCAATTAGGTTCCATCACTCTTTCAACCACAGAAGAATGCATGTGGTCACTACATGAAACACTCCAATTAATTTTTCCTGATGAGATGGGCTTAGTTACTGCTGCATACCTTACCATGTATATTTGTTCTTAAGAAAAGAAAAAAAAAACAAGGAAAAGAATGCTGTTATTGAAACTATGGCATAATGACTGCACAGTAGAATTATATTTCCACCAGAAATAAAATTTTTATTAAAACCAAACTATAGATACCTTGTGGAATCTGGCAGCATGTTTAATAAATACATCTGTACATTAGAACTGCAGTTCTCTTGTAGGTTGAAACTGCCTGCATTCGTGAAAGCATCTTTTATTCATGCTTTGTCCTTTTGCCACTGTGAAAACGTTCATCACTCAAACATTTCAAAATGCTCAAGTGTGTGGTCTTATGTGAGGTTCATGACTGAATAAGTGAGAATTTTCATATAGGCTAAAGCTCTGTGCAACATTTCTGAACAAGATTTCTGTTACTGAGAAGTCTTTCTGCTCCCTAAGTAGCGTTATAGTGTTTCGTTCTATCTAATAGCCGATGATTTGCAGATTATGGTTCAGACAAGCTAGGAGATCTGCATGGAACACATTGTACATAAACCCATTGGAATGCTAGTAGCAGATGCGAAAGTTATTGGCTTTTATATTATAATTGTCACACCAGTCACTTTCCAAGAGTATCAAATTAAGTTGTTCACTGTTTTAAAGTTTATTGTTATTATTTGTTTTGAACACATATGCACAATTAACAGGAAAGGGAAAGTGAGGAGCAGGCTGGCAACTGCCACCGGAAGGGGCACAACGCTTGCCTACTCTTCAGAAGGGAAGTGACAGCAACACAGAAATGGAAGATAGGAAGGAGGGGAGGAAAGGAAGAGCAACAGAACAAATGTAAAGATTAAAGTAGAACACAGTACAGATCACACACAGTAGGGCCGGTCACTAAAGGCCACGTTACTACAGAATGTTGAATAGAATAGTTTCGACACTACAAATTTGAACCTAAGTTAGTTAACTCTAGAAAAGTATGTAGAGCGCGATGAGCCTGATCATGTTTAGACGCGCAACCACTGGGGCATAAACATTCGTATAGTGTCATACACCGCAGGCAAAGGAGATTATAGTTTCTCACTAGCGACATGCGCTGCGCACTGAAAGCGGGACACTCAAATATAAGGTGCCGAAGTGTCTCGCAGCAGTCCTGTTGAAGGCAGATCTTAAGAATGTTTGTTCTCAAGTCTTAACTTTTGCCAGTGACATATTTGCGTTATGTACTTCGAGTGACGAGATATGACTTGCTTTCATCCAACGATTGCAGAAGCCCGGGAGAGCGCACAGCTAACTCGCCTCACAACAACGAAGGCAGGGAGATCCATCTTGCAGGAACTCGGATATCACCCCGATAGAGTAGTGTAGGAGTTCTCTGATGTTCCTCCGTCGATTCGTCAGAATATTACGGTCGCGCCAATACCTAGGAACGTGCACCCCGGTCATAATCGCGGTAGAAGGAGGGCAAGGGCGGCCAACCTCTTTAGGCAAATACACAATGATCAGCGACAGGTCAGCTTTGTGGATGCCGCTTCTTGTAAGGGACGTCGGGCGTTCACCATCGTCACTGTTGATGGTCGGCAAAAAATCACCAATGCTGCCTCGGTTCGGACGAGGGACTCTGAAATAGCTGAACAAATGGCTATTGCACTAGCCTTGCTGAATAGCTCACGGGATGTCATCTATAGTGATTCAAAATCTGCAGTCAGAGCATTTGAAAAAGGCACCGTTTCCAAACAGGCCCTCAGACTTATTGGAGGCAAGGCAATCACGTACCACTTCATTTATTGGTTTCCTGCACATCAGGGTCAGATAAAGGGTGCTCCCCCAACCTCAACAAGTCGGCTCACGGGGCTGCGCGTGAACTTGCCCACCGCGCTACCCTCAACCAATCGGAAGTTGACTCCCCAGAGAACAGGGACACGCCCTCCACCTACAACGAGATTACTAAACACTACTATCTCAGCCGTAGAACCTACTTTGTTCCTCATCCACACCTCAATAGAGCTCAAGCATTAACGCTCCATCTACTACAAACGAATACCTATCCGAATCCGTCACTCTTACATAAAATCTATCCAGATACTTACACCAATGCTACCTGCCACGATTGTGAAGAAATAGCCACGTTATACCATATGCTCTGGCGGTGTGCCCGGTCACACTCTGTGATCGCTAACAGCTCGGCCAGATGAGAGGCAGTTCTCTGCGGCCCTCTTCTGGCTGACCAACTCTGGGCTGTCCAGCAGGCCCACGATGCGGCCGAACGGCTCGGCCTTCCGGTTCCCGCGTGGGAGCGGCCTGCTTCGTGAAGACTCACGATCTGCAGGACTTCATTAAAGTTTTACCATATCATACCATACCATACCCAATCCACAATAAAATTTGGAAGGCCAATATTTTCAAGTTTGAAAATGAGTTTAGCGTGAGGAACTAAATTAAAGGCTTTCTTGAAGTCTAAAAAAATAACATCAATTTGCCCAGGTTTATCTAGAATTAGTTGCCAAAGTATGTACGACTGAGACCAATTGAATAACAGTGGAAAAACCCTTCCTGAAACCATGTTGAAAAGAGGTTAATATATTCCTATTGTTTAGAAAGTCAATGGTATAGTTGGCTATGATATGCTCAAGAATTTTGCAACAGGAAGAAGTGAGAGATATGGGACAACAATTTGAGACCAATGACTTATCGCCTGTTTTGAATACTGGCATGATTCGCGCTGTTTTCCAATCGCCGGGAATGCTAGATGAACGTAGGGAATCACGGAAGATAATTACAAGAAAACTGGCAACCATCTCGGCATATCGATGCAGAAACGCATTTTGGATATTATGAGGGCCTGGTGAAGTTTTAGTCTTTAAATTGAGAAGCATAGACACCACGCCTGATAATGATACGATGTCGGAGTCAAGAGGATATGACGTAATATCGACGCATGCGGCATCACAAGCCTTTCAAAAAAACGCTCTGAAAGTAAACAGTAAAATGTCAAGCGATCCTTTGCTTATCTGTAACAAGAATGTCGTTATGCATTATTTGATTAGTGCCCTCTTTTTCCCGGCACAAGTGGGACCAGAATTTTTCAGGTGTGGCTTGGATAAAGTTTGGCAGCGTATGTTGAAAATAGTTCTGCTTTGCATGACTTACAGCTTGGTTGAATAGTGTCTGATTCATTCGGATAATGCTGTGGGAGGCACTGCGCTGTCTTAACCATTTTAGTTTTCCTTTCTTGTGTAAGATGTCGCGCATTATCCTTCCGCACGAAAAAAGTTTTTAACGGTAACTGTTTGTATAGAACTATTTCGTGCTTTTAGAGGGCATGAGAACTTCACGATGTAGTGATCTGAAAGACACTGGTTCGACTGAAACAGAAAAGGTTTCCACACATTGGCTTACAAAAACAAGATCCAATATTGAGGACGAACTGCATTGAATATGAGTAGGTTGCTTAACCACTTGCTGCAGATTCCTACACAACATTAAGTCTAGTACACTCTGAACATGCACGCTATACTCACAAGAAGCAAAAGGATCGTTCTAATCAACACCAGGAAGGTTGAAATCACTACCAATAATTATTTTCTCCTGTGCGAAATTCGACGTGTGTTCGTATAGATCATGTAAAAACTACGGGGGTGCATCGGGAGAACGATACACTGCGAACAGTAATAAATAAAAGCCCCAGCATGACAACTTTCATGAAATACTTTCATGATTGTCGATTTGTCTTAGAAGAGTTGCTGGAATGTTATGTTTGACCAAGGCGGCGATGCCACCTCCTCTTGTATTCCTATCCCGCCTAAAAATTTGGTATGAAGGTGGAAAGATGCTGTTGTGAATATCATCACGGAGCCAAGTTTCCTTGATCACGACGACGTGAGGGCTGTGTCCCAGATTGATGGCTTCAAGCTGATCACTTTTATTCACAACACTGTGTGCGTTTATATTTAACAGATGCAGCTCTTCAGTACATAAAGTTTCCTTTCAATTTTTGCTGGAGGTTCTTTGACAGCTAACCAATCCTACCCTAGAATTGGCGTCATCGTCCCATGTGTATAAGTCATTATCTATGCGTAGTTTATCATGCAGAAGAGTCACTTTCTTGCCCTGCTGCTTTTTCTTTTGGTGCTTTGCCTTAACAGCTTGCGTTTTCATAGTGTGTCCGCTGAATAATCATTCTGAATGGAAATTTTTGTTCCCTTGAGCTTTCGTGCGTTTTTTAGGACTTCCTGTTTTCTGTTGTAATTTCGAAAGAATGCAATCACTGGTCTGTTCTTTCCCGCCTTTCCAATGCGATGTATTCTTGCGATAGAGCAACATATTACATTGACTCCCTTATAAAAAAAAAGATCTTCAATCACATTTGCGCAAAGAGCTGTCTCATTTTCACCCCTGTCTTCTTGTATGCCAAAGATAACCAGATTCCAGCATCTGCTCCTGTCTTCAAGGTGTACTACTTTAGCTTGAAGCAACTTTACTGTCTGTTCTAGGCTGTCAACTTGCGAAACGTGCCTTTCCAAATCGCTGAAACGCTCATTAAGGTCAAAAATCATTTTTGCTATGTCACTCTGCTGATTCCTATGGGTGGCTATCTCTGTGACTAGCTTGTTCTGCACTTCTAATAGTTGGGTCAATAAAGCTTCCGTGTTAGGACCCGGGTTCACTTTAATGTCCCCACGCAATAAAAGTTTACATGCACAAAGAACTTCGCATGCAATCTCAACGCACTGGCGTGGGCACGGCAGGACCAGGAGGCCACGGTAGTCACTCTTGATTGTGCTATACACAAAGCAGAAGAACGGCTTATGAGGCCATATTGCGAGGCTCGGTCCGCCGCACCTGCACTCATATCCTGTGCATATCCTGCGCTGATGCTCAGAAAGGCAATTGAAATGCCTCTCATTCTCTTGCTGAAGAAATGCTTAAAGGAAATATAAAATACGGTTGGTAGACAGGAGCTCGGAAATAACAGATAAGTGATGTTTACCAAGAGCAGAGGCTTGGTATGTCAGAAAGCAATGCGAAAGCACATAATAAGTGACAACACTGCCTTTTAGTTTTCAGAGTAGCTCCCAGCAACAACCGAACTTCTGGCAACATCTAGCCGAGGCTAATTCATAAATGTGTAGTTAGAAAAATACTCACTTCATTATAAAATAAACTAAATTTAACACCTCTCATAGACTTTTCTCTACAAAGGAGCCCAAACTGTGAAAAATACAGCAAAATTCATGACATCACAGTTTTGCATCAATGAAGCACCAGTTTTGGGGAAAAAAGCTTAAGAATAGAAGTTTGTTGTTCACTTTTTCCACTAGCAAACCATTATTTTTTTTCACCAATTAACATATGCAGATGAAGCTTCTAAAGAGCAATCTGCTGGTCTAGCCTAGATAATTGCATTCATTCATTCTTTAATTTCTCAACGTTTTTAATATGAGAAGTCAAGCAATTATTTGTTATTATTCTCGTAAGCACATATTAGAATGTTAATTGGCTAGTGCTGGTATTTCAGAAAAGTAACTACGTATTGTCGTTTACATGAGCTAATGTGTTCCTTATTTCCCATTGGTGGCCATGGAAATTGCAGTGGAAGCCATTGGGACCCATCAGCCACATCCCAATGAACAGGCTGGAGACGAAGAAGGAGTGTGATCTGGTCTTGAAGCATGGTTGCACACTGTGCCATGTGCAGTGGGATGTCCCAGCTGTGCACGTCAAGAGTGTTCTGGTATGGAAGATCAAGAGCGCCACAGCTCTCAGCACAATGAGTGTTTGCAATCAATCAACAAGCATGGAAGTGCCCTTTATATCATGCTGGTTATAGTCCACATGCTTCTACGCATTTTTGGTGATATAACTGCCATCTTGCGAAGTGCAATTCTCACTGTGAATGAACTGCAGCCTACGACCAAACACTTTCTGTCACATTGTGATCGTCAGATTGAGTTAGTTTGGTGTGGCATACTTTAGTTCCATTATTTTGAACATGAAGCTGTTAAAACTAATTGTGTGTGCCAGGTCGTCTATGCCAGGAAGTGAGAACTGCAAAAAACAAAACTGGAACATCATTCCATCTGTTACATTCTATGCATGTGGCTTCTGCTGCATGTTAAGCGAGCAAGTTCCTAGTGTCATGTTCCTTTGCTATAGCAGAAATTGTTTTTGACATCCTGGCTGGTATTTCATGTCATAGTATTCTCATTTGTTTGCTGTTTTACATATTCTATTGTTGAGTGTTTATATAGTGATCTCGGTTTGTGTTGCACAGCGATTGTTGTCAATGCATCAAAGCCTAAAGCTGTGCTAATCTGTGTGCCACTAAAAATGAATACTGTAGGTCACTGAAATGTACCTTGCGTGCCTTGTAGGCCAAAGGGTGCCTCTTGAATGCTTTTCACATTGTTGGTTGATTTATCGACAATATTTTTCTATTAGTAGATTGTCCCCAGTTCTGTTGGCAGATTGTAGCACAGCAGCACTCTACAGTACTACTTTGACTGCATCTGCTCAGTACTTGTATTGTTGTGATTTCTGCCAAGTGTCAGTTTCTATCAAATACAGCCAAAGGTGTCTCTGATAGCAAGTTGTGCAGCATGTATTGGCGCATTTCAAGCAATGAAATCTAATGTCCCATAGTGCTGCAGTGCTCAGACTTTATCGGAATGATTTCTATTTTCAGCAGTGCACTTTTCCCTATCAAGTACGAAACTCCAGAGCTTCCATGCCTGAAAAAAAGAAAGAAAAAAATTTCTCTTAGGAAAAGGAAAGCTTAGATCCTTTCCAGACAGTTTTCATCACTGAAACATCGCTTTTTCAAAAGGCTCGTCACTATGAGGAAAATTTGTATATTGTTGGTTTCAAATAAGGGCATTGATGGTTGTACAATTCAGTTGTCTTATCTGTGTGACAGTCATACTGGACCATACCATTGGTGTCAGTCACAAAGTTTTGCCGGACATCAACTTTCCGGACTGGACATCAATTTTTAAGTAGCTTTGAGAAGGTTCCTAATTGTTGAGAAAATGCTAAATAAAGCATCGACCAATATAGAACCAAAATTTATAGAAAATTGACATTCCCAGTTGTTGTGGGAAAAAAGAATTCAGAACCTGACTATACTATCTATTGCACACATTGGTGTAGAGTTTTAACAGTTGACTTCTTCATTCACCTGAAATGGTGCTCTTTAAAGCTGTTGACCTTCTAGACATGATCATGCTCACAGAGCCTTTCATTAGTTTTGAGGGTGACACATTTAGACTCTTGATTATATTTTAAACATTCTGGTCTAATTTTGTGCTAATTTGTGGACCATCTGCTAGAAATCATGTCCCGTCTGATGAGCGTATGGTGCGTGGTGGACGCCTCATTCTTTTGTTGTTCTCCAGTATGTCCATTTGATGTTTTTTTCTTTTATGCTCTCTCCTCTTTCTCACTCATTTACCTCCTTCCTTCTTAAACGCTCTACTATTCCTCATTCACAACTTTTTTTATGTGCTTTTTCCCTTCTAGAGCCAGCAGGCATTGCGCCACTCCTGGAGGCAGTTGCCATTTAACATTCTCCTCTCTGATCATTTTTATGTATACATTCAAACCTAATATTCACCTTCTGGTGGAAGTTGCTGAATGGTAAATTCTGAAATCGTCATTGTGGCAGGAGCTTGTAAAGAATGCCTTCCTATATGCATTAATGAATTACCCCTTGCAAGTGCATTTGCACACCCATAATAAGCAGAAGCTCCACAGTATGTTGCCTCTGCCATTGCAAAATTTACAGAAATGTGCCATTTCATGTCACCCAAACCAATGATAAACAGGTTGTAAATAATATAGGTAATGTTCATGTGCTTCCATGCATAAAATGCAGTTTTATGCTTTTCAAGAACGCAAGTAGTGTGCAGTTATCGGTAGATAGGTGACATCTCTTGAGACCATACAATGCATACGTCATTGACGATATCCATTGTTTTTCTTAAACATCTATAATAACTGTCTGCTTCCACCTCACCAGGCACGGTTTCACTGCTTCTTACTTTATGCTGAACTGTAATAGCATAGCTTAACCTCTTATTAGGCAGATTTTCTTTTCCGAAGAATAACATTTGAAGTACACTTAAAAGTACTTGCTTACGAGGTTAGGACATCCAAAATTACTTGCACATTATTTTATATGCCAGGGTGAAATTTGTGGCCTTGTTACAAAATGAAACGGGCATCTAGTGTGAAAGAATGCTTTCATAAATGCACATTTTCTCAGTATATGCCCTTCGACTTGAAAGCGAGCCAGCTCGTATCTTCTCGCATGTTCTAAACCTGATGGTGTTGCAAAGATGACTTCAATTTGTAAACCAATTGGATGCAGTTGCATGGCTTTCTTGGAGTGTTCATCCTCAATGGAAACTATTGTGCGCAGAGCACGAGTGCAATTTGGTAGCATTGCACATGATTTCAGCATCCAGCTTTCTATCACTTAATCTTCCCATTCCACTTTATAACCTCAGGACCCATGAGTCACCAAATTTCAACAACTGGCCTTAAGTGGTTAAGCAGAATAGGTAATATGTGCCACATGGGAACCGTTGGGAGGCACCTATCCCAGGCAGGTTTACTTTGGGCCCAAGGAAATAGAAATGTATAAAAGCACATTTATTGCACATTTCTTAACATTGGCTCTTTACAATGTTCTCGTCTTGATTATGCTTTCCACATATACCGTGAAGCTTGCTTTTGTAACTGGGGGTGTGTTGGAGCGTGAAAAAGCTGTAAAACAATTTTGCAGCTTGTTGTGCAGGCATTTGCACCGACACAGCTTGATTTGAGGTGCTCGCATATCGCCTTAAAGGGACACTCAAGAGAAATAGTAAATCAGTTTAAACTGAGCAGTTGTTCCTTCAAAACTCTGTTTTCACTAATTTTATGGTGAGAAGTTGATTTCAAGAAGAGAAAGAAAGCTTTCTCTTTTTGAATTTTGCCTCAGTGTCCCGGTGCCAGTACATCGGTGTGAAATCGCGGATATAGTATTTTCTCACATTTGGGCCGTTTTGGCTTTGTAAAGGTTCATGAAACTTGCCAAGTTCAATCTCTAGCTCCTTTGGAATACAATTCAGTTTATCTTTACCAAGAAAAAATTCACTATCGCCCAAGAAAACACTGAAAATCCATGACCTTACGGCGGCGAGCTGGTGTGGGAACTTCAAGGCTGCAGTGATGCCACCGATCTTTCATTTTTGTCTCTTTTGCTTGCCAAGCCTCCTTTCACTGTAAGAGTGATGGTATTGGTGTTGTACAATGGCAGTCGACTAATGCAGCTCAAATTATTTTTTTGCTTTAGTGTCCCTTTAAATGGACACCAAATAATCTAAGCTAGCTAAGCTAAGCTAAGCTAACCTAGATTGGTAAATAACACTTGTGCAACACTAGAAGCATCTGTCTTACCATTAGCAGTCTTGGTAAACCAGAGAAGATGCAAGGACGAAAGACAATCCTGAAGTTCAGACCCACACTAGCTCCTCACGACATCATGAGGTTTGGAAATCATGTGCTTGGAACTAAATAATGGTTTATCAATAAACAAAGACTGCATGTCATTGTAAAGGTGCCAAAGGCCAAACTAGTGAATTTTCACAAAAAATTTTTAACAAAGATGGCCTAAGTGTGAAGATACATTGAAATCCACGTTTTGCCAATCTATCGGTCCTGCGGTTAACGTGTAATGTTCACTTTGCCTTTCATCTTAACACATAACTTCACTTTTGCCACCATATAAATTTAAATTTTGACAAGTGGTCCGTTTTCTGTGTAACATAACATGCGAGAGCTGTGTGCCCACACCACAGTGCTAGTTCCTGTCGCAGTATAGCTCACAGGTTACAAGTCAGTACTTGCACATATTTTTGGTAACGCAGTGTGTGCGATATACATACTTGAAGAATCATTGAAAATGAGGCTGAAAGTCATTGAAGGAGAGCCTGCTAATCCTTTTATGTCACCGAAATAGCACCACTGTGCTTTGTGTGCATCTATTCACCAAGAGCTTGATTTGTGCAAATTTCTCATGTGTATCGTCCGACACAATGCATTTTCACACTTGTAAAATACGTACTTTATTAAATAAAACATATTTGACTTGGTTTACAAAGTTTCTCAGCATCAGCTGTAGTGCTGCTAAGGTCCTGCATATCACACACAGTAATGGGCAATACAAGCAGGAGCACCAAATTTGCTTTTAAGCGCAAATTACTTGTGATGTGTGGATTCGGATCTTATATGTTCGTATTTAACCAGTATCTTTCCTATAGAACATTTCCTATAGAACATAGTCTCATTGAACATGCGTATGCAGGGCATGCGTGTTTAGCTACTACGGCTATTGAAAACAATTGGGGTGTTCCTTTTCATATTGCTCCAAGAGATACAGTCGGCATCAAAAGTTTACAGATTGTGGCATCGGAGAAAATATTTATTATCCTAGCAGTTTGCGACCTTAGCCAGTAAGCCCATTCGACAGTATGTTGACTGCATATACTAGTGCAGACTGAAAATGCAAATATCTGGCTGCATGCTCATGATGCAGATATGTTCTGCTTTGTCTCAGATGCTGTGAAACAAACTTTTGATGCCAGCTGTACACTAACATGAAATTGTTGCCAGTTGCGAATTCAGAAAGCAAATCAATACATCAGAGCTGTTGCAGTCAGGGTTCCTAAACTGTGCTGTCCATATAAACCTGCAACTTGCTCTTTGCCTGCAACCAACCTGCTGTGGTGTGGCTACGAGATTCTGCTGAGCACGAGGTCACAGGTTCAATTCCTGGCTACAGTTCAACGGTAGCGAAATGCAAAAACATTTATGTGCTAGTACTTGGATTTAGGGGCATGTGCTAGTACTTGGATTTAGGGGCACATTAAAGAATGCCAGGTGGTCAAAATTAATCCAGAACCCTCCACTATGGCGCCCTGTACGACCCGCTAGTACTACAGACAGTTTCATAATATTAAATCCAATAATTTTATTTATTTAAACCTTCAACCAGCAGTTGCAAGTTCAATGCCATACCTAAGCTCAAACTGCAAGGCCTGTATCCACCTTTGACTGCTAGCATTGCAATTGCATTCATGCATAAAGACTTGCAGAAAGTAAGCTTGTATATGTATAGAGCGTTTTTCAGGGCAGCCAACCGGACATCCATCTGATTAACCTCCCAACCTTTCCTCGTTTTTTCTATTTACGTATTAAGGAAATGTGCGTGTATGAACCCTCAGAGTTTATCACAATGGGAGTATACTGCAGATTAACTGGACTAATGGTTTGTATCAACAAGCCAAGCAAAAGTCAGCAATTCCTGCATACTACACTTATTAGTTGGCAGTACCCTAAATAGAATTTTGGCCATGTTCAGTTTACAAGCAAGCATTCACATAACCTGCGTGAAGCAATAAACCAGCTAATTTTATTGAGGGACGATGGTGCTGGGCCTGTTGGGGTCCATGTAACTACAGATATCCAAAGGACAACCATCTAAAATTCAGCCACCTTACTACAGAAATATCCATGTTGGATGTTAAATACCCACAAAATAGCGACGCATGGATATTCATTAATGACTGTGTAAGCGTTAAGGCAAGAATAAATTGTGTAAATTAACCTTCTGCACTTATTTGAAAGTAAAAAATGGCAACATTTCTACCATACCTTAATGTACAGCCTAACACTTAAATTATGCCTTCTCTGCAATTTGCAACAATGTCTGATCAATCATATGCAGCACATGCAGTTCTTTAGAACTCAAAATTTACCATTAGATTGTTGACCCTTGGCCTTGAGACACCCGCACCAGTGTAGCTAGTTTTGCTGGAATACATTTTGCTTGTTAGAAAAGATCCTTTATTTGCCTTTAACTCTATCTGCATCTGTGCAGATGCATCAGTAAAGGCATAGGAGATGCTAAGTAGGTTGGTGCCAGCTGCCATAAAACTCTGTACATAACCCATCATATACAAACTCACCCAGCTTTGTTAGAACGCATTGTCACATAAAGTTGGGAGCACCCAGTCATCATATGCAGCCACGAAGATGTCTTGGAATCGCTCTCCTGTCAGCTTTTCTTTTCTGAATAGGTATGAGGGGCAGCCCAGACTATACAACCTACAGTAGCGAGTGCAGCAATGGCAACATACACCTCCACTAAAGTTGTCCTTGTCGAACTTGTGCCAAAAAGCTGGGGACAGACCAGTGTAGGTATCAAATGATGCACAAGTGTCTGTGTGCCCCTCGGTAATATTAAAATGCTTGCCATCATTTTTGCTGTCCAATTGGGACATCTAATGGACATGCCAGACTATTACCTAAGGGCTTCCGCTAGACATTCCTCAGACAAGGAGTGCAGAGAAGGGAAGAAGACCATTCTCCATGCTTTCTCCACCGCTCGACATCCACCCACGGCTCAGTGACTGGGGCATTCTGCTGCTGAGCACGAGGGCTTGATTCCCAGCCGCATTCCAATCAGGGTGGAAGGCAACATTTGCATATTTCAGTGCATTCTAAAGAGCCCTAGGTGGTTGAAATTGATCTAGAGCACCCCACAATGGCATGCCTCATACCCCAGCAGTGTGTTCGAATGAAACAAAAACGAGAAAGTATATATATATATATATATATATATATATATATATATATATATACATGGTTTGGTTTGACCAGAATGAGAACACAACCGAAACATTGTTTATTATTTTCTTTCACAGTGAAACCGAAATAGTTTTTATCAGTTTTCAGTTCAAGGGGAAGTGAGCAATTCGAAACAACCGTTGTCGGGCAATGTCAGCATTAGAGCGCATCTCGGGGGTCCACATAAGCACGTGTTTCAGGTAGGGATAGTGCAAGCGATAGCCAGTCAAGAGCTCCACTAATCTAACCCTGCCGCTTGGTGCACTAGCAGATCGGCATCACAGCAATACCCAGGGCTTGCACGCTGAAGAGCTTATTTCATTTTCTGTGGATACAACACTTTGTTATCAAGTTTTATTGTTTGTTTAAGTTCGTTTTATAGTAACAGCGGTCTCTCATTTCAGCAAGTACACTCGATGATGCGCTGTTTCACAGATAATGCTCAGTGCCTTGACAGTCAAGGTACTGAGCAGGACCTCAGAATTCAGTTACTGAGAACAATAAATACTACGTTTTTATCATTGCACTGCTTCAAAAATTTTTACTATTTCTTTTTTTTTTCCGGAGCGGGACCAGAATAGAACTTTTTTTAGTGGAACGAAACTAAAACCAGAACGAAAGACATTTCGTTCTGACACCCTGTACACAACTGCAGCTTTATGATGTGTTAAACCCTATCAACTATTAACCCTCACTTGCACTTGCAAAAAATCTCTGCAGATGTTCGCGTAGATGTGGCTGTGGCATTTTTTTGTTTTTGCTGCATGACTATCAAGTGCTCTTTAACACCATCACTCCATGTGCCAGCTCAAGGAGTTTCGTGGGCTCGTGTTATCATCTTCAGAGTGCACTTCAAACCTAAATAAGTTTGTGGCCAGAGGGACAAGGGCTGATGCCGCTGCTCAGAGAGAAAGCATGGGCAGGAAATTCAAACTGTCCAGCCTGCTTAGAGATCCTTGAAGAGCAAATGCAAGTAGGATACAAACAAGAGCAAGGTTGCCCATACACAGGTGTGGACCCAGGCATATCCCCAAAGAAGCTCACGTACGATACCTACCTGTCCCAACTGTGGTACCTTGTATAGTGCACACAAACAATACTTGAAGGTTGGGAAACTCTCTTTGAGGCACCCTTTCCATATGTGGTCTTACATAGCTGGCAATCTTCAACTGAGAAGCCTCGTACTTTCATTGCATGTGTCTTCCAAATTCCGGTGGCACATGTTCATGCGTTAACATTCTGATAGTACAATATTCATAACGCAGATTCTAAACTATATCTTACATGTTTGTACAGCTTAATTACAAACTAACCTTGGCACACTTACACAGCACATGCGCAACCTATTCACACTTAGAACTGTGGCTAAAAGCACTTACTGGAAGTTGTGCTTCTTTTCACTCCCAAATATGGAGTGTTTGCCCAATGATTTCAAGCAAGAAAAGTGATTCATGACAGCTTACACTGTCGTTCTCACTCCTCTGGCATTTGCTGTTGACACATGCTGTGGTCTATCAGCCGGTACGTAAGCAAAAGCCATCCCTACTACTCATGCCAGTCCCAAGGTAGACAGACAAGGCCATCTTGCAGGACAGAGCAGTAGTGAGACACATGGAGACGACAGCCACTCAGCAGCGGTTCTAGCCACAATGCTGCCCTGAGGAGCCGTTCACAGCAAAGCACCATCCGGTCCGGCGTAACATCATTCTCTTTGGAAAGCGACTCCAGGTTGAGTGTTTCGATACAGAGCTGATGCAACTGTGTTTCAAAGCGCCGCTGGCTTCTATAAAGGAGGCGTCTCTGTTCAGCCGTGGACAACTGTGAACCAACAAAATCTAGGAGAAGTGCTGGTGGGCAGGAGGCTGGAGCCAAGAACTGTCCCGTAGGCGACAGCATCAGAGGGCCTGCCTCACATTCAACGCCCAACTGGTGGTCTGTGAGACGTGCTGGCCAGTCACTAGGGAGGCCCTTGACCCAGATGTGTCTGTAAAGAGAGCAACACTGAAGGTCTTCCTTGTTGCTGACAATCAGCAGTTTGCTCCCAGCATACCTCCCGCTCTTTGTGCCACAATGACAACTAAGATGACTCAACAGGCTACAGCAGAATAAAAGAAACATGGCAGAGCTCCTTTGATGAAGAGGTCCACAAATATCCTTAATAAGGTGCTTTTGTTGTTTCCATGAGAAATTTGTTTATCTACTCTGCTGCTGTTCTGTATTACATTGTTGAATCTCTGCTTTCAGGTATGAATAACAATGAATCAGGCACAACAGTGTCCATCACAAAGTCAATGTGACTTGCTGACCTGACATGCTATAGTCCATTTCATACTTACCAGATGATGCTGCAGAAGCTATGCAAGTAGTGCAGTCATAGAAGTCTCATTCCGCATGTTTTGTAGTGCAGCTGTTTTTTTTATCTGGGACGACTTCTATGGAATAACTACTGTGTACATTACAACTTCTCGACATAAATTCACATCAAATTATGCATTGTTTGTGTACCTTTGTGCATTCAGTGCGATGTACTGTGTTTTGGTAACGACTGCAACCTGTACATTCTGGCTGTTGCTCACACAAACTTGTCACTCTGCTCAATCAGTCAACGGCTTTAGATTTGCAATGCCTTCCATGTAGTAATGTCATATCTTGTGACATAAAAGTATGAGACTTAAGTCACATCGAATTACATCACGCATACCTACATATTTCATTCATGTGACACACTATTTTTTGGTTGCAAATGTGAGCAGTGAGAACAGTCTCTCTATTCTTTGTAGCATTGCCTGCTATGTGTGAAACGGAGTATAAAGTCAGAGGCAAGAGGCTTGCCACAAGTTTCGGTATGTGGCGCCGTTTTCGTTGTACTGAGTTGATACAGCATTATATTAGAATCTCAACTATCATTGTTTTGGCAGCACTTAGAAACAAGAAAAAAATGCAAACGAAATGTACACCGCTGGCCTGTAAACCGCTCCACTTAGTCACAGCGAGTACATACAGCTTCGAGGAAAGCGTTGTGTTGAGCCTGTGTTCCCTGCATATACTAGGCTGGAAAGCACGCACCGATGGAGTGCCACGGTTAGCTTGCTCAGCTGCTGCACATATGCCTTGGCTGCTACTGCTGGCTTGAACCTACGGTGCTCGACACGGATCCCGCGCAACGTCTCGGACAGGGCACGCTCAGCGGGTGGCACCAGCCTCACGTATGCGTCGTAGCGGGCCAGCGAGCGCAGCAGCGACAGCCAGCTGTGGCGTACATCCTCGATGCTCAGTACGACGTGCCCGTCAAGCGAGACGCCCGTTGTTCTCCCAAGTATCAGCGTGCGGCCGCGCAAGCTGGCCGCCACTTCGGGGTGCTGTTGGCACAGTCGCCGGAAGCTCTCGAGAGATCCGCGGTAGTGACCAGAGCCCCAGTCACATTCCCAACGCAGGTCTTCGAGACCCAGCTCGGTCACGGTCTCCTTAGACAGGCGAAACGCTTCTGCTCGAGCGGGGCTGCTCAGCGCCGAACGTTCACGAGCCGTGTGAACGTTGTCGCGTAAGAACCGTGTCAAATTATAGCTGGGGCGGCCGTCCACGGTCCACTCGTGACGAGCAAAAAAGTCATCGTCCACGGGAGGCTCGTATTCGTACTTCGCAGACGTCGGCGACTGCCTGTGCTCCGGCTTGCGACTGGCCGATTTCCATTGCGGTTTCGGATTGAGCGAATCAAGATGGTCAGTGGGAAGGCTGCACGAAGTTAACACATCATGTACAGTAGCGTGGACGTTCTGACTAGCGAGCTTGATCTGCACGTTCTTGAACGGCTGCGGCGGCACTGTCGTGGCTTTTAACTGACGCAGATAGAAGTTTAGATGCAATGGCCTCGCCGTCTGCTTCTGCAACAGACTCTCTATATATGCGTTGAGTTGTTTGAGAGAGTTCTCGTTTGTCTGTTTTTCAGCAGGATGATTCCAGAACATGTCAGGATGCACAATGAAGTAGAATGGACGCAAAGCTGTCGAGACATCGTTCCAGGTCACTGCCCTTGGCGCTTCAACGGACGACAAGCGAACGCAGGTAGAACAGCCAGTAAAACGAAACGTAAACCGCGCCCATAGGACCATACTCCTTGACATTCTGGCAGACATTCTGCAGCTTTCAGTTCCGGAGTGGTGCACCTGCGTCGTCAGAGTCTTCTATTTGCGTCGACAGAAGCGCGAATGTCAAGTCTTGGCACATCATTGTTCCGCAATGGTTCCCCGAATGCTGTGTAGCAGACCGATGCCAACGAATCCGGCCTCTGTCTTGGCTCGGCTCTAACGTTAATATATAATCAGTTTTGGGGGGCCGTTTATGTATACATGTAAGCAGTACATTTATTGTTATTTTTATTTAATAGAAAGATATAGGCGTAAATAAACTTGTTCCCAGTTTTTATTCAATTTCAGAGTTCGCATGGCGAGTCGCGGAGATTGTGCTTTTGCAATGGCCGCAGCCATGAAAGCAAGAAGGTGAAACGACCAGACACATTTTATTTCGTACTGTTACTGCCAAAGTAGAAACATTGTCGTTACTTCTTTTTTGACGCGACCACTGTATTCCTCGCGACGGCTCGCGACACAAACGTGCCACTGCGGCGCGGCGCCAGCCGAATGGCTCCGCGCAGAGCCAAGCGCAGTCGGCATATTGTTCGTCTACGACCCAATCAGGGCCCGCGTGCAGACGGGCGCAGATGACCAGATGTGCGTCGGACGGAAAACAGCATGTTATGCCAGCGACAGCTTTACTTTCGCCACAAAATTGTTCTTTGGCATAGCAGTGCGTAGCAGGGAGCCAAAACCTAAGAAAATGAACAGGTGATATAATGCAGAAGGGTGCCAAGACATATACGGAAGCGAAGTATGAAAGCTCCGAGTTATCCAGAAGACTCTATCGGTGAGTTAGGCTTATAATTTACTGCTCGCTGCGATATTTAATAAAAAACGCTGATGGTTGATTGCCGAGGCGCCCGGTGCTATCTCCCGCCACGTATTGCAGCCGTCCATCCGTCTCAATAGCGCGCGTTCGTGACGAACGCAACACCTCTCGTTTGACACGCCGGACGCTAAGTAGTCTGCTTTGAGCAATTGTGTGACGAAAAAAAGCGCTCGTTTATACAAAACATAATTTCTGCTAACTCCCATTTGTAAGCGTGGCTATCGTAATGCTTCGGAGAAGACTAAACAAAGGCCGTAAATAAGTTGAAATTAAGTAAGCATGGCAAAATATAGATTGTTTTGATGCACGTCTTAAAATGCTTCGAAGGGCAGTACGTCCCTTCTTTATCAATTTCAAATTTCATTATTGTTCCTTATCTCGCGCGTTTAGTCAGCGTGTAAACTTGGATTGCATTAAAAAAAAAGATATATTCTGCAAAATTTGTGAGGCTATGTGGTGGCGTCGCGTTCTTGTCCCGAGAAAGTTATTGCACTTTTAGAGCGAAATGACGTGTTTTAAGCTAAAATATTCGAAGCTGTCTGCGAACGTTTCTCTTTGCACGTTGCCTGGGGTACAAATTTTTCGCGGTAATGTCGCGTGGAAGCGTTGCTCGTATTTTATCTTGCCATATCTCATTATTAGCATCACAAAAGTACACACAGCAATTGAGTTCGAAAACGCTAGCTGCTTACCTCTCTCTCTCTCTCTCTCTCTCTCTCTCTCTCTCTCTCTCTCTCTCTGTGTATATATATATATATATATATATATATATATATATATATATATATATATATATATATATATATATATATATGTGTGTGTGTGTGTGTGTGTGTGTGTGTGTGTGTGTGTGTGTGTTTGTGTGTGTGTGTGTGTGTTGGCCACACATTACATAAGATATGTCCCTAAATGTCTTTTTTTTTTTTTCATCAAGCATAAAGCTGGAAGCATAGGTTAAATCTATAATCACGATGACTAATCTTAATTTATAATTTTCATAGTTTTTTCTATGCATGATGACACTTCAATATTGTGCTGCAACCTGCAAGCATTATTACCAGTGCTGCTAGTGTTTGTTGTCACGTTATGCCTAGTTGAATTTGAACGACCACTGGTATTCATCAGGGTACTAACTATTGCGTATTTAACATCACTATTTCTGAACTAATTTTTCCTCACTTTCCATAGTTGCTACTTGCACTCTGTACACTGCATCTGTATTCCATATCATGCAACATCATAGCCAGTCTCAAGACAGACTTGGGACTGACAATAGAGTCCACTTTCACTTTAAAACCCTCGCCTATAAAGACTGCTCTAGTAGTCATAGTCACACTAAGCTGAAGCTTGAAGAAAAGGAGTTAACCGAGGAGCCCGATTTTCATTAATCGTGAGAAGCCAACAAACAAAGACACCAAGGAAAACATATGGGGAATTTACTTGTACTTACTAATTGAATTAAAGAAATAGTAAATTAATGGCAATGGAAGTGGATGAAGAAACTTGCAGCAGGTGGTGAATGATCCTAAGTCTTTGCATTATGCGTGCGATGCTCTAACCAATCGAGCTACCGTGGTGCGGTTTCCCCATCCACTTTCTTGGTTATTTATGTGTTCTGCTAGAAATAACCTTGGGAGTGTCAGCCAGCGCCACCACTCACAAACTTTGGCAGCGGATGTGGAACATCCTTTCTGCCGCAGGCGTCACGAGTATGTGATCTTTCTGGGTGGAGGCAACTAGGCTATAAACGCACACATGCTACCTGAAGGCATCAATGTTGCCGAATTCGAGACCCTCATTATGTAAGAACGTGAAGAAAGAGAGTTAACTGAGGGACCCGATTTTTATTAATATCATCATGAGTAGCCAACAGGGACATCAAGGAAAACATAAGGAAATTTACTTGTACTTATTGATTGAATTAAGGAAGTTATGAATTAAAGAAATGAACAGATAAATACCCAATAAAGTGGATGGGGAGACCGCACCGCGGTAGCTCAATTGGTTAGAGCAACACACACGTAATGCAAAGGCTTAAGAGTGTTCCCCACCTGCGGCAAGTTATTTTTTTATTCACTTTCATTGCCATAAATTTATCATATTTAAATTCAATTAGTAAGTACAAGTGAATTCCCCTATGTTTTCCTTCGTGTCTTTGTTTGTTGGCTTCTGATGGTATAAGCTGAAGCTTCAGTGGTCCTGCAAACATTGAAGTACCAGCTAGTACCAGTTAATTTACCCCTGTGCTTTCCCTGGCTTAATTGCCAGTGTGCATATGTGAATGCAAATAAAGGAAAAAAGGATTGAGCCCCTTGGTTCTCCTTGTTCTTTTTGCTCATGACCCTTTACTGGTAATTTCTGCTGACCCATGCTTCCTCCAGATGCAGAAAAATATAACTATTTTATTCCAATTGTTTTCTCTTCCATGTTTCATTAATCATCTAAGCAACACCAAACCTATGTTATCTCCAGGATTGGCTGGTTGTGAGCGCTGAATAATCAGAAGGGAAATGAATAGAGTGAAATAAATTGCTGCATTACACTGGCCCAAGGTAGCTTTGTTGCATGTTACCTAGGTAAGAGATATCGTTTGTATGGGATTCAGTGTGGTAGTAGCAAGTATGTCAAGATACACATTTGAACCTTTTCAATGATATTCTCCCAGTTGCTTATCAGTTTGTTAAGTCTTACAAAGATATGATGCGGTTTGCATTGAATCACTATATTTCACGGAACTGTGATTTAGAATGGTTATATTCAGTTATTCATCTCGCTTTGCATGCTGACATATCATTTCATGTGGTGAAATATAAAGCAGTATGGTAGATGACGTATTTTGTGAGTGACAACCTTAAAATGTAGTGATAAACACACGACTATCCAATGGAAAAAGAATTTGTGTAGATGTGCCAGTCCATTCATACTCTTTCATGATGTCATGACAGAAAAAAACTTCTAACAATGTTGGTGTCCCTTGAAAAGCACATCTTGGAGCATGGAAACAGGCAAAGCAGCTGCGATGCTGTCTTATGGCAGAGCTTGTACTGAATTCGCAAGTCGTTGCCGAGTGGAGTTCAATGAAGGCCAGCACACTATGCCGCGCACTTGCGACATGTCCCCTAAATGCAGAGGAGTTGTTACACAATACTTATTTCATGTACCTTCAGTTGTGATAGATGGATGAATTGCCATTGCTTTATAAATATAATGTAATTACAGCACCAAATTATGTGCAAATAAAAATTTATGTGCCTTTTGTTTGTGTTTCTTGCTTTCTTTTGTGCTATTTAAATGGATGCCATTAATCATTGTAAAGTGATTTAGCATTCTCTTTCACTTAGCAGGAAGACAGACAAGCATGTTTTCAAGATCGTTTAATATCATTTTATGCACATTTGCCTGTTAACTGGCTGGGCACTGCGGTGTATTTTGATCTTTCAGTGTACCATCAGTTCCGTAGTTTTCAAGGTTGCACAGAAATGTAATGCAGTTGTTGCATTTTAGCTTTAAATAAGATTTCCATGGTTGCACTCATTTCATGGCTCCTCCATATCATCTGTTTTTGTTCCACGGTAGGAACATGCATGCCTGCATGTTCAGTTCCATTTTACCATCAGTGTGATTATAAAGAATGCTGAAAACCTTTCTTGAGATCCATATAGCCATAGCGAGCATGGTTATATGGATCCAGCAATGTTGAACATTGCTGTCGATGTGAAGGATGAATGGTACCAACACGTAGAAAAGCAAGTGTGCTGTGAGAGGCCTACTGGTAGTTAGTGATCTGGTTAGTACTGTGAACATTACTATTCAGGAACTTCCAGAGTGTCATTTACAGAAAAATAACAAGCCACTGTAGAAAAACAGCAAATCAGGCTAGGATACTACATTATGCTTTCACAACTCTTTGCATTTTCTGCCAAGGAAAGGATAGCTTCATGAAGGCAGGCCTTGCTTTTCTAAAATTCTGCGCTGAAAAACCTATTCTGATACATGTTATGCGGCTTGACGAATGTCATATTGTGCTTGATTATTTAGGTTATTTCCGTGCAAGAAAGGTCCATGAATTATTTTGTTGTCTACATTGATTATTGAATCCATAATAATGTTTTCTTAAGAAGACATTGACTTTGGTTTTGGCATGTAAAACCCCATAATTTAATTTAATAAGTAAAGCACGAAGTGAGGAAGTCGGCAACAAAAGCAGCTGACTGTGGAGAAAGAAGTCGAGTGAATAAAATGAACTAGATCATGCATTGAGCGATGTGTGAAGCTACAGAGCAGGGAAGGAGTTGGCAACAAAAATTGGCCAACAGAGGAGTGAAGAAGTTAGCAACAGAAGCAGCCAAGCGTGAAGTCAAGTGAACAAAATGGAACCAGGGTGTGCATCAAGCAAAAAACATTGATACATAGAAGCGAAGGAGAACTGACATCAAAGAAAGCTTTCCTTATCACCAATTCCCACATGTGCGTGGGATCTGCCAATCTTTTTTTTATTTTATTTTATTTATGAACTTATTTTTATTTTTATTTGTTTTTTGGGCTGCAAAACTTGTGATCTCCTCACCAAAGCCCACCTGTAGACCTTGCTTTCAGCTAAGCTCTACTCCAAACTTTTCTTACCTCTGTCATATGGGCAAATTTAGTGCTACTTTAAGCAGGTGTCAGTCACTACCAGTGTCCTTTAATGACAGTTGCACAGGAAAGGCGTAGTAACATTCGCTACACAGTGCACTAGCTAATCTCTCTCCACTTCAAGCAGCTACCTTTGAAATGTGCCATGACAATAAATGTGCCACTCTGACCATAATATGGCATTGCCACACTCACCTTTGCAGGAGTGCCTCAGAAGCAGCTCGACGCTTGGAGGAGTGGCTTCGGGGTGCTTCATCGTTTGGAGCCTACCTGGCTCCAGAGGTGACACATCTCAGGGCAAGGTGCGCGTGGAACTGTCTTCTTACTTCTCTCTCTCTCTATCTTCCCTTTTTTTTTGTGTGTGTTGTGAGAAGCATCAGAGAAGCAGGTTGTACTATAATCTCAATATGTTGTTGTTGCAGTAACATAAAAACAGCAAACTGGTACCAACCACGTTCACAGCATCATGATTCTATCATAGCTTGAAGCAGTGAATTACTTTTAAGATTTTCCTGCAAGTATAGTGCATTTGTTACTCGGACATCATTGAATCAAGGTTTGTCTTTAATTTTTCATTTTATGAGCAGCAGTCCTCACGTCCTGCCTGCACATGTAACATTGCCTTCTTTTTATATGTGCAGGCTTAAGGACTACTGTGAGCGCCTCCTGTTCACTGCTCCAGTCCAGTATGGCCGTCAGGCAGAGGAACTCACCTGGCGCAAGGTTTACTACGATGTTGTGCAACACTACAAGGCTACAAAGGTACTGCTTCCCCCTTTGCAATTATGTGTTGTCTACAGTACGAGTTGCATGAGTGCAAGCACTCGCATCCTCTGCTATGGCGAAGTGTAGACACTTTGAGAGGTTGTCAAAAATTGGCGCCCCCAACTTTATGCTGTGTTTGGTAATAGTGTGTATCATTATGTGGACATAGCGGCGCCACTATCCACTTTGCAGTCACAGAAAACCCAGACAGGCCAGGCTTACTGCTGCACACGGATAGTGAACCGGATGAGTTAAAACTTATTCATGATGGCAGGGCACAATAGACAATGACACAGAACACAAAAGCTTTTGTGTTGTCCATTTCCCTCTTCTTGTGTCCATGTCTGCACACGTAACTTTTTTCTAGCATGAATCCCTACAAGCTAGCTCAACTTTGTCATTCTAGGGGAAAAAATGGGATGGAACAACTTTTGTTTTTTGGTCTTTCTTTTTCTTTGTCATCATTTACTTTGTACTGCTTTCTCAGTTATTTGTATGATAGATTGCTTATTTATTTATTCCCTTTCTTTTCTTTCATTTTTTTTGTTGGGAATGATAGTGAATAGAGTTTGTGTGGTAGTGTAGTACAGAAAATACCTATCCAACTTACTAGTACTACTCTTGTACCAATGTCATGCTGCAGGCTTCTGCAGAGGAGGAGTGTGTGGTTGAGTTGCGGGCGCACCTGCTTTCTGGCTGGGGCCATTACCACCACCTGTTGCTTCGGCTTCAGGCGGAATCGCAACTCAACCTGGAGACAAATGTTGACATGCCACTAATCTGGGAGTACCAAGGCCTGAACAGGGGTGAGTTGAGTTCCATTTCTCATTCATTTGCCGAAATGCAGCATATGATTTACCTCCATTAATTCTACCTGCTATTTTGACTAGGCCGACGAAGTTGGTTGACTTATTCAGCAAGTCAAATTAAACAAAATGCAGAAAAAAATGCCAAGACACACCACTGTTTCATTTGGCAGTATTTGCTTTATGTTAACAGGCCTCCAAATAATATGCGCGCCCTCTTTTTATGTGTCTAAAGTAGGAAACTAATTTATAAATCAAATTAAAGCCCTTAAACAAAGTGGAAATATAATGCACTACCAGTATTTTAGCAAGGAATGTTGAATATGTGTTGCACAATGGCTGCTGGTTTCCTAAAGTCAGCTTTGCCATGCAGTTTCTAAGGTCACCTTCACTGCAGTACTATTTGCTAAGGCATACAAATGTCACAAAGCTGGTTTTGGTTTCGTGTTCAATTGCACCGTGCAGGCAATGTTAGGCCCAGCTTTTCTGGTGAAAAAGAAAAGAAAATGCCCGCGTTAGAACTAGGTAGGTATCATAGTCAGACATTGCGAGCTACGGTTATTGGTTGAAAATCCTCCTAGGGCAGACTGAAAATAGGCGTTTTGGACAGGAGATGACGTGTGTTCAACGCATTCACCGTCCGCTAAGGTCTGCCAAGACAGACGCTGACACTAAAGGGGTTGCTATTGGGGTCATCATAGGGGTGAGATGTGTGCGTGCTGCGAGGTCAAATTTGAAATATCTGGTGAATGCCAATTTCAGGATCAAAATATTGAAACTTTGGGCTCATGGGAATGCATGGGCGCCAGTCAGGACTTCGACTCAGGATTGAATAAACTGTAACATTGAATTGACGGAAGTACACTGTACACACTCATGGCAGTTCTGGCACAGATTCACAGATCTGAAATTCACACATCTTTTCAATTATTAGTTTGCTCTCACCTATATCAAAGATATGAAAAACATACCTACGTTTTCAAGCATTGAAAGAAACACCTGTTTCCCTGAGCAATGGCATGTACCTCACACTCATACAAATTATTCATGATAAATTATACAGCACACACTTCCTAGCTTGCTGAGCACTTTTGATGCAAAAAATGTCGCTCTTAATGAATATACTCCCCTCTGCTCTGCATAACCTTTACATTTATCTCCTTGAATGAGCTACGAAGCATATATGTATAAATCTCCATTGTTTTACTTTTTGTTGAAATACAATTTTTCTCTATTTCTTTTCATTTCTGATCCAGTGAATTTCTCACTATATTTTTGTATACCTTATGGATTTTCTTTAAGCATATATTTATCTCTTGTTTGCATTGTTTTGTAGTTTTCTGTAGATTTTATTGCATTTCTTGCATATTGATTTTCTCCTGTACATGTATGTAATTTATACCACTGTATGCCATGCTCCAGGGCACAGACTCAGTCAAGCTTTTTCAGGCTTTTTGCCTGTGGTCCAAATATCTGACAGATGTTGAATAAACCTGAATTGAATTGAATGATCAAGTGCATAATTACACAGCTTCATATTGTTATGTTCACCTTCCTCAAGTGTGCACAATTTTTGTCATTAATTGATTATGCTTAATGTGTCATTCTTTTACGAGACATAGACATGTGCTAGCGTTTCCATGACTTCAAGAAGTGGATGCCAGCACTAGTTCAACCAAGTTCTCGGTGAAGCATGCGGAGAATGCCTCTAGACACTAAATGACATCCTGGAGCAAGGAAAGCTAAGCAAAGCTGATCTAATCATTCTGACTATAATTATAGTCCAATAAACTGTAGCGAAGAAGACAGGCCTGTGCTTCGGGCGGCTCGAGAACAGAGCTCGCGCGTTCAGTGCCCAACGCTTGATCAACAGACCAGTGTATCGTGCGACATTCTGGCTTTTTAATTAAACCGCCTTACAAAACTATATTTTGTACATAATCACTACCCGCAGTGTCACGGTAATATATTTGAAACATGTTGTTTGGAATGGCCTTTAGCTGTCATGGTGACTGACTAATATACTTCTGCTGCTGTAGATTTCTAATTTCGGTTGTTGTTGTTGTATTGTTTTTAACTCCTGGTGGTGGAAGTGGTGTGGCAGTGATCTTGAGTCCTCCATTGCGGTTTAAGTTGGTATTAAAATGTTGGTATTAGGCACCTAAGGCAGGTACTAGAGCCTCACTTTAGGCACTATTTCATTCATTTCATACAATTTTCATTGTATAAAATTGGTATAGCATTTCCTTCTGAGGTTTCAAAGGCAGCTATCAAATTGTCCATGCAGTCCATAGCATTACAGGGCTTTACTGAGCACATGAGAGGTTGCTTGTTTGTCCAACTGCATGATGCAGCCAGCACGCTCAAAAACATTTGTTCTATCACTAGGGACAGGTAGCATATATTTAAGAGCCAAACTTTCCTGCTTACAATGGTGGATTGAGTAGAGGAAAGATGAAAATAAGAAAATATGCCAGGAAGGGCTGCTAAACAATAATGAGAGCAGCTAAAATCCAGGCTCAGTGCATTGAAGTCAGCAAATGTTCCAGTAAGAAAAAAAACAAAACAAGTGATGCACTTTTAAATTTATGTAAAAAGATGTAAGGACAGGAACACGGTGATTATCACCTCTAGATTGTTAAGTTCAATATTGTGCTTGTTCTCACTCAATTAAGCTTGTAGGCTGAAAACGAGCGCCCATCATCGACAAAGGTGATGATAGGAATGCCCATGCATTCCCATGAGCCCAAAGTTTCAATATTTTGATCCTGAAATTGGCATTCGCCAGATATTTCAATTTGACCTGGGTTGATGTCTTCAAGCCCTCTGGGATTCTTGTGTTTGCCTGATAAGAACTTTCAAAACTTCTTTGAACAAAAAAATGACATTCATGTTCCTTAATGAAGAAAGACTGCACCTTTGCACAAGCTTTTTAGACAGTTGCTGCCATGCACATGGAATGCATTAAATTTGTGTTATGGTACAATACCTGTGACGTGACTCGTGAACTATTCACTAGAACTCTTTCTTAAGCTCCTTTTGTATATCGCTATGACTTTGGAAAACATTTCTCTTTTTATCAGGTGTTGGAACACAGGGTTATGCATCTCCTTACATAAACTTACTTTATTTATTTTATTTATTTATTCAAATACCCCAAAGGCCCTCTTGGAGAGGGTATTACATAGGGGGGGGCACACGAAACACACTAATAAGAGTATTTATTAACAAGTATTCTTATTATTATAAGAATACTTTAATAACAATACAAAGGGAAAGCAAAGCAATGGCAGAATTTATTGTTCATCTATTGTTAGACTTCAGATTAGCTGACATTGGCACGTGCGCCTGTACAACCACAAGAGAAGTGGAGGCATTGGAAAAGGAGACCACGTAACTACAGTTGATAGTATACTTCCAGCAGATTTGGCACACTTCCACTTTACACACATGCACTGCAATCTACAGCCAGCAATCTTTCAAAGTTGCAGTCTACAGCACACCATTCTCAACATGCTGTCCCTTTCTCTCTGTCAGCCAATGTCAGCCAGCTGGCAGAGGCCCTCAAAAGCTTGAATAACATTGACAATGCGAGCACTTATTTGCCAGGTCACATTGCCAAGTGCAGTGCAATCACCAACAGCGCCTGTCAATGCTGCCAGGTCTTGTGGAAATATGAACCTGCTTTTTAAACAAGAATAGTGCCCTAAAAATGCGCCAAACGCAAAAATAGGCACATGTAGGTGCAAAGGACAAAATAGACATTTATAGACAATACAATCGGTGCTAAACCACTCTTAACTCGTAATTTGTGCTCGTACACCAAAAGAGGGTGGCCCTGACGTGCAAGAAGAAATAAATATTTGCCTATAATCTGGTCTGCAGTCATAGCCGCTATGTTGCTTTGGAATTAAAAACACAATCAGTCAATCAGGCATGTTCATAACAGTTAGTTCAAGGTGTGAAGCTCAAGGTACAGAAGCATAGCTTGGAAGTGTTTTGTACAGGTAAGTGCAATAGATGTTCTGTGGTGTGCACCTGGACATTGATGTGGCCACATCAATGCTATCAGTGAAACCATAGCATTTCCTACAGTAATTAGTAGAAGAAACTCTGGCGCTAGCATGCCGCTTCAGCCAATGTAGGAATGATGGTTAGTACACGGATTTGCCTAAAGCTCGCATTTCTGGCTTTAAACGGCTTGGTGAATTTGCAAACTGATAATTTTCAAGAAAGTACTGTGTTATAAATCAATATAAATAAACATAAATAAAATTGTCTGACGGCAGGATTCGAACATAAGTCCGATATTGAAACCATTATGCCACAAACGCATGCGTCAACAAGTGGTATGCAACGCTCTTAAGAGGAAGCTTTAGTTCGGGCCCAACTCCAACGTGGCCTATTAAAATACATGTAAAATGCAAAAAGGTTTTCCTGAGATAACCCCTGGACCAATTTTAATAAAATTTGTTGTGTTTCAGAGAAAAAGTTAAATTATAATGACTGAAGGAAGCGGAATATTGATTTAGGGCCTGAATTTTGGTAAAAGGATTTTCAAAAATTCGGAAGTTTAAAAAAAAATAGAAGCACAAAGTTTACAAATATAATAGCTGTGCATCAAGAACAGATATTGCAGTTCTGTAAACGGCACCCGTTAGATCATTAAAAACGGACAAACTCGATATGTCATTTTATATCTTGTGTGAATTTGTTACGTTGTGTACAAGGGTTCTGCAAAAGCTGTATTTCCTTATTGCCAAATTTTTTCAGATTCATGTGTAACATATCAATTTTGTCTGCTTTAGACCTACTACCAGATGCGATTCCCATAATTGTGATAACGTTTTTCATAGCTGAGTTGCAGAGTTGCAACTTGATACTTTCATTCTGAATTTTTTTTTATTTTTGCTACTTTTGACTAAAAAATTGACGACCTAAATCAAAATTTTGAAACCAACAGTCACTAGGTTTTAAGTTTTTCTTTTAAATGCAGCAAACCTTGTCAAATTTGGTGCAGTGGTTGCTGAGGGAAACAAATTCTCCTTTTACATGTATTTAGATAGGAGCACCCAAGCTAAAGTTTCCTCTTAAGAATTTTGTGTGGGCAAGCCAGCACTTTGAGATGCTTAGCAGCTTTTGACTTGGCCACCTTGACACGTGGAACCGCTGCAAATAGTAGCGATTAGGCTTGTTCATGAAGTCTTATTGCCTTCCACATTTAGAAAAGTATACATTGCTTTGGAATTCAGGCCTATAAAGGCAGACAAAGCATAGTAAACAAAGCCACAAGCATGAAGACCAGACAAATCCATTTACTACCCATGATTCCCATGGTGGCTGGACAATCGCAGCGCCAGAGTTCACTCTAGTAATTATTGCAGCAAACTCTATAAACTGTTTGTTTGCTTCTCATTAAGTTTTGCACTGAAAAGCATCTCACTCTTTTGAAACCAGTCAGATTTCATTTGACACAATGAGTGCTGCACAATTTTACAAGCACCTTGTGTACAATGTGTACAGGGACTCGTTGGTCCCAAAAACGTCCAGCCGAAGATGGATCCTGTCCACTACCAGAGGAGAACCAGCCATGGGCTAGACAGGCTGCCCATCGGTTTCTTATCGCATTAGGTGATCTAGGTGAGTGTATTGGTGATAAGGTAACTATCATCACCAAATTCATGTTGTTACTTTAATAGCAAAGTTATCCACCTCTGAAGTTGGATATTCACACAAACACTGATTAGTAATTAGTTGACACCACCGATTACTTCAATACCGTACTTTCATGCTTATATAAATTAAATGTAGGTATCCTTGTGGATGCAACTTTCACTGAATTCTCAGTGCTTCCGTGTGTTAAATTCACAGTGCGGTGCTGAAAAGTGCAGCTGCCTTACGATAGTGTGAAGCACTTTCATTCTGTTTATTCTCATCACTTCCTACCTTGACAAAAATACATGTTTAGAATACTTCTTTAGGAGAAGTTCAGCACTAGTGCACAGGGCAATGTTTTTTTTTTTTTTTTAAGGTGTCTGCTGTGAAGGAAAATGTGACCTTACAGAGAAACTCGATTTGGCCTTGACTGATACTGATGTTAGTGGTTCACATCACCATTGTTCTGCTTGCAGCACGCTACCTGAGTGAGCTCGAGGACCGTGAGCATGGTCACTGGGCTGCGTTGTCTGCCCGCTACTACTGGCAGGCCCTGTCCATAGACGCTGGGTCGGGCATGCCTCACAACCAGCTGGGTACCCTGGCGGCTGGCGACACTTGCAAGGCTGCCTACCACTTCCTGAGATGGTCAGTGCTCTCTCTCACCTCCCCCCCTCCTCCCCCCTCTATAAGCAAAGCATGTCATATTGAGGTACTAGATAGCTTTAGCCATGTTGTTTTACCTGCCTCTGTAGCAACTCTACAACGTAAGGTGTCGCACATGTGTGTTAATATTTTATTCTCATATCACGAGAAGCCATATCATGATGCAATTAATAAAAATCGGGCCCCTCGGTTAACCCCCTTTCTTCTCAATATTTTATTGTGTAAGAGTAAAAAACTAGCATCTTTTTCCTGCTGTAAACGTTCATGTTGTCCACTAATTGCGTAACTTTGCAAGTAGACTTCTCAAGACAAGAGGCCATCTTGCAGAAATTCATATTGTCCTCAGTAATGTTTCATTTAACCTCTTCTAGCTGGCAATTGGGATTTTATAAAATACTGGTTCTGAGTTCCTACATTGGAGTGGGACACCTAAGCAAGAAAAAATCGGATTCTGATCTCCGGTGTATAGTTGTCCAATGAAAGCATGTCATTGTGCCACTGTCTCTCACGTGGAAAACAATGCTCTGCTCAAGGAGTTTCCAGTGAGGCTTGTGTAATGAATGATGTGAAATCCCCTCCCCCCAACTGATCTGTGTACGTGTGTACACACAGACACACACCCCTCAGTGGCTATGGTATTGTGTTCTAGCAGGTTCAGTTTCTAGCCACAGCAGCCACACTCAAAAACGGCCATGTATTATCGTGGTTTGGGTGCACGTGGAACTCATGTGAGAGTGAGTGAGTGAGTGAGTGAGTGAGTGAGTGAGTGAGTGAGTGAGTGAGTGAGTGAGTGAGTGAGTGAGTGTGTGAGTGTGTGTGTGTGTGTGTGTGTGGGGGGGGGGGAGGGAGGGAGGGAGGGAGGGAGGGAGGGAGGGAGGGAGGGAGGGAGGGAGGGAGGGGAGTGCGAGTGGAGCAAGTGGAGTGGAGTGGAGTGCTGGGGCTCCCGCTGAGGTTACAGCCAAGTGTTCTTGTCTCCCGGTAGCTTCCTTGGCCCTCTGGACTGCCCAGAGTTGGTCTTCCAGTTTCGAACTGAGCAGCGCGGCTTGCCATCGCGCGTGGGGGCTGTCAGTGGAGGTACAGGTCTTGGTCTCGTTATCATGTATTAGTCCCTGGCATTCCCATAGCATGTGTTCTAGCATGGCTCCAGTGCTAGACATTTTGCATCTATTCATTGTGTATATTTCTGGAGAAATAGCGTGCATTAGTATTGGACTCTTGTATGATTTGGTTCGTAGTTGTAGCCACTGGACAGCTTGCAATCTATTGAGTTGTTAAGTGCATCTTTGCATCGTGTAATGGTTGGGGATGTTGTACCTGGTCATTCTGTCTTCCAATTCCCAGTAATGCTACCGCTGCACCAATTGCGCTGAACTCCGCCGTGAGGCGAACTCTACTATAGCCTCCTACATTTCAGCAAAATATGACAATCTGCACGCACTCTGTGCCGAAGGCATTGCTCAGGCTTTCAAAAACGGAACTACGCCCTCCAGTGCCATATTATTGGGACCCTGAAACAATTTTGACCATTTTGTACAAACGTACTCTGAAGTTGAATTTGAAGTTGAAATTTATTTGCATCATCACAATGCGGGAATGCTTGGGCGAAAAGTGAAAATCAATTCACTTGAGAAGTGCCAGAGCCCCCACTAGAGTAGGTCCTTCTGATCATTAATTGACCCACCTAAGTGCTCCGCCTAAAGCATGTAATTTATTATAAGGTTTTAACGTACATTCCTGCCGATCGAAGCACACTGCTCGATGGAATTTTCAGCTGCCCCTACCCATATGACGTAAATCACCGAATTGACGTCAGTAGGGAAAGCTATCTGATTGGCTGCCCAGGGCATGTCGTCAATAAGTTTTCCACCTTTATGGTGAACAAATGATGTTCATAATAATTGGAATGTTAGTTAATTTGTTTCTATAAAAAGAAACTAACAGAAAGAGAATGCACAAGAACAATTTCTCACTTTAAGCACCTCCAGCACACAGCAAGCGTCGTCTGCTTATGTTACAACGTGCTCCATTTTGACAAGAGCTCCGCGGTCAGAGTTGGTCTCAGTCTTTTTGCGAGCATTATGATTCGACTTTGTTTCGTTGTGGACTGCAAATGTAGCAACTGGTAATATGTAAAGCTACGACATCGTGTCCCTCTGCAAGGCAGCAGACGAGCGGACTGCCGCTATCCGATCGGCGCCAGGATTTGCGCGTTTTCGGCCGTCACTTTACACCGAAAGATTACTAACGCAATAGCGTTTCTCGAGTCCGGTATTAGGGTAAGCGCGCAAGCACAAGGGAACAGGGCCTGGCTGTTTGACCGTGTCGTTTCACTGGATGAGCAGAAGCGCAAATGTGAATGGTCTGTACACTGCAGCCACCTGGTGGCACAGAGCTCAACCACACACAGTAGCAGTAACGAAGTGTATTCTTCGTTGCTGCTGGTGTAAATTTTTTGCTGGAGTGTAATCATTAACACATTGTTTTTGTAAATGTTTAAAATGTTTTACACTTGGTTAGAGCAATATTAGCTCTTTGTTTGGCTGGTTAAGCTCTGTGCCAACGGGTGGCTGGACCATGGAGACCGATCAGGCAGCTCACGTACGTCTACGCTAAAGTTCCTACACCAGCTTGAGTTTATGCCTCCACCGTTCCGTCGAAACACCCAGCTCGCCTGTGGTTACTGGAATACCAGACACGTTTCGCGCTGCAACAGAATACTCGCAATGCACGCTGCTTCGATAGCTCTCGCTTGGAGTCGACTGCCAAGCAGCTGGCGGAGAGTTTGGAGAGGCTTCGCACGCGCGCGCGCTTCTAGAGAACCGGAAGTCGACGACACGACGTGCCATCATGACGCAGAGCCAGTGACGGCGGAGCTTAGCCCTGATCGCTTGGCGAACAAGTTGAGGAGAAAATGCATGACTATGGAGGAGGGTAACTTGTAATTATCCGTAGCTCTCATAATATGAGACGTTTCACACAAATTGTGGTGCATACGATTAACTTTAGCTGTACCCTACGTGTCTACAAAATTTGTCCGAACTGTTTCACGGGCCCATTAAGTTGCATGGTGTGGACCAGTGGCCAGATTAGCTCTGCGGTGGACTGAGTCGGGCCTCTCCAATCAAGCTTGGAATCGTACTGCTTGTTTCTTCCGTGGGTTGCTGTCTATATTCAATACTTTCCACCTCGATACACGCGGGTTGCTTTGGCATCTATACAACCTCTCTATTGAGGCGGCAGCGAGCGATCACACTGGCACCAAGCCAGGCCCTGCGCTCCTCTCCTATATGACCAATTTAAGATAGTGACCAAATTTTCAGACGATGTATGGTGTCTCGCTCGATTTTTCTAACATAACGCACACATTGGCGCTTACATGGCAGCCGTGAACAATTTTGCCACTATTAATTTTGTCGCCTATCCCCCACTTTTCTTGGCTTGGCGATTTCACAGAGTAAGACTGGAGTTCAGCCACTTCTAAGATATTGGCAGCTTCAGCTCCAAACAGCAAGTTTCACCACTGGATACTGACAAAGTGCCACTGGTTAAGTCTTGCTGTATCGTGCGGTCACGAAAAAAAAAATTGTAGGATGCATAAGCTTTGCCTTTAAGAGTGGACTGCTTTCTCATGCTTCCCGGCAGCTGCAGCTTATGTAACCATAATGTTTACCGAGAAACGCCGGCAGCGAATTCTATGCACGAAGGCAAGCTTTCTGGTAGAAACGTGGCTCCCTATGTGAGTTGATCGCAGAGGTAGTAGGCAGCCGTGCAAAAAAATTACGTCATTTTCAGGTTTCTGTTATTTTGTCGCACTTTTAATATGTCAATCTGATAAAATTTAACATAACATGTGCTGTCAGTGTTTTGTTTCATTACATTTATTTGTGTCCTGTCATTCTCAAAATTCTGAGAAAACTTGTCGAAAATGTAAAACAAGTTATTAGCAACTTGAGTGATAGAATGGTGTGGCAATATACCGCATGTCGTATAGCAAGGCGTGGAATATACGTATACTTAAATATAAAGGGTAATTTTCGCTCACGGGGACACGTGACGCCAAAGCCGACACCAGATTTTCTGCGACATGGGGCCCTTAGCACTATCGCATTAAAATATGCCAGCCATTCCACTCTATGAATGTGGGCTACCAGCGGAGCTGTAAAAAAATTTGGAGGATGCTTAAGCTTCACCTTTAAGAGTGGAACACGATGGCATACAAAAACCCCTGACTGCTTCTCGTGCTTCACGGCAGCTGAAGCTTATGTAACTGTAATGTTTACAGGGAAACGCTGGCAGCGAACGCTATGCACGAAGACGAGCAGGTGAGCTTTCTGTTATTGAGGCAAGCTATCCTCCAATATATTCGTACTAGTAAACCTCTTCGGTGATTTGACATGAGATCGCAGGCTAGACTGCAGTGACCGGAAGCCAAGATAGGGTCTACGTGTGGCATGCCAGCAACTACTGCAAACGCTTTCGCAAGGCTTGTTTTTGCATTTACTGAAAGGAATGGCGAAAGCTCACGTATAGGCAGAAAGCTCCAAACTGAATTCGCTGATCACAGCCTAATATAACAGTGTTATATGTGCCCGTCAATGGCCTGCGCGCATATCTCCACTTCACGATGGTGCGCAATGCACATCAAGCTGCATGTTGACAAGCTGCTTGTCGACCATCGCAGTACTTTGAATTAGACGGTTATCCGTGAATCACAGCAAAAATAAATTTTTCACACCACTGGCAATGCTTTTTTTTTTTTCCCAGAGTGCTTGCTCCATCTTAAAGGATACATTTATAGAAGCGAGATCGTGCTGAAGGTTTTCCAAACACTTTCGAATTCTGCATGCAGCACATCCAAGTGCTTCCGTGCTTCTTTAAGCCCTTGAAGTGCTTTTGCAGCACATCTGAAGACACCACCGCGCCGTCGCAGCCCACAGTAAGCACTGCGATAAAGGGAGGGTGGAAGGGTCATCTTTACTGTTTGGATTGAACTTATAAATCAGTGACCACTTACTGCTTTCACGTGCACTGCCCACTGTATAAGCCCCATATAATATATTTTGCAATCACTTTCATAAACCTGCTCCAAAAGTCCATTTTACTGTCTGAAATGCAATTTTGGCTGCTCCAGAATGGCATAGGCCAGTACCATCACTGCATTCCCATACCTCGGGAGAGCCCTGTCGAGGGGTCTACGTTCTTTGCAGCTCGGAAAGTGTAGTCCTCGAGCTATGTTGTGTGCCGCTGCGTTAGGGTTGTCCTCTCCCGTTGAGTCGAGGGTGTTGGCTGGTATATATAGGATTTAGACGCATCTGTCTTCCCTTGTTTTGCCGAGGCATGTTTAATGCCTCGGGTGAGATCCAGCCATTCATGAAGTTGCATATTGCCGTTTGCGAGTCGCTTATTTTATAGTATGCATTGGCTTGGCTATTGCTAACACTATATCTGCTTCCTCCATTGTTTCGATGCATGTCTTGTTTATAGTCAAACTTGTGCAGCATTGTCTATTGTGGATAAGTACTGCTGCTACTCAGGTGGTCAACATCTGTTCGCAGCCCTCCACTACAGCGTCCCTTGTAACCCACTATGCAGTCTTAGTGCAATAAACCCCACATTTCAATTAATGCTTTAACCTCATATAAAAGCACTTCTAAATGTAAGTGAAATCTTTTCTTCGAACAAAAAAGTTCAGGCAATCAGTTTTTTACAAAAAGAGTTTAGTGTAGGGTTTACAGCAGGAAGTTTTAAATGTTTCCTCTAGTGCTCAAGCTGAAATGAATGCTCTTGCACCAGCTTTGTAGAAAGCAGCTATGTTCTGTTGTGCACATTGCAGCTTGCAGAGTGGCCAGCCATTTGAAGGGGCACAAGGGAACCTTTTGCGCCTGCTAGACAAGAACAGCAGCCAGCCTGCTCTCATGGGACAGCTGAAAGACAGGTGAGGTGACCTCACACTCTTTATCTCACCAGCCGGCCAAACCAGCAATGCCTTGTGTCCTTACAATACTGTGAATGAAGTGCTGTGAAACTATGCAAGACGTTTCACTGAACTTGTACCAAGGATCTTAAGAAAGTGGTTCACCACAGCTGAATGAAACCAATAACATGTACTTCACCGTCATGCGGCACTCCTTAGAGTAATTTTTATATTTCACTTAATTGTTAAATAACTAAAATCAGTAGTGCAGAAAGTTTAATATTCACTTTATGTCCAAGTGCATTTCGTTACGTTCTAGAGGGGATGGAGAAATAACTGATCAAATTTTTTCTGGCACTGTACATGCTGCATGGTGATCTTTTTCTTTTTGGCATTTAAGAAAAGCCTGCGAAATACAAAATAACAGCACATGACTGCACTCATGCCCCATCGTACTGCAGCACTCTCAACCATGCTTCGAGCAAAAGAACTGTGCGCATGGACCATTCACTTATCAAAGACCACAGCCTGTCTTTTCCATGTGCTGCCATGTAATGTGCCGACACACTATGAAGCCAATGCCTAGAGCCGCGGCCGCTCACTTCGCCACGGTCCGCACGCGCGGTTCTTTTGCTAAAACCACGGTTGAAAGTGCTGCAATACGATAGTGCATGATTGCAGTCATATGGGTTCATTTCATATTTGGCTGGCTTTCTTTAGATACTGAAAAAAATCGCCGTGCAGCATGTACATTGCAAAAACAAAAATTGGTTTATACACTGAAAAAAATCACCACGCAGCATGTACAGGCTCGTCCACGCTTAGGGTGAACACGGCTCGCCGTGGCCGCGCTCCGCGGGGCGCCAGTGCGTCCGGCGCGGCGGTGCATCGAAGCGAAGCGGCGCAGGCGCACACGGACCTCGGGGAGGCGCTTCGCGTCGTCTGCTACAGCGCTGGAGCGCGCCGCTCTGGCTTTGCTGTAAAGTACGCTTCGCTAGACCCAGGTGACTGAGCGACCGAGGCGGCGTGGCGGGAAGGCGCACTTCACTTACTGGAGCATTTTCCAGCTAGTTCGGTCTACAGCTTGTGAACAGCCTGCTTAATCAATATACATTAACACAAACAAGCTTATGACCACACAAATCACTTAGCATGTTTTTATAAGTGATGACGGTAAAAATAGTTATTTTTTCGCGCTCTTTATTAGGCTGGGGCGCAGAGGCGACGCTTGATAGTCGTGTAAGAGACGTCACTCAGCCAGAGGCTTTTCTTAATTTCCCGAGCGATGAAGGTCGTGTTTGCAGCAGCCGCCGCAACAATGGTCATGTATTCAGCTTCAGTGGTCACTGTTTGCCGGGCTTTACGGGGAGCATCCGCAATTCTTCCATCCTTCTTGTAAGCCTGGACTATTCAATTCACAGTTTTCAGTGGCCTTTTTGTCATCTACGATATAACGCGTTGAGAATAGTTTTGTAGGCACAGATCTACAATGCGTCGTCTTTCTTTTTCCGGTACCCGCGACATGGCCAGTTTCCGAAAGTGCACCGGGGAAATAAAATCCTGCACTGTTACAGCGTTTTTGTCGCCGAAGTGCCCCGGCAACCGACAACCGAACAAAATGCAATTCATCATGCAGGTCGATAGAAATGCATTTAATGGAAACACCTCTGGTGTCTTTTGATTTGACGAGTCATCCCAGAATATTTAACTCATGAGCGGCCAGTCACTCACTTGAGCAGCCGTTGGCTGCACCACATCACCATATTAAGCTAAAATGGAGTAGCATGACCTAAGCCAAAAAAAGGGGGGGAGGGGGGGGCTCGGTGGTAGATCCGGCTGACGCCCATGGTCAGTTAAAAAGTAGACTGGCCCAAACATAGCAATCTGGCTTGGGCCGGGCTTGGCTTTTACAAATGTCGAGCCCGTTGGCCGACCACTGGCATGCTGTCGGCAGACGACACCGGGCCGGCCTCATGACCGCCGGTTTAATTATCGTGGCCACGTTCGTCCAACACACGGACCGGCCACTTCCCCATGACGGCAACAGCATCGCTTGTTCAAGGCAAGGGTTCCTGTGCCGTATCCATATTTGAGTTTTACCCACTCAGCCTCGCCACCCCCCTAACCCCTAAAATAAGAGAAATCAATTCCTCCTTTTTTCCAAATTTATCCGATGCCCCCCTATATGGCGTAACGCAGAGGCCATGGGCCGCTTCGTGACGCATACCGCACAATTATATGCTAGTGAGAATATACATATGACCGATTCCGAGGAAGTACTGAAATTAAATACAAGCGAGTAACGACTTAATTACCCGGCAAGACGTAATTTGAGCTAGAAAACAGACATGTAGATTATAGATTTTCCACTTCAATTATGCGGTCGGGCAAGGCCTGACTGTCCCAACGTGGGAGCGGCCCGCAGCGCGCTGAGTCGCGTACCTCAGGACCTTATTAAGGTTGTGCATCCATTTATCCATCCATTCAATTACCTATTCAAAATGGACAGAAAGGGTATTCGCATGCGGTGTGCATCGACTCCAAGGAGACAAAAACAAACAACCAAATAAACGACGGCGCAACATGTTTCACTCCACCTAATCAATGTAATCAAACAACTGACTGACGATTCCTCTAAATAAGAATGCGACTTCTCACGTCAGGCAGCCGTCAAAGGACCGGCACCGCTTCGGCGATTTTAACCAATCTGTGACAACAAAAATATGATGTAGAAAGATGAAAAGGGGGAGTAAAACTGCCGCCAAATCAGTTGCTATGCAGGGGAGAGTTCTTTCGAACATCGCCTAAAGCGCTCCATGCACCCCTACCAGTGACATTAACGCGTCAATAAGAAAGTCGCGAAGTAGCGGATGTCACTTCTTAGTTGCTGTCGAAGTAATATTATTGCCCTCCTTAATGGTAAAATCGATGGCAAACATGATGATGCATGATTGCACAATCGTTCTCTAACTTTCTGTGGAATTTATTGTGGGTTTCGGTCGCTTTTTTAGGTCAAAGGTCAATTAAGCACATTCGTTCTAGCATCAAGACATGCGCGAAATGGCGCGCTAGGCTCATCACATGATGACTCCAACGAAGAAGAGCGCGCCTAATAGGTTTCTCGGTATGCTACACCAAGTGCTATGAGAGTCAAATAAAATGGCACCAGCCTAATAAAGAGCGCGAAGAAATGACTGTGTTTTTACCCTCATCACTTATTAAAAACATGCTAAGTGATTTATGTGGTGATCAGCTTGTTTCTGTTAATGTATATTGATTAAGCAGGCTGTTCACAAGCTGTAGACCGAACTAGCTGGAAAATGCTCCAGTAAGTGAAGTGCGCCTTCCCGCCACGCCGCCTCGGTCGCTCAGTTACCTGGGTCTAGTGAAGCGTACTTTACAGCAAAGCCAGAGCGGCGCGCTCCAGCGCAGTAGCAGACGACGCGAAGCGCCTCCCCTGGGTCCGTGTGCGCCTGCGCCGCTTCGCTTCGATGCGCCGCCGCTCCGGACGCACTGGCGGCCCGCGGAGCGCGGCCACGGTGAGCCGTGTTCACCCTAAGAGTGGACGAGCCTGTACATTGCCAAAAATATTGGATTGGTTCTGAAATTTCTCCACAACATAACGAAGTACATTTGGCCCTAAAGTGAATATTAAAAATTTTGACTAACTGATCTCGGTGAATGAACTAATTAGGCAGAATACAAAAATATTTTGAGGAGTGCCATGTGATGAAAAACCGTATGTCGTTGGTTTCACCCACTTGCAGTTAATCACTTCTTAAATCCTTGATTCAAGTTACCGTATTTCCTAATTTCTAATGTGCCTTCAGTTGTAATGCGCACCCATTTTCTGTGACCAAAACATTTTTAAAAAATTTTTAATTTAATTTTTTTTAAATTTTGAACTTAATTTTTTTTTAAAAAACCTCGATTGTGACGTGCATCCGTTTTCCATGACCAAAAAAAAAAGAAGAGTACAATACCACGCACCTCATGCTTTCGTATAGAAATGCTATTTTCTCTCATTTGGAAAAACAGATTTATTCACAATTCGCTAAAGTTGCGATGAATAAAAACACAAATGGAAGCGGCATACTTTGCCGCCAATATTTTCACTGTACCAGTATGAGTCGCGTGGGGCAATAGATATCACTCGTCTTCGCTGTCAGACAACTCCGTATCGCTATCAACAGACCAAAGCATTTCATCCTCTGTGCCGTCCATGGTATCCGAAATCCAGCACTTTTTAAAGGCCTTGTTGACCATGGCAGACAGGATCGGGCACCATGCATCTTTCAGCCATGCAGCAAAGTCCTGCAGCGAGGCACACTTCATTTTATTGGCGGGCGTGAATTCGTGGCAGCCACTGACAAGCCATTCGGTGTAGAGCACCCGAATTTTACCTTTCACTGGCTTATTCAAACAAACATCGAGCGGTTGGAGCTGTGATGTCATGCCGCCTGGTATCACGACAAGGTTGGTGTTGCATGCAGCCAGCTTGTCCTTAATGCCATGGTCAAGGTGGCACCCGAACACATCGAGCATAAGCATCCCACGCAGACCCAAACTGCTGCCGGGTCTCTTCCGCTAAACGTTATCAATCCAGTCAGCAACCAAGTCTGTAGTCATCCAACCTTTTTCATTTGCGCGAACAATCACGCCACTCGGAAACACTGTTCCTTTCGGGAGCGTCTTCCATCTGAAGATAAGATACGAGGGCAGCTTGTGCCCATCCGCAGTGCAACAAAGCATTGCGGTGACTCTAGTTTTTTCGTAGCCAGAAGATGAAATGCACACTTGCTTCACCCCCTTCTTTTCAACGGTTGTGGTGGCAGGCATGTCAAAGTAAAGCGGCGTCTGATCGGCATTTCTAATCTGTCCGAAGTGGTAGCCGTTTCTATGGCGCAACTTCAAAACGTGCCGCTGAAAACTGTGCAATTTCTCTTCATATTCTTGGGCAATTCTTGGCATATCCCTGTCCGTGTTCGAAGAGAAGAGCCTCTTCTTTTAATAAACTTTGATAGCCAGCACCTGCTCGCTTTGAAGTCACCCCGCACTAGCTCTTTCTAAGTTTGGACAGCTGGGCTAGTTGGTTATGATTAGCATTGTGAAACATTGAGTGACGTAAATAGAAGAGAAAAAAAAAAAGAGGGAAAAGTTTCTCTTTTTATTTTTGTTTTGACACCTGTGATGACCTTTGCCTAGACCAAGGATATATTTTTGAGTGTTCCTGCACAGTAGCAGTCCCCCACCCCCTCCCCCTGTGTACATAAAGCCCTGTTTCCAATGAATAAAACTCAGTTGAAGTCCGGCGTTCGTGTTGTCTTTCTCGCCTCGTCCTTGTTCAAATGTGCGCTGGAACTATGTTTCACAATGCTAGCTCTTTCTGTAGGGCTAACTGCATCACCCGTACTTTGAGCAGATCGGTCGTCACAGGCCGCTGTGCCGCTCGCTGCTCTTGCACGTATTCCGCTAGCAGCTCTTCTGTTTCGGCGAAGCGACTCTGCTTCGGACCACTGGAACACTTCCTTGTTGTTTTGCTGGCAAAAATATTCTCCTTCTGTTCGTGCCAGTCCCGCACGCAAGTTTCGGGAACTCCGAACGGCCGTGATGCCGACTGATTTCCGTCTGTCTCTGCGCACATAACTTTCCTTTTATCATGGCATCATGGTGAACTCTGCGTGTCTTCGGAGTCGGTGCTTCCATGCTGATCAAAAAAACACAGAAAACAAGAAGACAGGCAGTAGACTAGGCTACACCAGCGCCTGGTTACGTGAACAACATGGAGGTATGCACATGGAGGAAGCTACGGCAGCTAGGTTAGAAGCGCGTACAAGGCGGCCATTTTTACATGCCGATGGCGATATGGTAATGCATATTTAGGGTTGTACTCAACGTTTTTAGATCGGTTCAGTTGGCAAAGAGCGCGGCCTTCCAGTGGCGCGAAGCGGGTCGGCGCCATCGTCGACCAGGCGGTGGCACTGCGGTAGTGTTAAGATCGGTCTCTACGCGACGTCTGCTACTTCCTGAAAGGGACTGGCAAGTGACTACCACATTCATTGGTAGTCATCCTCTTATACGAGAAGCAGAAACGAAACTTCACTCTCATTTTACTTGGATTTAGTGAAAAGTGCCTTTTAGTTGTATCTGAACATTACAAAAAAAGAAACAGCACGTAAGGCAGGGCAAAAAAAGAAAGGGCAAACAATGGGCAGTGCGCTCGTTTTCATTCCGCTTCCCCTTGTAACTGACGTTTATTTTTCGCCAGTATACTGAACAAATCAGCCCAGGATCCCGTAATACTCAACCATATTCCAATCTTACCTGAACACGTCTTACGTGGGCAAAAAAACTGCGGGAAAGCCAACAAATTCAACAACCAGCAAGGAAGCAAGAAAAAATGCCTTGCAATTTTTATTTGATGTTGTGAAAGGGAATGCAGCAGGTAAACTATTTACAGGGACATATTTATAATCAGAAAACTGTTTACAGTGAAGGAGCTGTACAGGAAGCCTTCACATTAGCTTGACTTTCTTTCTGGCAAATGCGCCCTTTTCTGGAGAGCTGAGGCTTTTGCAGGCACCTTTTGCAGCAAAATGCATTCGTAGCACAATGTATGAATGAAGAAGCTCTGCAGTAGTGGTGTTCTTGTGAATGGGACAACCGACACTTGTCGCATCACAGTCCCCAAGTGCGTCAAGAAGGGCCCAAAAAGTGTCAGAACAGAGCTGGTTCCTTTGCAACTCATCTGAAATCTTGTTTTCAATGCCTCGAAACATACAGAAAAGCTCCCATGATGGCAACTTGAGGCATTCAAGCTTAAGGTTCCCTCTCCAAAGTAAGAAATGCCTCTGGGCACTCTGCATGTTGAAACTGGATGCTACGTATACAGTCAGAGCATCTATTATGTTTGAAAAAAGAGTGAACAAGGTAGCTGCACAAGTAGTAAATAACATCGTCCTGCGCTGCTGGTGTGGAGTATCCATGATCGGGGGCTGTCAGTGCTGCATTCTGCATAGTAGAACATATCTCCGCCAACTTTGCTTCTGCTTTCTCCTGGAGGCTTTCATGGGATGAAAGTTTGTCCTTCCTTCCCCTTTTCATGCTGTCAGCTACAGTGGCAAGCAAAAAGATCTGCTCCTCATTCAAGTTCCCTGTGACACAAGTACTGATTGGGGTACACAAGCTCAGAAGCCTATATATGTGTGGGGTGAAGTTGTCTATATATATAGTGGGGTGATGTTCATCACTTCCGTAGCTTCTTGTCGCACCAAAATCCTCTGGAAAAAAAATGAAATGACAAGGTGCTTTCTTTATGAAACAAACTTCGCAAACATCAAGGTTATAAACAAAGAAACTGCACTGCTTACCTCTAGAGGATCTTGGTTGAGTTTGCCCTTGAGCACATGATGCACTCCTTTAGAGAGAAGGTCTGCTACAAGGTCCCGTACTGACGCAAGTGTAACCCGAAGAGATTCCATAGTAACTTGCGACGCAGCCATCACTGCCTCTTTGGCGATATGGTTTTCCTCGGTCCCATTTACAGCATCAAGGAACTCTTGGATGACCTTCAAAATGAACCACCGAGCTAATTCCTTTAACAACAATGCAAGAGAAGGTATAAAATATTATCTTTACCTCAATTTCCTTTGATGAACTTTGTATTCCAAGCCGGGGAAGCTTTACATTGAGGGCATTGAACAGGTTGTTCACCCTGACGTTGAATTCAGCAGTTGCATGGCAGTCTTTCAGATCAGGCTTCTCTGACCGCTGGTAGACCTTTATCCCAATGGCGATGCTATGGCTGAAAAGCTGAGAACAGCGTACTGTAAAAATTTTCAGCTTTATTTTTATAAAAATTCATTCATGCACATAGACAAAGAGTAGTTAACTACGAAATACATATAGATGATAATATAGATATAGATTTTCGTTTACCTTTACAGCCACTCTCACATTCATCTTTCGTAGGTTGTCTGGGCTTACATGCTCTTTTGTCAACTTCGGTACCACACGGAGCTGCTGTTTGCCGTCTACTTCTTGGAGTTCTCAGTAGTGGTCAAAGTTTATATTTCATGGGATGATTAGTGAGATGAAAAAAGGTGCTCCATTGCAGAAATCACTCTCTAGTTGCTTAAGGATGAAAAGTAAGTAAAAGCATTCAAATCCACATACCATGCCATATTTGTGACGCAGAAGATGGTTCCTTATACACTTGATAATGTGGGGAATATCGCAAAGGAAGTACAGCTGCTGATCAGGTACACAAGGATGGTCAACTTTGTGTTTCGGTGCGTGAAGCTTGCCTTTGATACCGAAACATGACCACATGGCCTTGTTAGTGCTGGCACCACCATCACCGATTACAGCGATGATCACTGCATTGTGCTTACATAGCTCCAAAATGGCTTCCAAAGTAAGCCTTGCCCGCATTCTTCCAGGGGCCGCATGTCTTGTCGCGAGACTTGCAATCGGCTGCACCCAAGAGTGAAACAATGGCACAAGCATGAGGACCAAAGCCTGGTCGGCTGTTGTTTCTGAGTCATGGCCCTCTCCATAGTCAACAAAGCTGTCAACCTTGTAGGTACTCTTGTTAAATGCAAACACCTGTCGCACCTTCATCTCGTCCACTATCAGGGCTCCATAGCTTTGCACTCCTGTACGGTTCTTCATAAAGGCCCCAACACTGGCAAGAGATACCTTGTTGAAGCCAAATTCACAAGGCATTCCTTTCATCATTCGTCTCAGCTTTGTGATCGTTGGAAGTGGCATGAGCTTCATCTTTGCCATTAGTCTATAAACTCTTGGGTTTGAAATTCTTCACAGAAGACAAGTCATAAGCCATTCCTGTTCATAATGCATCCTCGTGGCGATTTCGCTTTTGCCGCTTTCAATTCTGCCCGAAAGGCAAGTTGCTACGCTTGTGGAAGATTTTCCATTGCTTTGTTGGCTTCGCTTACTGAAACTTCTGACAAACAGCACGTCAGTGTACCCAGCTCTCGTTTTGCTTTTTCGCGAGAGACATTGGCCCTAATGGCCTTTTTCTTTAGGTTCTTAATTTCACATTGTGGCTTCAGTTTTCTGCTTTTTTTTTTTTTTCGGGGGGGGGTTCACTCTATCCACATTTTTTTTTTTTTTTTCGTTTTCTTGCATGAAGGGCACAAGCTTTGATCTGACAGCACCCTGCATTTCTTGTTTCGCAACACACCCTACCTTTTCACAGCCGTCATTGAAGATGAAATGCCTGGAAACAACTCGCATTTGCACCCAGTGCAAATCTTGAGGGCATCGATGTTACGAAGAAATGTTACTACATTCTTCTAGCTTGTTAGTTGAGTCTGAATGTTTCCATTTTTCTCGATGTCGACAATGTAGCTGCACGGCGGGAGAAGCACACCTCTTGAACTAAGTTCAATCGCCAAGTCTTGTTTGATTACTACGGACTTTTCGATGCGTACAATGCCCCTGAACTCCTCGAGCTTGTAGAATATAACCTGAATGGTCGAAGTCTGCACATGCCACGACTCAAATGCTTGACCGTCCTGCATAACAGCAAACCAGGGCGCAGCTTCTAGCATGCTGACTTCGGCGCATTCACCGCCATCCATGTCGTCACTTGCATCAAATTCGTCGTATGAACTCCCATCACTTTGGCAGGAAGCAACTTGGGTAGAAACCACTGTTCTCACTTTGGGTGGTTTTCTTGCTGACTTGAGCGCCTTTGGTTTTGACAGATGCTCAGGTATGTTTAGAAAAATTAGAGGCACCGTGCACTTCCTCAGTGTCCACCTGCCTCCCAGTATTGTAACAGTTTGACTATTCAAGATGTGCTCATAACAGCTTATGATGTCTGCAGGCTCAAAATGAATGTCCCAAACGTATGTCTTTGACGTCACCTTAAAGTTTTTCCATGGGATCGCGTTTTCCCACGCCTTCAATACTTGAGGGTCCTTTGGGGGCTTGAAAAAATGTCGTGGCATGGGACTTGTTACTGCCGAAGCATATCCCAAACGACAGCCCGGCGCGCTGCTCGTCGGCATGTTGAGAATCCGCTCTGACACTTCACGGCATCCACGTAAGGACGCTCACTGCACAGAGTTAATGCATTAGCGGAACGCATTAAAGCAAGAAATACAGCCGTGATAAACGCGCGAGCACCAAAAACGCGACAAACACGCATGGCCGAGGCAGGCCTCGCTCGTTGGACTAGATCTCAACTCAACTGCAGCGCTACCTCTCGTAACGGTGACAAAACGGGGCCGCCTCTCGAAGCCAGTTTGCCAACTCGAAAATCTAAAAACTTTGGTTGTACTCGATTCTAACGCGCATGCAATTTTTGGACCCGTTTTATCGGAAAAAAGGTGCGCGTTAGATTCGAGTAAATACGGTATGGGAAACACCCTGTATACATACTTGCAGTATTGTGAAATCTATATTCTCAAAAAGCAAATTATATTCTAAACAACTGAGTCATACACATTGCTGCTAATTGTTGTGCCATTCTTAAGAGTAATTGCACTGATCTGGCTCAACATCTGTTTCAGAAATTAGGAGGCATATATAAAATTTGTTTGTGCAACTATATTAAGCACAGAAGGCACCCACTTGGTTCTGCCTAGATGCTTTCACCACAGATTATGAAGCACAAAGGTAGATTTTAGTGGTGTTGCATGCCGTTAAAATCTTCTTGCAAGTGCCACTGTCTACAAACAGTGACAGTGGATTTGGCCTGGGACAATATGTATAGTTATTTCATAGCTTTCCCATTTGATAGGATGTATCTTTGGGCAAGTCGATATTCCATGAAGAGGATTTATAGTGTAGAAAAAAGGTAAAATGTGGAGAACACAGCACAGGTTTTAACTTACAGCTGAGTTTATTTTCTCGCATTGAACATATAGTACAGTCAAACCCATGTATAACGCTATTCAAGTGCTGCGAAAATGCTATTGTTATAACGAATAATCGTTATAACTAGGTTGCATGAAAAAAAAATTTTTTTAATGGGGGCTGGCGTAGCTGTCCAGAGAAAACTATAATGGCAGGGAGGCCAGTTCCCCTCCCCACCACCTTCCTCTACTCATTTAACTCCAATCGTGCGTTGTTAACGAGCCGGGGCTGTCAGTGTTCAAAAATTGCCTTGCTATAACAACTGCAAAGAGGGGCTGTGGGCAGCAAGTCACATACGAGCTCCACCGAGGCATCGCTTTGGTGGCCCCAAAAAGCGCCTTTTAAGAAATGCGGGATGTTTGTTACGGCAGCATCTCAGCTTGAGAAATCCAGAAGAAACGCACATGATTGCCAGAAGCATCTCAAAATGTGCTTCCCACTGGCTTGCACGAGAAAACTGCATGTCCGTCAGCCTTGCTTGCTTTTCATCCTTCTCCAAAGCATCCATGTGCTCCATGTAGTGAAGCAGAAGGTCCCTTGAAAAAACGAGCCCATGAAGGACTGAATCATCTACAGGACCTCCTGAGGGCACTATGTCGAGGCAGCCTGCCCTACCATGTTAGTGCTGCCATCGTGGCTGTCACTATCTTATACAAGCACGTTCATGACGATCGCCTCATCGGTTAGAAGCACTTCATTTCCAAGTCTATAGCAGTGGGCTTTCTTTCCACTGGCAACGTTGTGCATTGCCAATGATAAGCAGGTGGATCAGCCATGTTCCATTTCGGTGGTAAGTCAAATGAGGCTGAGAAACTACTTCGGCGCAGTGAACAAAGACAAGCACAAGTGACTTAATCCATTAGCAGAATTGCATGGAATGAGAGCCATAGAATAAAGAACCAACTGCGAGGGCCCAGCCATATGACCTAGCGAGCAATCTGAGAGCAGCGCTAGCAGCGCAGTTGGCGTGGCCCATTCATGTTTTGGGGGGTATTATGGCGCAGAGCTATGGGCACAGCCCATTCGTGTTCGGAGGGATGGAAGGGTGTCGGAAGAGATGCTTGCAAGGCTGGTGGCCATCTCTCATGGAGAGTAGCGCACAGTGGCAGTTGGCGTGGTGGGCGATCGTGCAGTGGCTTGCATTTCACTTTTCAAGTATTTCGGCACAGACACCCAGCAGCCAGACTTCATCGTTATAACTAATAATGCAATATGGGGACATTGTAGTAAGTGGGTTATTTGCCCATAGAAAAAATACAAAAGTTGACGGTGTGGCAGCTTTCATTGTTATCACCGATATATTGTTAAAACTGGTATTGTTATAAGTGGGTTCGACTGCGTATGCAAAAATCAAGCCAAAATTGTGTCAGTGGATTCTTGAGTGACCTATCCAAAAAGGAATTCTCATATCCTGACTGTGCTCATGGCTAGCAGTTATCAAGTTATGCGAAGTATTGCAGTGTTGGCTGCGCGTGTGCATTACATTTAACAATTTGTATACAGTGGCTGACCAATAATTTGGACAACTTCGTGGCACCATCACTAGCCCCATAGACTTAATGTATAATGACAACCGAAGTTTTGGGCACCTTACAGGGCATGCCTTGTGATGATTCAAACTCCAACTGCATGGCCATGTGCTAATTTGGCCACGAGTCGAGCAGAAATAGCTATACTTTGATTTTCATATGTCACCGGCATGGTTGTCAATTTTGTCACTTCGGCGAATCCGACTCAACCACAGGATTTATCCTCCCCCTCACAGAAAGCTCAACACTGAAGAGGCAGTAGCTCTCACACTTACTCAGACCAATACATTCCCAAACCTACACAGATACAGCAAAATGTACCCACATACATATCGCTGCATCTGCCCTTGGTTCGGCGACACACGCCTACACTATTTCACATCTCGTGGGGGTGGGGGGGCAAACCTCAACACTTAAAGATGCCTAGCACGTCATTCGAGCGGTGGGAAGTACAGCTGACCAGCGATACCCTGGCGGGACAAGAAGCTCTTGTCCAGCAAATACGTTGAGCAGCCATGGCCAGTGGTGTCCTGGAATGAGGACACCACCCACTTGACCTCAAGAGTAACGACCTCGATGGTCCAAATAAATGTTTTCTGTCTCTCTCTCTTGAAACCAAGACTAGCTAAGCCTAGTCGATGTAGTAGTTGCGTATGAAGATTTGGTGCATGCATTGACTACGTTCGTTTATCTGTGTAGTGACAGCATGAAAGTGGTTGAGATATGGGCCAAGATTTTGTAGAAATGCCTTCCGCACAATTTTATTCCACTCTTATCATCCACCATTCAGGGCAGAGCATCAATATGACCACAGACGATGCGTGAAAGGAATATCATAAAAGGTGTTGCTAAAAAATTGAGGACACGGACTGTCTGGCCTGTATTCTCAAACAATCACTTTTGAAGATACTTTCATTTTCGTGATCGCTTGACCAACATCGGACGCATCAACGAGTGGCAATGTTTCCGCACTGTGATAAGAAGACCACTGCTTGCAGACACTGATGCGTCTTGCGCTGGTCATGTGAAACTGAAAGTATATGCCCAAAAGTGACAGAGTACAGCACACCTTTCTTTGCCACTTGTGAAATTAAGTCATTTATTTCCCGGCAAACCCAGTATTTTGGACTTGTCCATGTTTCTTCCCTCTTCTGCACTAACATTTTTTTTTTTTTTTCCCCAGTTGGCTAAGCTGTGATGACATAAACAGGCCAAGAAGCACAAGCAGTTTGGTAGAGTGCAACTAGTGCTACTTTGTTGTCACTATGTGATTTTACCCACTGTGATACTTCAGTGGCCATGATTATGTTCTACTACTGAGCGTGAGATCACAGGTTTGATTACCAGCTTTGGGAGATGCATTTTGATGAGTGTGGAATGTGAAAAGTGTCTGTCAATTACGATACTCCCTAATGTGAAATTTGAGTGCAGCTGTATACGTGTTTTCATTTCACGATATATTGAGGCAAAGATTTTGAGACCGAAATCCTTGCACCGACTGGCAGTGGGCCAGTGCCGTCAGTGCCTTCACAGAGGGAGGGGCAGTTTGGGAACATTGGCATGATTAGTGGCAATGGAGCCAGCTATGAAGGAAGACGACAATGAATGCGCGAGCAGTGATATGAGCACGTTTGCGCGGTTATGCCGGGGGATGGGAATGCCCAGCCCAGGAATGGGCACCTAAGAGCTGTGCTTTAAAGCGCTTGTGTGCCATGCCTTGGGTGCATGTTAAAGAACCACAGGTTGTCAGAATTAATATCTAGCCTTCCATTATCGCATCCCTCATACCGAATTGATTATGCAGCTTTGGGATGTTGAACCCCACATTTTGATTTTACTGCGCAATTTGATGCAGGTGCAAACCATCAGCAGTCTTTACATGCAGCTACCTGAGGTTGTGCGAGCAGTTTTACACCTCCAGTGACACCAGGTTGGTATTACAATAACTATGTTGTTAGGCCCAGTATTACTATTGCTGATATGTATACATATAAAACAAACTAAGAACCGTGCAAAGAGCAGTGGAATGAAAAATGTTAGATGTAACATTAAGAGACGGGAAGAGAGCAGTGTGGATAAGAGAGCAAACGGGGATATCGGATATTCTAGTTGACATCAGAAGAAAAAAATATATTCTAGTTGACATTACGAGAAAAAAAAATTTGAGCTGGGCAGGCCATGTGATGTGTTAGGCAGATAATCGGCAGACCATTAGAGTTACAGAATGGGTGCCAGGGTAGAGAAGCGAAGTCGAGAAAACGGCAGAAAACTAGGCGGTGTGTTGAAATTAGGAAATTTGCAGGCACAAGACGGGAATAATTGGAGACTGCTGGGAGAGGCCTTTATCCTGCAGTGGGCATAAACGTAGGCTGGTAATGATGATGATGATATGTATGGTGGTACTTTTGCTTTCAAAATCTTGTACTGCATGGAAACCAGGCGATGTATGGAAGGGCACTGCCATCACTTGAAAGCCACCTTGTAAGCCTGTATCACCATCTTGAAAGACTGATAGAAGAAAGGAAGCATGAAATAACTGACGTTTATCTCGTTTCTTGCTCAGCTTTGTTTCCTTGTTGATAAATCCCCACATCCTTAGTTTACTGCATGATGTTCTCCTGCGTAATTCACTGTATAGTCCTTGCATGCATGACAGTGTTTGACCTTCCGGAGTTGATACAAGTGATATTTATTTTGTCTTGGAGCATGAACTGTAAGATTGGAATTGCTCTATGACACTTACAGGTTTGAGATTTTATTGCGAAAACATGCCTACCTTCCGGTTACAAGATACTGTCATTTCATTAGCATTAAATTGTGTCCTTACAGCCCAGTGCATACTAGTAAATGCTTGCATGGTTGGGTGGCAGTGGCTCAGAACGTAAACTGTCTTTCACTTAGTGGGCTGCAGAGCCTGTGTGAGGAGTGCTTGTCACAACTGGTGGCTGTCTTGGAGCAGCCCGAGGCAGAGGCAGAGTTGGTTTTCCAAGCAGCTGTCATGGCCATCATCTGCACTGACAAGCTGCACAAGTCAGGTGAATGCCCTCACGGTTTTTTTCTTCCAAGTCTTATGCCACATTTAGATGAAAAATTTTATGCAGAATTTCTCTCAACACCTGATTATAGTTTCTATGGAACAATTGTTGCTTCTGGTGAAGAAAGGCCTACCATGGTTGCAAAGATGATGACAACATAACCTTGCATTAGCTGTTTTTTCTAGGACAGAACTGTGCACCTTTATATACACTTGCATTATAGCCTTTCCTTTCCCTGTTTCCACATAACCATATTGTAAAGCACTATGCAGAGTACAGTAAAACCACGTTAATTCGGATTTTACGGGACCAATAAAAATGTCCGACTTAACCAAATGTAAACAAAAAAAATTACAAATGCTTACCACGTCAACACGCTTTTATTTACTGAACGAATGAGCCAATCCCGTTTCCATCTTGCAAAAAAAGCAGTGCGGAAGCTGCAATTCTCGTCATCTCGTGGCTGGTTAGTGCGGCCGCGGGGCACGTTTTCATTTGAGACTGGCTTTTTCCTACAGCACACACATCCTGATCATTTTTTCGCCAGTACTGGTCACTGTCATCGTGATGTAGCCGGTGCTCTTCATCCTGAAAAGCTTGTCAAAATGAAGCTACTGTTTGCAGCAAACGCTGCGGACGAAACCGCAGCCGCTGTCAATGCGATCATGGACGGCGACCTTGTGGTCTTCAAGGCGTACAGCTGACGCATGCACTGAGTCAAAACAAAAGTACCATTTGCAGCAACTGTTATCAGATTCACTGTTGCCATCCGTGATTGACCAACGCGATCATGGACGGCGACTACGCAGTTATGAAGGCACACCACTGACGTGCGCGTAGCGAGTCAAACTGAAACTAGTTTGCTGCAGCCACTGCTATCGGCGCGATCATGTATGGCAACTACGCAATCATGAAGGCACAGGACCAGCATGGTGCTGTGCGCAGTGGTAAACGCAAGAATAAAGGCTTTAGAGGCATATTAGGCACGACACGTTCTGGCGATGCAGACTCCGCCGCTTCGTTTCGGTAGACACTAACGCCATTTCTGTTCTTTTGAGTTGCACATTCGCGGCACTCTGGCACTCGCTGAGCTCCAGGAGTTGTCAGAATTAACCAACCTGCAGCCAAACATGTCCGAATCATGACGAGTCCGAATTATCCCATTTTCCGAATTAACGAGGGTCAAATTAACGAGGTTTTACTGTACTACATTATGCCACAGCGATTTATTTCAAAAGCTTGCAATGGTAGTTGAGCAACAAGCATTGAATCGGTTCACAAACATGTGTTACAAATTTTCCCCTCCCAGCTGGAGTATGCCTGATAATGTCACCATCAGTAGGCCTTTGGTGAGATTTGTGCACATGTTGGAGTAGTTGGGATGGCATTCATCCATTTTGTTCTGGCACCATAACACAGCGCGTTTTGGGCATAGTGGCTGCATTGCGGCAGTCACTTTCAAACTTTGCAAGTGCGAGCTGCTGCTCTCTCTCTCTTTCTCTTTCTCTCTCTCTCTCTCTCTCTCTCTCTCTCTCTCTCTCTCTTTTTTTTTTTTTTTTAAGGGCGCCGTAGAGCGGCGGTACCGTAAATCATTTGCTGCTGCCCACCCCTAAGTGGACCAGGTGCTCACCCAAGGGGATTGCTTGGGTGGGAATTTGCGTCCTCTCTCTCCTGGTGGCTCAAGCCAACTGTGGGAGCAGAGAGACCACAAAGTGTGATAGGGATCACGAAGTGGCATCCCGTGTTGGGCGCCACTTTGTGGGCTCAATCATTCAGTGCTCCACCAATAGCCCCTTAGACCAACATGCGAGTCTGAGGATCCAAACCTGCAGGCGGATTTCATTCAATCTCCTCTGGGAGTGAGACAGAGCGCCGCACGAAGAGAAGGCCCAGAGCACAAGGAGGGAGGTGACTACCGTGGCATTGACTGACTGCTACACCCTATTCTTGCCATGTGCATGAGCCAAAGCTAAAGGGTGACACAGCATTATTAGAAAATGCTATATGGGAGGATCGTTCCCAACAACCGTGCTAATAGGGCAATGTTCCTTCAGCTTGACATAGCCTCCAAGGTCAACCCGGCTCACTATCAGCCCGCACATGAAATGAGTCATGCCCCTTTGAAGTAGTCTTCAGAACAGGAGCAGCGAATAGATACGCACTTGTCTCAGGTTGAAGGCCTTTGGCATGGCCAACGAGCAGCAAAAAGGGGTAACTGGGAGAATCGGAATTCAGTGCGCATCGTTTCACCATCCGTGAGCTTGTTCCTGCAGCCCCGTTTCCACAGTCAGCTTGAGCCACCAGGAGAGATGGGATGCGAGTTCCTGCCAAAACACACCAATCGGGTGAGCTCCTGGTCTGCTTGGGGGCAGACAGCAGCAAGTGTTTTACAGTCCCACTTCTTTACGGCACCCTTGGGGGATACAGAGGGAAAGCGGCAGCCTGTGCAGAAGACGTTCAAAAGCAGGCTTACTGCGATGCAGTCCCCATGCCCAAAATGTTCTCCTGTGGCACCGCAGCGAAATGGATGAATACAATCCTCACAGGGTCTATCACGGCCATTCCCATTTTGTACTTGTTTGTTACATAGCAAGCTTTCAACCTTGGCCATAATTTTTTCTGAGCAATGCATCTCTGCCCGGCAGTGCCCTTGGAGTGTTTAATGACACTTCTTTTGTCATTGGCATTGCAGCACTGACTGTGACATCACTTGAGGTTATAGTTGAGGTTGTTGAAACATCGGAGAGGAAGTACAGTAAAATCTCGTTAATTCGAATTCCGCAGGGATGCTACAAAAATTCAAATTATAGAAAATTTGAACTAATGAGTCAGGTAAAAATAGCTCGGTTAAGGCATTTATATAGTCTGATCAGGCGTGAGCATGCGGGCACCAACGCTACATCATGTTGGCGCGAACAACAGTGTCTATACTTCGAAGCACTAGCACAGCCAGCATCACCGGATGCAGCCAATGCTGTCTGACATGCCCAATGTTGAGATGGCTCTTGCTCCGTCCGCTCGTTCGTCGCGCCAACTAGTGTGGAGAAAAAAAAAATTTTGCAGTTGGCCCGAAAACCAAAGCATCGATTGCTATAGCAAATTAGTAGATAGCTATACAAACTAAGGACAGCAGTTTTATCGGCTGTACAAACTTGTAAACATTCACTTACTGACTAAAATAACAAGTGTGGTGCCATGTGCGCACAGGTAAACATGAACACATCTCGCTCGATGAGTGAGGAATCGCGGTAGTAGCAGCGAGCGAATTGACCTTCGTAGAGCTCTCGTTTAACGTGAATGAAACATAGATAGCACATCGCATACGAAGCTACCGGCACTGCGCACACTCTGCAAACATCATAGATCGCTTCGAAGATGAGGCTTGCCCGGGCGTGCACTTTGGCCAGGTTGTAGATGGCATTCAAGATACGACGCTGTAAGCAGCAGCCGCCAGAGACAAACATCCTGTCCCCTCTCCCTCCGCCTCACCCCTGCGCCTCGCATACGCGACAGGAGAGGGCGCACAAGCGCCCCGCGCTCCTCTCTCTTGAGCACGCGAGATTAAGCCGCATTTGCCGGCTCACCCTTGCACGCTTTCTCTCGCACATACAGCATATGGCACACAGCAATGATTTTATCATCATTGAGGTTTATATGGAACCTCCCGGGAGAGAAGCACCTGCAACAGAGGCGTTGGCCATGTCATGGCCAGGCACAAACGCGTCTCTCTCCAGTCAAGCCTAAACAAAGGGCCACAGATGGAAAAAACAACACTGCGCAGCCCGCATGGGGACCTCCCGCACCTCCCGCACTCTCCCCATCCACGATGTTCTGGAGTTAGAATTATCTGTGATGGTGCGGATTTCAGTGTGAATTAGCAGGATGCGTTATATATTACTTTTAATACATTGCTGGACAGACCGCGGCGGCTACTTCGAATTAACGAGTTGTGAATTAACAAGCTTTAACTGTATAGCTTTCTGCCTGAATATATGGGCTCCCCATGATGCAAGCATGTTTTACGTGATCATTGCTACAGGAGGGTCTCATCCTACAAAAAAAATTTGCACTTGCTGTCCCTAGGTTCAACCAGTATTTAAAAAAGCAAATTTATTTTCAGTGATTGCAACCGACCCTCTGTAGTTGAAGAAAGTTCTCTTATATCTCTGACAGACAAGAATGTTGTAGTGTGCCTCAACTGTAAACAGTAAACATGGTGCAGTCATGTACAGATTAGAATGCCAGAAAAAAGTGCAATGCAGATGCTGAGAAGAGCACCCACCAGACGTATGCACCATTGCAGTGGTGAGAGGAGTTGATGAAAAGATCCAAGTGAGGACATTACCCTGTTATGACATAGGCACTCAGCAATTGACAGCTTCATAAATCAAAGACAGAAATTGTGCATACACAGTGGCAGCACAAGGTGAATGGCAGCATGTCTCAAAAGTGAGGTTGTCACCTGGACAAGCTAAAGCCCCTTAAACTTTGTAAAGTAGCGCCACGCTTTGAAGAATGCCGCCTCCTCCTCATGCGCTCTGGTCGAGGCCAATGCTGCGTCGCTATAAGCCTTATAGCATCACGTGGGCCTTCGCGCCGTGCTTCAGCAGCATTTTTGCTCGAGAAGCGTCTACCGAGTGGCGAGGAGCGCATGTTGGCGCTGTTCCTATGCTCGAGCGGTGTAGGCGGTGCCACGGTCGAGGAGGGAGCACGAAAGAGAGGAGAAACAAGAAGGAATGAAGGTGGAGGAGGAGTGTCGCTACTTTACGAAGTTTAAGGGGCTTTAGGACAAGCTTTTTCCTTTTGTTTCTTTCTTAAGAATATATATATATATATATTATTTTCTGTCTCTCTCTCTCGTCCAGCAGCTTGCTGCAAAGCCAGGGAATGTGCAAATCAAGCAATGTAGTGTGCAGTGTAGACAGTAAGGCAATACAGTGTGCGTGCACATGCATGTGCACATACAAGCACACACATGGTATTAGATGCCAAATGAGTGACAATGATTATCTGGTGTTCAAATACTAGTTCCCTTTGAGGGGCATTTGCCACTCGATGTACATAATGCACACATTGCACTTATTTTCTACAGAACGTACAATGCTGTAGACCTTGTGCTAGTGCTTTTGCACCTGCAATCTTAAAACTCGAGCAGTATGAAATGTTACTACAGCCGAATCTCGATAATTCGAGCTCGAAGTGGGCCCAAAGGTTTTTTCGAATTAAAAATTAAAATTAAAGCAAGCTAATTGAATGGAGGACTTACCTGCAGGGGCACATGTGCACTGAGCTGACACATGAGTGGAAACTTCCAGAAGATTTATTCACATGTATTTACAAATTACAGTCAGTTATTGGGCATATCGGTGCGCGTACTGTGATAAGCGATGGCGGGTGCACACGTGTGTAATTAAAGGAAACATACCATGTCCCATAACAATTGCCTCTTCGAAATTTTTGGTATGCGTCACTGCGTAACACTGCTGTATTCGGGCGAATCTGACTTCTGGAAACTGGCATTATACAACGCGTTATGCTTTCCGCGCTCCGAAGTCACTCACGAGGATTACAAAGTCGGAGTCGGCGCCATTTTAATAACAAACACGGCACCAAACAGCAAGACGCTAGGTAGCGAACGTCGAAGTAGCTAGGCATAGCGCTGCCGGGTTGTGGATACAGCTGCCAGTGGATCTATGTGCGAGAGCACCAGCTCAAGGTGGTGCGATAATCAAAACGGCGGTGGTGGTGGCTCCGATTAATGCCATTTCAGACCTGTGGTCATGGCAAAAAGTCTGGAAAATCAGACGTCAAAAGTTTTTTGTGTCCGAAATTTCAGACGTTATTGTGCATTGACTCTGTGAGGTACATGGCGGTGTCGTGAAGGCATCCAGATTATCGGGCATGTCCGCAAAATTGGGGTCCGGAAAATCGGTCATTGACTGTACAGGACACCCGTGTCACTAACCGAAGTAATCAGTGATAAGCGCCTGCACATGCCTGAGCACAAATTTCCACCACAATTTCTTTACTCTTCCTTTCTTTCTTTTTTCTTTTCGCGTGGCGTTGGGACGTGTGTTCTAAGCTCTTCCTCTATGGTGGAGTCAGAGGAATGCTGGTCGGAGGTGCTGCCGCGTGATTTGGCGCGCTGCTAAGAGCATTGTCGGAGCGCAGTATGTTCGAATTAACCGTCGCAAATGCTTGCACGTTTGTATTACCGGGCATTTTCACCCCATTGGAATATGCATAACTTTGACAGGACCATAGTGCCAGTTCGAATTAAGTGTGTTCGAATTTACGAGGTTCAGCTGTACTTCAACTTTCAGTTGCACCCATGCAGACAGAGACAATGCATTATGCATAATTATTCATAACTGTAACTGTTCGTAACAAGTCTTTTGAATGTTCACAATAATGTACAAATGTTTCTTTAATCATGCAAAGTGCTGCTATATCTGGGGGTTCAAATAGGAAATGCAACAAAACAGCTTTATATGTTTTCCACTGAGAACAGTTATTGCGGTTGGGTTAATAGCATCTATTTGTGTATATCTCGTTTTATTAAGAATGTTGCAGCTCCCCTCAGTCCCGCTTTAAGAAGCCAGTGCTTGATAGTGTGCTTGACACCTTGAATGGAAGGTATACTTACCCAAATTGCGAGACAGCTGCATGGCCAGTAGTGCAGATTGCACCAAAGACTAATGGTTCATGGGCTTTGGTGAAGCAGAATTTAAAGGAGAATGCTAGTGTTCTGCAATTGCTCTGAAGGGCTCAAGAAACCAAAGAAGGTGGTTTCCCGATGTTTGCAGGGCCTCATCCTTTGAGCAGTGCTGCAGCTGCCTTCACCCTGAACATGTTCTCCCACGTGACTGCGACCTGTTCTCACCTTGTGTCTCAGTGCTCCCTCACAGGACCTGAGAGACAGAAACACAGCATCATCCACCGAAATGCTGGTGAGTTCCAGGTGTACTGACAAGTGCATTAGGTGTGTGTTCCAGTTCAGTCCGAAAACGAACATGAACTTGCCCTGATATTGTTCGCCCCCTGGCATTTAACCATTAGCACCAGGATAAACGAGAAGGTTAAATGAGCAATTTTATGTAAAAAAACCATAGAAGTAAAGGTGTCACTTGTTTCTCAAGCTTTACTGCAAACTTTGGTGCTGCTCAATCTTTATCTGTTAATAGGCTACAAGTTGCACACTCCTGATGTTAGACCCACACGTCTTTTTTCAAAACCTGCATTTCCCCAAGACTCCATGGTGACTCTTGCCATTGTGAACTGGTTTTTACCACAATCTTAGGTCTAGCTTACAGAGCTCACTTTATCACCACAGCATCCCTTTGTCTTACCAGCATTACCTGCTCACTAGGCAGCATAGCAGCCTGCATCATTGCAAACTTTTACATTCTTTTGGAAGTGAACAACACTAATAAATAGGGCTAAGCAAGAAGACACAAGACAGCACTTACTCTGTTGCCATTAATGCAAACGTTGTGCTTTGAGCTGCGACGGCTATCTTTTGTTTGTTTTCCTTGTTCTTTCTTATCTTTTTCTTCCTTTGTGAGGGATATTTATGCATAATTACACATAAATTCAGATGTGGTTAACCCATGTTTCATAAATATGTATATTAGTAAAGCTAAAGTGGTCTACAACCTGCCGGTAAATTCACTGTATGGACACTAGATGGCTTCGGTAGTTAGAATGCTGGCCTGTATTAGTGTTCTAAAACACCTACATTATTTAAATTAAGTGAAAATTTAGCAACCTTTCACAGTTTAGTGACACACTCAGAAAAGAAAAACATTCACTGACAATTACAATACTGCCTAATGCAAAACTTGAGTGCAGCTCTATAGTACATGTTTTCACTTCACGATATATTGGCTGGCACAGACAATCTTTCTCATGCGGCATGTTGCAAATGAAGCGAAGTGTGCTGCAACTGTCTCGCTAATTGAGAAATGGTGAGAGGCAGCGTATGGGTGATGCGTGGATGCGATTCACAGCAGCCGCTGCAGACAGACCTCTGTTTATGCAGCACTTTGTTTCCATATGTCTCTGGCACAATCTCATAGCCATCATCACCGCAGAGCCTGTCTTGCCCGGCACTACACTTTTCTTCTCACGGTTTTGCCATACCCTCCTCCTCTGCTTTTCTCCTCGTGCTCACTTCGCTATCGCCGTCTTTCAGCACCCGTTGTACTTTGTGTTCGCTCTTTCATCTTTCGCTGTGCTCGTTTGCTCGGCTGCCAAGGCACACCAACACTCAAGACAGGAATGGGTGCCTAAGAGCTGTGCTCTAAATATGGCAACACTAGACAGTGGCCTCTACTACACTTGCATTTTACGGATTGCAATGCTACCTTCACAAGTTGTCATTGCCTCAATTATATAGTAACCGGGTATGTGTGGGACCAACGCTTTCGTTGAAGCTGGTTAGCATGACATAATAAAGTGTTCTGCTATTGCTATCATCAAGTAACGGTGGCTGTTAATTTTGTTATAGAGCACATAAGATAGCTTTGTATTGACTTGACTAGGATCACTGGTGATGCACATTGCTGTTAATTACTGATTGTTTACGCCTTTGAGTTGAAGCAGAGGTCTGTTTACTGCAGCAGGGTTGCTGCAGAGCACTGCTGCATTACAACCTGACAGCAGTTTCTTCATGTTGTACAAATGCATGTCGGCTCGTATGATTGGTGATGGTCAAGGTGGCTGCAAGCTGCCTTGGAGCACTAATGCACATACTCGCCTGCTCCATTATTCACCTTATGTGCCCATAATTGTACGCCTTTGTCCTTGCCATGGCAAGACAACCTCAACTTATTGGGAAGGCAGCTGATTACATAACTATGTACCATGTTCTTCCTGCATGCATAAGTTGCGATTCGTGAAAGAACTGCATCTACTCTTTTATAGTACTTGCTCATGAGCACAAGTGCACATGCTACTATATCAATTCTTTAAGTCAGAGATGTTGTTTGTTTTATTTGCCAAGTCTAGAAATTTATATAATCCTGTTTTTGCCAAATAAAGTGTGCCCATTACTCAAAAAGCACAACCTCTCTAGGAAAAATGTGGGGCCACTGAATTGGTGTGTCTGTTGCCTGCCTTTTAATGTGCCTTTTTTCCTATGACTGTGACATGATGGAATACGGCAGCATGAACAAGGCCTTACTGTGGGAACTTGCCATGCAGATGTGCCTGCAGTTCCAAAACTACTGACTGAACCCACCTTGCCACAAGACGGCACTTTTGTTGCCACCACCAATGGTCAGGATGCTTACCAGCAGTTTCCTTTTGCTTTAGATATCAAGAATGCCCTGCTCTTTCACAAGATGTAACCTCATTTCTTTATGCAGCTGCTGTACCTCATCACATTTGTCCCTATTCTGTACTCATTGCCTTCATTATCTATATGATACTGTTTTACTTATCTTTTAAGCTGGTATTGTTTCCTCTTATATATATTATATTATAATTAATATTATAATTTATTGCGTTCTTATAAATTTCTTCACTCACTTGGCCATCAAGTGCCCTCTGCAGCCCTAACAAAGAGAGAATATAAGAAAACGTATAAGAATTTTCTACGAAGTCTGATGGCATATTCTGCTGGTAATTTCCAAGTTCATAGGCAGCACTCCAAAGATCCTATCGGACATCGGCTATACCTTACTGCCAGCATAAGCAGGCTTCACTGGCGACAGTGAAGCCTGACTATTGCTATTAAACTTACTCATTCATGTAACACAGATATAAGGCTCTGTTACACTCGCTGCAATAGCTTAGTGGCCAGGCCGTTGCGCTGCTGAGCATGAGGTCTGGGGTTTGAACCCGATCGTAGTGGCTGCACTTTGATCAGGGTACTTTTTAACGCTCATGTGCTGTCTTAAAAAAACCCAGGTGGTCAAAATTAATCCAGAGTCCGCCACTGCCTCATAATCAGATCATGGTTTTGGCATATAAGACCCCAGAATTTATTTATTTTTGTAAGGCTGTCTTGGCAAAACTTCAGTATCACTGCCACAGTGCTCTGAAATTACCATTCAAGCATGGCATTGTACTTCAGCCCAAAGTGCCTGCCTCTTTCATGGAGTCTCCTGAGTTAGGCCACAAGCAACCGCTATGTAACTGACAGCATTGATTGCGTGCTCCACACTTGGTGGAAAGTCATTCAGGTTGCCTCACTTTGCCCTACGTTGGCACGCTGCTTTACTCTCTTTGACAGTGTGATGGAGGATGGCGGCAGCATCAGAGGAATGGCACACATCTCACACTTTGAAAAGGAGTCTGTCCTGTTGCGAGACAAGAAAAAACAAGAAAGGGTGTTTCTACTGCTGCATCACAAGCTTATCAGTAAAACAGCAGAAATGGACAATTCCTTTCATGAATTGTGTATGTAATCATTGCATAGTCACTGCCTTTCCAGTGAGATGGCAGTATGTGAAGCACCTGTAAGTTAGGTAGTACTGCCACATTTTGACAAGGAGATGAAAGTCCCAGTGTGATGGCTTGACTCAAACCACTATGACCCATAGCAAAGCTCAGGCACTGCATTGAACAATGACTCTTCTGTTGGCCTTCATTTTTTTCTCTGTGTGACTGCAGGCTGGCTTCCAGGTACTGAAGTGGAAGAGGAGTCTTCAACTGGCTCTCCTCCAGTTAGTAGGTGAGAACAAATTTCTTCAGTCTCTTCCTTCACAAGTGTGCAATGCTGATAAACAAACTATTGCTACAGATGTGTTCATTGCTTGCTCAGTATTCTATCCAGCATGGCATATATCTAGGCTAGTCGGTGCATACTTGCTTAGCTATCAAGTGCAGCGATACATAGTACATAACATAATAGATGTACAGGCGCCCAAATCTTTAACTGGCGTGCGCGAGTGGGGACTTTTCCGGGCGTCAGCGCCGTATGACGGGGCGAGGCTGGAAACAGCCTAGCAGACGATTGGCCCAGCTGAGCGGGCTTTGTCCGCATGCGCTTAGCTTCGGACTGCTTCCAGCCTCGCCCCGTCACACGGCGCTGACACACCGAAAAGTCGCCGCTCGCGCACGCCAGTTAAAGATTTGGGCGCCTGTACACAAGTTGGAACAAGCACAAACACGCTGACGTACCCTAAAATATGAAAGTGTTTCATTGCACACCCTAGCATGGCGATAGCTGCGCTCTTGCTCTGACCCCCTCACCCTTGTATATTATTATTATTATTATTGTCATGTAGAAACATACAAACAGACACAGGAAACAGGGAAGGAGCAAGCTGACAACTGCCACCGAGAGGGGCACAATGCCTGCTTACTCTGTCGGGAGGAGCGAATGAAAATAGAAGAGAAGAAAATAGGAAACAAAGAAATAGGAAGGAAAATGGGAAATAAACAAAGGACAGAGACACGGACAAAAGAAAGTAGGAACACGGAAAAGATGTCTATAAACGGGAGGCCAAATCAGTTTTCTGCATGAAAGTTAGCAAGCCTTTAAGGCCTGGTCGCGTTGAGCGGCATTCTCTCTCGGAAACAGTCAAGTGTCGTGCACTTGAGTCAAATCAGTCCATATTCCTTAATTAGCAGTGCTCATTGTGTGACAAATATGGGGCAATATAAAGTGCTCAAGTGTCTCACAGGAGCCCCAGGACATACATGACGAACTGTCCACACGTCCTTGACAATATAAGCATTCGCACACCAACACAGAGCCAACTCTTCATTTCACTAACAGTGCTCTGGCACTACAGGGCAAGTCACGGCCACAAACACGAGGAGGGAACGAGCCGTTTGCAACAGAGTGGTCAGGGTGCTGCTATAGGAGGTAACGGTGGATTCACACACCGGCGTTGTCAATCATGCAAGAAATTTCTGGGCAGTCACTCCCGTTGTGAGCGCAGGTTGAAGCAAGGCGATTAGCCTCTTCAATTCCAGCAATACCCACGTGCGAACGTATCTAATGGGCAGTGAGGGACACGCCACAAGAAGTAATTTTGTCGGCGGACTATATTATACTGCAGGGAATTGGGCTATTGGCATCCTTCCTCAACAGCCTGCTAAGGGCAGCAGGGGAGTCTGTAAGGATGACAACCTTCGATGTGCTCATTTCTTCCTGTATGTACTTCAGAGCAACATCAATCGCTGCCAGCTCCGCACTTGTTGATGAGGCTGGATGAGGTATTCGAAACACCTTTCTTATGTCAGTCGAAAGGCAGAAGAAAGCTGCTGGAGCGCCTTGAGCATCGCTGCAGTAGATAAGGTGGCTCTAAATAAAGCGCTTTGCGTAAGCCACCGGGCTCATTCCTATTTGCACAATCATGGAATAATCGATTCCATTCTGTCAGCGTGGTTGCCTTGCCATGAGCATGACAGAAAGAGCTCTCTCATATACTACGTGAATTCATCTGCATCAAGTTTTATTTTTACTTTTTATGTACAAGGATTTGCTTTGCAGACAAGACATTTCCCACCCATGTGCTCTCAAAGCCAGAAGTGTGGTGTCTGGGAGAAAGCTAAATTTAAGTGGAACCTGGGCACATAGCCTGGAATTTGTAGCCTGCACTACAGCACTTTGTGCAGAGAATTCACTAAAGCTAGCATTTGGCTTCAGCCAGCAGCATATTATTTTATGATTGCAAAAGGTTTATGGGCAGTGAATGGGCATTCAGAAAAAACATAGTTACATCCAGCTGTGCACTTTAGGCTGTTTCATTACTAATATTCTATGTTGCATGCAACTTTGCTTTACCCATGTGTTTCAGTCGTGCTGTACAATGAGGTACTTACAAATCGAAACTGTTAGAGATGCCTCTAATGTGACAGTCAGTGTTTTCTCTGTTTTTGCACGATGGCACAGACATGCTCTTACAGAAGTCTTAGATTGAGTTCCCATCCTGGACTGCTGGATTTTCAGCTTGCTTCTTTGTGATTGTTTTATCACTGCAGTGATGACGACAATCCACTCTTTTCGGACCTGGCACGTGTCCATCTGCTGCCTACGGTGAAAATGCTCTGTGACTGGCTCCTAGGACGCACCGATCTCATTGGACCTTGCACACAGGTAAGTAAGCTCTCTGGATGGTTTCACATGGCTTCCTTGTTGTATGTTCATATGGCTTCTAGCAGCCATAATAGAGAGGTCTACCTTATGTGTATATGTATTGCCATTTACATAATAAAGAAATACTGTGCAGACCAGTGTAGCAGCACCTCTGGCACCATCTTGTGAAGCTGAGTTCAGCTAGACCACGCACAGCTATAATTGCAACAGCCATATTTTACATAGCATACATAGGTGAAAGGCATTGGCAGCAGCAGTCATTATCGTATGATGACTCATTCATTTTTCCTGCTGTGAGAATACATGTATAAAACTTTTGCATTCCCGTTTATTGAATTGGTGGAACACTTGTTCGCACAAGTGCCAATATATGATAAACACAGACATTTCTGATGCATTGTCACTACCAACATTGCTGCTGCCATCCTCTTCTCCAGTATATTTCAGTATTATGTAAACCGTAATGGTAGTACATGGACATACTAGAACTCATTGAGGTTAATTTGAATTGCACGGCACTACACATGCTTAGAGAGCATGACACCGTGACAATATGACATTAGATGTAAATTTACTCCTTTATGTGAATTTCTTGTACAGCTAGGAGAGAAGTGAAAAACAAAGCCAGAGCGGAAAAATAGCTTTGCGTAGAAAAGATAAGAGGTCAGTCTACAATAGAGGGCAGATTTTTGTGGCAGTCTTGGGTGAAAACTAGGATGCAGTAAAAGCAGCAATGACTTTGGCCCTTTTCTGATGTGCTTTTTCTCCGTCAATAGGCCAGGACACCTTTGTGGCAGCATTTGGCCTCCCTCTTCAACTTGATACTGCCATTCATCCCACCATCCTATCCTGTTGGTGAGCATAGCCAAGCACTCTTGCTGAAGAATCCTGTGCTTGCATGTTCCCTGCGACACTTGTGAAATCCTATATTTATGCACTGACAGAGATGGCACTACCAGACACGCCAACCATGTGCCCATTGCCAGAAGACATCTGCCTGCAAGGAACTGCAGCACTGTCTGCAGCTCACAACAACATCAACTGGGAGTTGAGGGTACAACACGGTGAGGAGTGCCAGGTACGATGTGTTCGCAATTGTCAACCCCCACAGTAGTTCAGTGGCCATGGGGACATTGTGTTGCTGATCGGGAAGTCATGAGTTCAATCTAAGACACATTCCAATGAGGGCAGAATGCAAAAATGCTCGTGTATTGTTTATTGGGTACGCATTAAAGAACCCCAGGCGGTCAAAATTAATGTGGAGCCTCGCATTACAGCACGCATTATAGTCAGAGAAAAGTTTTGGAACGTAAAACCACATAGTCCGAAGAAAGTTATGAAATGTAAAATCGCGGAATTTGATTTTTAATGTGTTAGTATTAGGAGTCTCAAAGTAGAAAAAAAGTGTATGTGAATTACAGGAAGCCAGTCACATGGTAAAGGTGTATGTGTGTGTTTGAATGCCTCATTCCTAGTGTAAAAGGTGCTTATTCGACCATCTCCGATTCTGCTGATTTCAGGGAGGGCAGTCGCCTGCTCCTATAACAGGCGACTGCCCTCCCTGAAACGCTGCTTTCTGCACATGACGACAGGCAGCGACACAAGTTTATGCTTGCGCCGTTGCGGGAGCAGCTCGCATCTCCAAAGCACAGGCAAACTTGCATTTTTTTTTCTTAAAAACCAGGCAATTAACTGTGCCAAGTGTTATATCAAACGAAGTCGACGCCAAAATGCAATCATTCTGCAAAATTTGAGCAAGAACAGTACCATGGTGAGCGCAAAACCTTTTTTCAAACGCACGCAGGAAAATATTCTGGACCTTGTGTATATATACATATATATATAGTGCAAATGACAGTAGTATGGTCTGAACCACTGCCATTGCACTTCACTCCTCGAAGAGGCAGGGCATGTGTCGAGTGAGCTCGTGAACAACACTTTGCAATGTGGTGAACATAGTTTAAATCGTGGATCCAGGACCTCAAAGAGGTGTGACGTAATGCCTAATACATTTCTCTCGCATTTACCACTAAATCACCACATAATTGTTTTTAAAGCGAAGCTTTCTAAGCCTCTTCCTTCGACTTTTCTGCTGCTGCTGTGGCTGTCTTGCACGTCGCGTCAGGAGGTAGTTCAGAGCATGCATGTACATGGAAGGAGTTTGGCAGAGAGCAAAGGTGACGCAAGAAACTCATTTAGGTCTTTGCATCGCGGCGAATATACACAATGCCCTCTGGAGTTTCTTGGGTGTCGCCACATTAGCCTCTTGACAGCTGTAATTATCCTTGACTTGACTCCCGCAATAGCATTGCAGAAACTGCAGCACTTACTTTTCCACGAACATGTAAATCCAGAGGGAAACTAGATAGAATGGTTGATAGGAGGTAGGCAGAAGAGGCGTACAATAGGTAGGACCAACGCAATCGCGAAATCAGTGATAATAGCCTCGCCACTTTTCACTCGTAGTTCCAATTCGGGGTGGGGGGAGGGAAAAGACATGAGAAGGCAGGGAAACGCTAACACTAAAGAAACAACAGCAGTTGCGGGTAAACTGAAGGTGCAGTACGGTACGTTCGTGCTATTTCTGAAAAATGATTGCCATGTAAATTTGTCAAGCCGACAATTGATGTAGGGCGTGCAGACACAAAGCCAGATTAAAGCACAGCAGGATCTAGGCAACACTCCGCACTCATAAAATCAAGACGTAGCACGTCAAAACAACACTTCTGTGCCCGTCATGGTAGATTTCCAGCTATGCATTGCTCGAGGTGATGGGTTCAACCCCAACCACGGCAGCCGCATTTCAACAGGAGCAAAATACAAAAACGCTAGTGCACTTAGATCTAAGTGCATGTCAAAGAACACCAGGCTGTCAAAATTAATCTGGAGTCTGCCACTACGGCGAGCCTCATAATCCGATTGTGGTTTTCGCATGTACAGCCCCATCACAAGTTTAACACTTCTGCCACAATGTGATGTGCCATGTGAGGCAATGATAATGCTCAACCCCCTCAGAGATATGAACAGTGGTGCATAACAATGCCTCAAGCAAGCATGTCTCCCCGTGCGTTCTGTGTACTACACAGACAAACAGTAGTGGTGCACGCAAGGTAGCATTCAACACCAACTTGCCACTCTCATATTGGACTAAACGCTGAAGAAATTAAACATTCGTCCTCAACATCACGGCTAATTATTGTCCATCAAAGCAAACAGCACAGAAAGCTTTGCTTACATCGATCCGCATATCTTTTTTCATAGTCAATGAGCCCATTTGTGCTAAATCATTGAGCCAGTAATCACTGTGGCTTAGGTAGTGGCCTGCACAGATAGCCAGTTTCTCCTTTTCTAATGCATAAATTCTGGCTGCATTGACAGGTTAATGTCTGGCTTGGCTGATCGATAAACTTTTTCTGTTAAGACTTTGAGTGCAATGCAAGAAAACTCCATTCAGTCAAGCCATTAATAGAATCACTTGAGTGCAGCATATATCAAAAACGTATGTCATGTAAGTGTCACGTCAGGCAAAAGAAGCAGGTTTTACTTGTTTGAAGCTCTGGTTTATGCTATGCCATTGTACAATTCACTGGTAAGCAGCATTCTTACAGTGAGAAAGGGAACTGTGAATGAGCCATCAATCAGCTGCATCAAGAATGTTGGTGGAAAGTTTTTCAACCTTATGTTTGTTTAGCTACCGTGCTGCCTTGTAAAATTTGTCATTTTCCTACGCGCAGCTACGTCTCGTCTACCTGGTGCGCTTTGGGCAGTGGCTATCCGAGAGACCAGGATCCGGGTTGCAATATAGCCACGGCCAGTTTCATCCCAAGGTGCCTGTGATGACCAATGGGACCTCATCACCCATGTCATTAAGCAATGCAAGTGGCCTTGCTTCTTCACCGGCACACCTCACCTGCACTGCAGGGAAAAGGCTGCATAGGGCACTTCTGTCCTTCGAGCACTGTGTACACTAAATAGTTTGGCAGATTTTACCTTGATCTGAAAGGTTACTCCAAGAGACTAATTATCTTACTACTTTTGTACAAAAAAAAAAGTTGGTTTTTATAGCAAAGTAAGCGACAAAGTAGTGTCAGTATGAAATAAAAGTGGTGATGCCACTATCGATTACCAATGAGAGCTCCCGAAGGGCATGCTGGATGCTCTCTGTTAATGCACCTGCATTCATCTCTATTTATTTATTTATTTATTTATTAGATACCTGCATCGCCCATGCGGGCATTACAGCAGGGGGGATTACATAATAAAGGAAGGAACAAGTAATCACATACATAAAGCGTGATAAAACGCATCATTGTTTTCAATATTAACAATGTCGGGCGAAAGAGCATTCCATTCTCTGATAGTCCGAACAAAAAAAGAATACCTAAAGACGTCACCCTTGAAAGGATACTCGCAGACTTTCAGCGCATGGTCGCGTCTCAACGACGTATAAGTAGGCGACTTAATATATCTTTCTCTCTGAATACCTGTTTTTGAATAATAAACAGCGTGGAAAAATTTCAACCTCAGGTTTTTTCGCCGGTCTTTTAATGCCTGCCACGATAATTTAATTTTACTTTCTGTCATACTTAATTTTCTACTATAGTCATTAAGAACAAACAGCAATTGCAAAATAGACAAGTACTAAAACTACTGGGCTAGAAGTTTTTCCACCAAGTGCATGCCAAGTACAAGTACACTGATAGCTTTTGTGAGCAGTTCGTTTACGTTCCTTCCTGCACAATTTTTGCTTGTGCGGCCTACACTACTCATAGCACAAGTGTCACAAGTCCTCATTGAAGTGTTTGCCATAAAAGTGAAAAATAGTTTAAGCCCTAACCTCCTAGTATATCGCGCAGTGTTTGTGGTAGTTCAATAGTAGCAGTTCCAAGCCCACAAATATATGCCATGAACCTGTTTCATTGTTTAGTACCAGTACAAAGCACTTGGGTAATAGGCTAGTAATAAAGGTTGCCCCCTGACCCTGTGGCCGATAACATCCTTAGCAGGCTTACACGAGGCGACACTGTTACTCGTGGCAGTCGAGAAACCAGAGACTGAAATAGATCAAACAGTGAAGAATAAGATCAAAACGGAAAACTACGATAATTCAATGGGCAGCACACTACTGTTCAATGACAGATCAGGATGTCTGCGAGCAATTTGTTATAGGATAAAATTTGCCGATGATGACAATACTTGCGTACCACAAAAATACCATGGGGCATATTTTGTTAGTGTCACAGTATCCATCCAGAGGTCAACGAGGGCCTCGTAACCCTGCTCGAAGCAATGCGATTTAGGGGTAGTATTAATGAATCTGCAGTGAAGAGTAGTAAAAACTGAAGTATTGGTGGTGCAAAAGCAGGGAACAAAGAATAGATAACAGTAATGAATTTCTGTCGGTATCAGTGGTGTTCAGTACGAACTGTGGGTCCTAAAGGCCAGTGATAGACGTAAAACAAAGTGACGAGCTTGGCTACATTTGCCAGCACCTTGTTGCAAAAGTAGCGCTTGTAATATCTCCATCCATTCATATGATGTGGCACTCCAATGCTGTTTTTGCCCTATCGCCGTATCGCCTAAGTTCAGTACGCCTTGGCTTAGTGCTGAGCATTACTCAACTCCAGATTTATTCAAAATTCAAGACAGGACGAGCCCTCTGGCAAAGGTATCAATTTTTTTTTTTAATCGAGAAAGGGTAGCCAAACACGCCTTACAAAAGGTCCACCTGAAGTACCAACGTCTGTAGCAAGAAACTGTAACAGAATTCTTGGGGAACTTGTACGTATTCGTCGATGGAATGCTTGCTTGCCTCGACATGGAGACAGCACTGTCTCGCTGTTAATCACGTCGTGCGCTTGACTGCGCCGTGATTAGACGATTTCATTTACCGTTGCCGTACGAGCTACCGTTTTTGACGTCCTCGCTTGCCAAAGGTCCTCACAGTTCACGGTTCAACGTCGCGCACTGTCGCTGCCCGTCGGCTGGTACGGTAGGTGTCCAAGGCGACTGCGAGTCGGGACTGCTCGTTGGCCACGTCCACGACGACCTCGAGTGCGCTTATGAAGCACTTTTGCGAGCGCCGCAGCGACTGGGGCACGAGCACGCCGAACCAGCGCAGTGGATCGGTGGGGCTTGTCGGGCGCTGCGGAGGCGACTCCGCTGCCCCCCTTGAGGGATCCTCTGCCTGACGACGCTGACGGACTTCGCCTTCTTTGGTTCTACTTCCCGTGCCGTCGGGCTGTAGTAGTTCAAAGCTAGGGTAGTGTTGGTTCTGGTCCTCGAAGTTACTGCGTACCGTCCGCAGCGCTTCCACTTCGCCCATGTTTAACTGCAGGGCGGACACAGATTTGTTGCCGGTCGAGTACCGCACGCGCGCCAGCTCGAGCAGTCCGTTCTCGATTAACTCGTTCAGGCCCTCGCGTAGCAGTAGTATCTTCTCCGCGGAAACAATCGCGTTCTCCAGCAACGTCTCTCGCTCTCTGTCAGCAGAATCGTCGAGCTTGCCTGTTTCCGCCGCGGTTGTTTTGGCAGTCGGAGCTACGGAAGTCAGTGTTGTGTCCGCCATTTCGGCCTCTCATGTGATAGCGTTGTTCACGTGACCTCATGCGTCGAAGCAGTTCTTGCGCTGGTCGACAGGTGGCGGGACGTTCGCGCCGTTTTAACGCTTCGTCGGCGCAACGGTCGGCGGCATGGTCAGCGGCGTCGGTTCTCAGCGTGCGATCGTACGTCTCTGATCCCTTTTTTTTTTTTCTGACTATTCATTCGTTTTGCGTCGCCCTTACATCATCTTTATGCCTGTTTGAACCCGGCCAACATACCAGGCATCCATAATACTGTGCCCCCATCAACCCGCTTCCGCTTTCATTCTTCCTCCTGCTTCCCCCCCCCTTCTCTCTCTCAGTATTAATTTAGTTGTTCACCAACTTCGGCAAATTCTAGAATATAAATGTTTTGGAAGTGTTTTTTTTTTACCTGCAGCACAGCCCAGCGGCTCTTAGGTGCATATATGTTGCAAGAAACACTATAATGTCTTGTGATATTAGCATAGCGAGTGTAAAACCTGGCCTGGTGAATATTGTCGCTTTCCATTATTTTTTTCCTATGTAGGTACAGTTTTCAGGCACCTGCAGTTGTAGTTTGCAACCGTTGGAGCACAATCTCCATTGCAGGCATGCGCTGCAGATCAATTTCAATAAAGCTGCACTTCACAAAAAAAAAAGAAAAAGTTGCTACAGCAGGCAGAAGCCATCCAGCCACTGCTAATAATTCTTAGTCACTCCAAAGCTCCAGGTTTTGCTTAATTTACCCTAATGTCTAATGACAAAGTGCAAGCCCCTTAGTGTCGGATTAATGTGCATTATGCAGCAGCCAAGTGGATTATTTTGCCTGCCTCAGGGCTACTGTGGCACACTACGTGCATACAGTTTCTATCAGCACCATGGTGGTGGTGGCCTTTGCCATCACACTTTATCCCTGTAATGTCCAAACACATTTTCACATTAAGAAAAATGGAACAGTCTGTTAACTTTTTGTTTTGTTAAAATGAAAACAAAGAGATGTAGTTACCCAGTAATGGTGACGGCAACTCTTTTTTTTTTTTCATACCAGAAACAATATTAAACATATGTGTAGTTAAGAAAAAGAAATAATGTTATAGGGCCAGAAATCCCCCGCACATACCTTATAGCTGGCTTTGTAGAGTATACTTGTGCAAAAAAAGAAAGAAAATGTTACGTTAGTGGAACTTAAGTAGTATATGAATTAGTAATTTGTTTACTGAACTATCCACAGCTGGAAACTTCGCTCCAGCATGTAAAAAATGCTACTATGGACTTTGCATTCAGTTCCTCTTACATGAGAGGAAGCTTTAGCTCGGGGCAAACTCAGATTTCCCTATTCGAATACATGCGAAACGCATACACGCTTTTATGAGACAACTGTTGGACTGATTTAAATGAAATTTATTGCATCTGAGAGAGAAAGTTAAGTTCTAGTTACTGTAGGTAGGAACATTTTAATTTGGGACTTCAGCTCAAAAATAAAAAGTGCCAAAAATCGGCAAGTAAATAAAATAAGGAGAAGTACGAAGTTTACAAATCTGTAACTCTGCACCAAAAACAGATATCTTAGTTCTGTAAACTTCATCAGTTAAAGTATCTAAAGCAAATTTTATATATGAACTTGCAGCTTTTATGAATTTGTTACAAAGTTTATGAGGGTCTTGCAAAAGTTCTACTCGGAAATTAGCATGCTTCAGAGTACTATATAATACATCAGTTTTGCTCACTGTAGCTGTATTATGTGCAGTTTATAGAATTGTCATATTGGATTTCATTGCTCAGTTAGATGTCAACTTGACAGTTTCATTTTGTGTAATTTTATACAATTTTTTAAAAAGACACACGGCCTAAATGAAAAATCCTCTTGCAATGGTGACATCATTACCAAAGTGGTCATCAAGTCTCATCAAATTTGGTGCAGTGGCTGCCGAGAAAAAACGATTTCTGCGTTGCCATGTATTTAGATAGGAGCCCCCAAGCTAAAGCTCCCTCTTAAATCAGAATTTTGAGGTATCAAACTCCGCATAGAATTACACTTGGCACTACAGGGTTACCTTTGTGCAGTAAGAAAGCAGGAGTAAAGTTAAAGGTATGTTGGTATGAAATGTGTCATTTGGCAGAACATAGCTGCCGTTCAGTCTGCTTAGACAATGATCTATATTATTTTTGCAGCAGAGCCATCATTGTGAAAACAGTATATCCCTTTCAATCGCAAATTACATGATGGACTGTAGATAAGTGTGTCTAATTTGCTTAATTTTATTCCAAAGTACTGCAGACTCAATTGAGAGAAAGTCAGGGTAGCAGGTTGATGATTTGTGCATTTCCTAGAGAGCCCTCGTAAATCTCATCTTACTGTTTAGTCAGTCATGTTGAATTTTTTCATTAGATTGTTTGGATCACTGGCTTAAAGGGACACTAAAGGGCAAATATTACGTCAATGTGGACAATTAAAATACCATTACGGAAACCTCGCAGCACTTGTTTCTTGCCAAAAAAAGATTTAATTACAGTGAAAATCACAACTGAAGGGGCTGCATTCCTGTAGAACAAGTCAATCTACCGTCTACGAGTGAGATGGTGTGATGCTGCAGACGTCATGAGTGCCCTTTAGTGCCGCCACTGAGTAAAACGGCGCCTAAGAGCCGGTGATGCGATTTTTGCCTAAAGCGCGAAAACAAAGCCAGAAACGGAACCAAGACATCACCTAGACGCAGCATTTTCTGCTGCTTGCAGCTAATATGAGCTTCACAAGCCAGCAAAATCAGTGCAGCAAGTATGTCATACCAAATCTACCCAGGTGTGAGAGAGCATGCACGATGCGGGGTCAAGTGAAAATGAAACCTTATGACCACCCACGTTGTCAAGGTTAACGTCTATTATGAGTTATTTCTTCCAAGAATTGTATAGAATTGGACAAGTAGCATTTTCTTCCGTCTTATAGTGCAATGCAATAATCTTTTTATATCAATGGTTGAGTACTTGTGACACTGTTATAGTGAAGTGCTAGATCAGCGGGCTGGTACTAGAATGTCCCAATAGTATCTCAAATTGTGTCCTGTATTTACCAAAATTTCTCACTTTATAAAGCTCTGTTATCGATAATATTGATGCCTTAGTTGTTATTGAGCAATAATCTATCACTTTAGCTTGACTTAATATTTGCCTTTAGTGTCCCATTAAAGTGCACATGTAATTAGATTATTGGTTTCGGGTATGGGAAGGAAACTAGAAAGGGAAAACTGTTCTTTCATCATTGCTGATAGAACATGGCGCATTGAACGTGCTGGTGCCTTAGATAAAATGGTCATGCATAGTAATGCTCAGGAGTGAAATGGAGTCGCATGGGTAAGGTGAGGGTCCAGTTGACCCACAAGTCAATGTCTGTAGTTTCTTTTTTGAAACTGCTCAGCTGAACTGGCAAGAACACAATGTGTATGCCGTGACTGAAGGGGACATATCTTTTGTGCCAACTGCATAGTTGCTTATGCTGGATTGTTGATGGCTCACGTGCATGTGGTGCACCACTCTGTGTGCAGGATGTCTTCCTCATGAGTGGTGAGGGAGGAGGGGGTGATGAGGAGCGCAAGCGGGTGATGCGCAGCATGGCCCACCTGTGGCTGGAGCAGGAGGTGCGGGACCTGGAGGGACAGCTGGGCCAGGCAGGCAGGCAGGCCGCACCACCGCCCTTCCTGGTGCCACACACACAGGTGCTCTCCACACGCCTGGTCCACCTGCGACGCCTGGTGGCCTCCCGGCGCTTTGTGCTTGTTGTGCCGTCACATGGTCAGTTTAACCTTTATTTTGAACTTTTTCATAACTGTTTATACTTCAAGGGTCCCAAAGGGGTATTACATGGAAGGGGTGGTCATATGAAGGACGGAATTAATGACAGTGTCGCAAAGATGAGTCGCACTCGATGGCAGATCTAACGTGCACGTTAACGCTGATCAATGCAATTAGGTGAAAAAATATGGACTGCAGGTATGACCATTTTGGACTCGCAAGGCAGCCTCAAGCCGTTGCCCAATCATGGCAAGTGATGTTGGGGGTAGGTAGCTTGGCTCAATTTAGTGCATAAACACATTTGGTTGTGATTGTCTGCCCTCCAGGAAGGACTGTTTCATCATTTAATTTACTCGTTACAACATGTTTTCTTCTATGTATATATAGAGGCACTGCAAAATATTTTGCTGCATTTGATCGAAGGGGTGAATCACTCATGGAGGCTTTGGTTGGTGCAATAGCAAGGACTGCATATCGCTCATAATCACAGGTCAACGTTGAAGCCATAGTGCACGAGCACTTTGCTGCTAGCAGAACCTGATTTCTCAAGGCCTTCTTTTCTGGTATTGAGAGAAACAAGCTTCTTGTCTATCTACAGTGATCTCAAGTCTGGACCTGCTGAAACGGGAAAGCGTTGGAGCCCGTGAGTCAATCCGCTGGCTGGAAGGGGAGTTGCGCAGAGGAAGCAGGTATACAGCATTTGTAGCAGCATCTTTACTCTGCAGAATTGCTGGAAAAATACTAGAAAGCAGTGCTTGTACGCTGAAAAACTTAACCAAATTTGTAGCAAGGACTGCAGATAGGAATCACTACAGGCATGGAGAGCAGTCCACTTAGAGAAAAAAATGGCAATTGTGGTACCTGCTTTACTTTGTGTGTGTCTGTATTTGTGTGGTCATATCATAAGAAGCCAACGAACAATGACTCCAAGGACAGCATAGGGAAATCACTTGTAGGTCTTAATTGAATTAAATAAATGATAACTACATGGAAATGAAAGTGGATAAAAAAAAAACAGCTGTAATGCAAAGGTTCATATCCCACCTGCAGCCAGTTGTCTTTTCGTCCACTTTCATTTCCATTTGTTTATCATTTCTTTAATTCAGTTAACAACTACAAGAAATTTCACCTATGCTGTCCTTGGCGTCATTGTTTGTTGGTTTCTTATGATATGACAAATAAAAGTCGGGCTCCTCGGTTTCCTTTCTTCTGATACATGTATATAAGAAAGAAATATGCTGAGAAACATCAGGTTGGCCAAGTATCAGGTGGACAGGTGAGTCAGGCAGGCGCTTTTAAATGTTGTTAGGCAAGTTTTTGTAAAGCAATATCTTTCTGTTGCTTTTCCTATAACATTATTTTTCTTTTTATCGTATTTCTCTACGCTATTTAATCTGATGGTAGAGGCATACTACACACCAAGCAGTGATAAGGTCAGCTGTTTTTGTGCTATACCACTCATTACTGCTTCTAAAAAAGGTAGATATAATCCCTAACTGTGGCTTAATATCTGCCTCATGCACTAATTACTGAATGTGAAATTAGTTTGCTGTGCAGGAACTGATGAACTATGGCTCTTTAAAGTTGGTTTGGCTTGTAGTGAATGCTCGTAGTGGCTTTAGTGCAAAGTTGTTTTTGTCTGTGCATAATACTTGCCATGTCCTTCCAGGTACGTGCGTTCTCAAAAGAGCCATGAACGCCTTTCACTGTCTCCCATGAAGTATCCAAAACGCAAGGAGAAGGAGGCCTGGTGTGTACCCCAAGTTAGCTTCTATATTCCTGGGCATTATGACCATAGAGGAAGTGTATGGCATGTTCTACAGCTGCAAACAAATTGCCTGTGAGCTGTAGTGGCAATAACAGTATTGTGTCTGAAAAAGAAGTACGACTGCAGCTGGTACAAGGAAAACAGAAAAATGTACCGAGGAAGATATTTGTCATAAAGTACACACTCTTTGCTGTGCACTCTCTCTCTCGCAACCCGGGTCCATGGCTTTGAAATTGTTTGCCGAGAAACTGTTGATTTGGGTTGTCTCTGCTTTTTCTGAAATCTTCAGTACACCTGAAATGTCATTTTGTCAAGGTCGTTTTCATTTTTAAAGACACAAGACAGGAAAATGAGCCAAGCCTGAAGGATAGCGAGGCTATGGCAGTTGGTTCATTCCAGAGGTCCCAGGAATGAATTCATTCTTTGTGTCGAGTGATCTAGTAAGCTGCCTACCTACAAGAGGGGAGCAGCTGCCTTGAAGCCGATGTCTGCCATTCCTTACTGAAATCTTCATTACTGATCACTCAGATCACCAATTTCTAACAATTTTGAAGGAACAGGACAAGAAAGAAAGACAGATACAGCGCTCTTTCAGCCTTTATCACCTGTAGTGACTTGGCAATATACAGTAATGGCGCGAGATGGCAAACTTCACTATAGCTTATCAACTCTCATGTGTTTGCCACCAGCATATTCTTTTCTAATTGAAATTGAACATGTCATTAAAATGGGCAACTGCAGGAGAGGGAATTGTCCATGTAAAGTTTTGATAAATGCCTACCAACTCAACAGTCCCTCACTTCTGCAACTTGCTGTTCAGCTTTGCTCCCCCCACCCTTCCCCTTCAGATCTGCTATTGCATAGAAGCAGGCTCTATGTCGTCGCTTTCTCCCAATTATTATTCAATGAATAAATTCCTTTGTCTGTCATAATGCAATATGACTTGCCACACTAGGCTGCCCTGTGAAGACAGAGCAACAGAGCCCCTAGATATATGCTCTACCTTCCGCCAGAAATTTGACTTACAAGTTTTGTGTATTTTTATGAGCGCTTCAGAGATGGCACAATAGGTATGCAATGTTCTTTACTGCACAAGTTGCTTCTGGAGAGGCAAGTAATGCATTGAAACCACAAAACGAGTATAATCAGGAGAGGCAGTGAAAGGGTTAAAAAGATCATAAGTGATTCAAAGTAACCCAAGGTACTTCACTCCATGGATAAGTAGTCTTTGGTGCAAACTAGACACGCATGAAAAATATGGAGAAAACTGGTACACAGACAGATGCACCTACCCTGTGCATCTTCCTTGTTTGTGCTTAGTTTACGACAGGGGTTATGCTATCCATGAAATAAACCTACTAGCCCAATAGCAAGTATTAATTAACTGTCCACCATACCATTTCCTTTAGCCCGTGTACATCTTTGGGGGCATTAAATGCCATCGGGCAACAACAGTAAACTGCCATGTGCTGACGAGAGTTATAGCGTAAGGAAGCTTGTGCAGTGACAGCACTCTGTGTGGTTGCTGCAGGGAGCTCTTTCAGATCCTTGAGTGCTGCCACCACCTGGAGCGGCAGTGCCCCAGGGGCGGACACCCAGCTGACCGGCCCATGGTCACATTGCTAGTCTGCTCTGGACCACCTGGTGCTGCAGGCGGCCTACCTCCCAATGCAACTGCACTCGCACATTCTGCAGGCAAGCATCACAACTGCTTATGCCCCATTTCAAGTATCTGTTGCTCACCACTGTAAAAGTTAGTGTGACTTTACCTGCTAGCCTTGCAGCCTCGCAGTTGCTACCCTTGTCCTTGGCCCTCTCCATTTGAAGAATAAGGTATATTATCAGAGGGACTGGCCACTGTGATCTTAATGTAATAAGTATGTACCAATGTTTGACGAACCCTTCAGTGGTAATAAAATTGTGCACTTTTTTTCACTCCCGCAATCAAGTGCAGGCAATGTACCTTGAATTCAGTTTTGCTGATGGCATCGTTAAAGTTGAGGCTTTTGTCCTTGCGCCTTCATGCCTTCCTCAAAAAAATTATATTAGATGGTTGCTGCAGTGCGTTAGTGTAAGCACTGCTTTTCATTTGTTCCTAATGACAATGCTATTTTCATCTATTCCTAACGGGGATTTGTGAAGTTGTTTGGTTCTGTGTGGTGGTGTTTACTTTTTTGGTGTGTTGACTTTCACCATTCTCATGTTATGCACCCGTCACTCTGTACTTAGGTAAGCTAAGGCTAAGTTGCATTGAGTCAAAGGTCTCAAACTTGCATCAGTCACCAGTCCTCATACACTGTGTGGCATATTGAGAGGAATATGAGGACTTGCCTATGGCTGTAGGTGCCTAAGGTGTAGTCCACGTGTTTGAGACCCCTGCCGCTTCCCAATGCAGGCATCAACATGGAGGATGTGGAAGCATTCACCACAAAGTGGCTGACAGTGAGTGTGCCCAGAACACAACCTGGATGAGAGACCTTGAAGAATGACCCCTGAGCACCTCATAAATGGATTGACAGTGGATCCCCTTGGAGGCGAGAAATGGGCCCATTGAACAACCCTGCGGGCACACCGCTTTCATTTGCAGCAAGTACGGGAATCCTAAGCAACGAGTTTTATATCACAACAAGATCGCCGCGGTAGCTTCTGGTGAGGCGTCAGCAGAGGTGCTGACGAAAAGTTTGGCTGGTCACCCTAGAAATTCAATGCCATTCTCAGCCAAGTGGCTGGTGCAGCAGACAAAAGCTGTTTCTCAGGTGGTCGGAGGCTGAATACACATTTGTCCAAGCAGTCAGCAGTGCAGTTTGGGCTGGTCATTGATTTGGCATGATGGTACTGGCTTGGCAATGAGCTTGCTTTTTACAGTGTCTCCTGTTTTGCGCACTTTATGCGCACGTAGCACGGCAGTTAGGCAGGCTGTCTGTGCTGGGTTGTGATTTAGCATATGACATGCTCAAGCAAACTTGCTTCATTTGCTGGAATAAGCACTTTCATTATTATCTTATTGTTTTTCAGTAATATCCTGGCACAGTTTCCTTGCCATTTATATTTTTCTTGCTTTGCTTTGCTAAGATTAGCAACCTGTCAAACGGACTTTTTGATAAAAGTTTGGTAGTACTAAAATTTTTTGTGTTAATTGCAAAACAAACAAACAAGAAAGCTATTGTGGCTGCTGACATTCATGCCATATAGCAAGATTTCAAGTTCATTGCAATTCGGGTTACTTTTGTTTTTTCCAGGGTTGTTACCCATTGCATTTTAATCCCAGCCGACAGATAGTTTAATTGAATGCAAGCTGCATTGAACAGCGTATCACCGTCACATGTTTTACCAGCTGTCCAGTAAACCAGCACATTGTTTCAAGGGCTTTATTTTCAAAAGATTGCATAAAATATTGCATACAATTGAAGTAAGACATTGTTCATGTGTCATATATATAACATCGTTTAAGCTAAACGAAGCTCCATCATCAGCATAATGTATGCTTGTCAATTTATTTTTCAGTGTAGGCAAACTGGCCAACACAACTTCAAAGGGCCACTGGGCCCTGCTTGATTTTTTTACTGTTACACTGTCATTTGCCTTCCGCAGGCTATCTACTCTTGTTTGGTTCTGTGTAGATCAGCGATCTGCTGAATGCTCTGTATGTGCTGTCCAACATCTGCAGAGACTCCAGATAATGCGGCAACCAGTCACCTTTTTTTTTCTGTTTATTTTTCTTGTCTAGTGCAGTTTATACTGGTCAAGTTATTGCAGCATCTTGTTTGTTCATGTTTACAGATGCCAAAGTATGCAGAATTGTAGTTGATACCTGTCAAAAGACTGTGCTTGTTGAAATCAGTGCCATTTAAAGCGGGGTATTGTTCATTTGAAATAAAGCTATTTTGAGTTGGCAGATTGTCTCATGCCTTGTTTGCATTTTTGTGGGATTACTTAGAGCCCACAAGTTAAAGGTATTGGTGAATGGTACAGCAAACTAAAAGAAGATCGTCAATGGCCTTGGGCTGCCAGACATGTAAAAAGGGGATGTAGGTAATGTTAAATGTAACACTAAACACCAAGAAGAAAGTGCATTAAAAAAGTAATTGAAACTTGGATAAATCAAATTTGTATTTAATTTGAGCAGATAAGAACATTTTGTTTGGCCTATGTTTCTGATACATTTTGGAAAGACTAATTTTTGGTTTTCCAATGCAAAGAAATGTGGCAAAAAATGGAACAGAAAGTTTGTGAGGTGAACGTTCTGCAAGAACCCAAACTTGTGCTCCTTCACAGTTTGGTTGTCTCTGGGAGGTCTATTTAACATGAGCAAGCAGTTATAAGCAGTGGCTTAGCAACAGCGGGGGGGGGAGGTGCTGTGGGCCCCGGGTACAAGGGGCCAGTGGGGGGGGGGTGTCATATACGTCTGAAGACACCCCTCTTTCCGCCGGCTACACCCGGGGGGGGGGGGGGGGGGACGACGGAAGACCTATGGGCCCCGGGTGCCAGACGACCTAGCTACGTCACTGGTTATAAGTGCATTTGGATCAATAAAGTGTTGCAAGATACACTGTATGGAAATGTTAGATGTGGGAAAGTTTGCAATTCAGCATATTTAAGAGCTATACACCAACTGAGGCTTTAAAAGGATGCTAAAGAAAAAATTCAGTTAAGACTTAAGTATCTTTAAAAATGTTGTGAACCATTCGACTCTCTAAAGGTTCCTGAAACTTGCCATGTTCAAATCTTGCTGCGAACATGATGTAGTTAATCTTTTACCGATGAATGAACTAAGCCCTAACAGACGCTGTCAAAATTCATGTCACTGCGATATGGTTCGGGAACTTCCCGGCGGCGGCGCCACCGGTATTTCCTTCTTGCACCTTTTCTGGCCTATACCAAGCCTCTTCTCGCGGTAAGAGCGGCGTGTTTGGTATCGTAGAAGGGCAATTTTCTAATACAGGTGAAATCATTTTTCTCTTTAGTGCTCCCTTAAGATGCCCTGTTAGGATGCGTCATTGTCGGCTAAACTAGGCCTAGGGCCTGTCAGATATAAATGTGCACGAGAGCACCTCTCGCTTGACTGAAACCCACACATTTAATATGTCCACATGGTTTTAAATATTCTATTTGGCCCACAATGATTTTCAGACGTTTGTGTTTTCTGTAGTGGGGTGTGGCTTTCAACTCCAGTGATGTGACCAGAAAAACATTTTCTAAACATCGAGAATTCTGTTTTTGTAATTTTTTATGCCATTTTAAGCTCATTTCCTTCCCCTCAATCGGATAACTATCTGGAAAGACTCGTGAGAACTACGCAACCAAGGTGGCTAAAAATATTGTGCCGCAAGATTTCGGAGCGTTATGTTCCTGCACCTCTGTATGGCAAAGTGCGCAGTTCGCGTAGGAGCGTCGTCTGCTCTTGCGCTCTGAACGCCTGTTGCCCGCAGTCGTAGACTGACGGTCGTTGCAGCGTGAGTTTCGTCAAGTGTAATCGGAAGTCTCCAGTAGGCGATCAGTCAGCTGACATCAGAGCGCGACTTGTTTGCAGACGCGCGGAAAAAGTGGGGGCAGAGTTATGGCCGCGCAACTTGGGTTAACTAAGTTTGTATCCGTACTCGGGGCCCAGTCCATACAGGTTGGTGCCACGCTCATATGGGCAGAGCCCGAGCCATTTTGCTCTATCAGGAAGTACTAAGGGCCGATTTGGAATAAAAACAGATTGGAATAGGCTTACGTTATACTGACCTTGCTGCCCATGAACGCAAGTATTGTTATTCAGTCATATTCTGGGTGAAAAACCTTGTCGGATGCGGTCCGCGAGCGTCTCGCGGCCCTTTGATGTTTCATCGATGAGAACACTCAAGCAAGCACACTATCATTTCAATTGAGTTGAACAAACTGACGAGGCTCCGGCACCTCGCAGCAGCGGGACTTTTGCCGCATAATCCTAGCCATTCCATTGTTTGGACGCAGGGACCACATTATCGATCCCTCCTGGACTTCATTAGATCAGCAAATCTTTCATTTGCTTAATCATCGTTCTTTGGCCGCATCCCATATGGCCTTGAGGCATTAACCCTCGCATTTAAAAAAGAGTCACTAAATGTCACTACCAGCGTTGCTACTGCCATCCACAGCATATGTAATCTGTAAAAGGTAACAAGTTTGCAGACACTCTAATACTTTCTACTGCCGCCGGGAAACGAGTTCGATCGCGCTGTGGTGGTAGTAGGCAAAGTGTCGTTTTCGAAGGGTGAAAATATAAGAACTAGGCGACTAACAGTTACATATCGCGTCAGGGCCATTATAATTTAACGATCCAAGCAATAAAGCATGGGAGTCATAAAGAATTTGTTTTCCCGAATTTTCGCTACGCTGCGCAATGTGATGCAGTAAAGACGTACTATGGAGCGATGTTGAGGCATGAGAGAGGATCCCAATTTCAAAGTTATTTCTCTCTCAAATATCCTTGATTAGAACTGGAAAGATTTGCAGCTTGCGTATACACCATAAAACAGTTTAAGCCCTTAAGAATAGAACGCCTTTGACGCACCCATATTGCGGCATGGTAGTTTTTACACAGTGCATAACTCGCGCAGACACCCGTACTGCGCATTTATGGCGTTCAATGGTGTGTAAATGGCATATTTTGTAGGTTACGCCTTGTAAGGGGGTAGGGGTATCTTATTTGGTCAATGCACAAACACTGACGACGGCGTTACAAAATTATGTCTGCCATAATCTTTGTCTTGAGATGATGCATAACTAAGAAACATATATTGCACCCAAGCACATGGAAGTGTTCACAACATATTTTGCTAATGTCCGCAGGTGACCTAGTATTTGTGCAAAATACACAGGCGCTCACCGTTACAATCCGCGCTCTGTTATGGACGTATACGGCTATATGCAGGGTGTTTCACGTAACATGAGCCAACGATTTAGAAAAAGTGGTAAACCGCAACTGAATCAAAGCAATGGCTCAAGGTTTGCCGTTGGGTGGCGCTCCTTAGGGTATTTTTTTATATTGCGCTTGATTAATTAACTAAGATCAATGATGCAAAAAAAATGTTGTATTCGCTTCAGGGCCATGTGCATTTCGTTACGTTGTAGAGGGCATTGCAAAACGAGCGGTTCAGTTTTTTGTGTGCAACCTACCTGCTGCGTGGTGATTTTTTCCGGCGGTTTAACCGTGTGTCGAGCCTATCAGAGACGGCAGCGCTTTCTTTCCGTGGGCCACAATTCTATGAGACACAGTCAAAGATGCTAACGCACTGTGAAGCCGATGCCTGGAGCCGCGACCGCTCACTTCGTATATATACGGTCCGCGCGCACGGTTCTTTCGCGCGAAGTGCGGTTGAGAGCGCTGCAGTGCGGTAGCGCACGATCGCAGTGACGTGGTTTTATTCCATATTTCGCCGGCTTTCTTTAAACGCCGTAAAAAAATTTAGATCGGTCGTTTTGGAATGCCCTCTGCAACGTAACGAAACACACTTGGCCCTAAAGTGAATATTAAAATATTTGCATAATTGATCTTAGCTAACTAATTAAGCGCAATATAAGAAATATCCCAAGGAGCGCCACGTGACGGCTAACAATATGTCGTTGGTTTCATTCAGTTGCACTTAACGACTTTTTATAAATATTTGATTCATGTTACGTGAAACACAGGCACGTATCCAGGGAGGGGCCCGGGGGGACATTGCCTTTCTCGGACATTGCCTTTCTCCGCCACCTTGTTAAGGCGGTGTGTCAGGTGGTGAATATAGGGCAGTGCCGCTCATCTAGCCCGCTCATGAGCTTGTCGCTCAATCGTCAACACTTGATCACCAGCTTTAACCACTTGGGTGTTTGGGTGTGGGTGTTTTTCTAACCTTCTGCGGTGGGCGCAGTACGTCTAGAACCGCAGCGTCCTGCGCTTTACGCGGTTGCGCGGGACTGGCGACCACGCATCGTTACGCTACTTCCCCAATAACAGCACGGGTCGGTTTTGGCACATGAATTGGTGGAGCAGTAAACGAGGGATCCAAAAGAACTGTGATTGTACCGCAAATATACATTTCTCCACAATTCTTCCAGAGCTAACTCAAAAAACGCTACTAGAAATCTTTATTTTGCGCTTTCGCTTGTTAACTTATTCTTGGCAAGGTTCTTCCTGCGCACTTATCATTCGCGATTCCATTTGACGTGGTTGTCATTTGTCATTTAACTGTTATTACTGCACTTGCTATTGTTAATTCCCATATTTAAAGAACAAATTCTATTTTATTTTTATTTTCAACCTATATATTCTATACATAATATATGAAATGGCGAAGACGTTTTACTGTACGGCTGGGAACATATTTATGAAACGAGAAATAGACTCTTTATGAAAGTGTATGTATTATATATCATATGAAATGGTCAATGCGCAATTACCGTACATTGGGAACCTATTTTTTAAGTGACGAAGATATGTTGCTTATGAAGAGCTGAAACGTGTTTTTCTATTTCCATTGCGTATAAAATTAAAGCATTGACTGTCCTTCAATACATAATATACGTATGACAATATATATATATATATATATATATATATATATATATATATATATATATATATATATATATATATATATATATATATATATATATATATATATATATTAACTTCATTAGTCGCATCACAGGCCTTTAGCCATAGATTTGCCCTGAGCAGACGTATTTCAAGAGTAACGTACTACGCTTGCTTATACCTAAAGAACGAACGTTTACGACAAACATGCTGCAGGTAAATGGTGCCGAGAGTTGGATAAAATCCGTACTCACACGTGGCATGATTGAAAAGCACGGTTCGTGCTGAAAAAGGCACAGGCTGAGGCTGCAGTGTGCCGCGGTTGTTCGGTGCAGCGGCGGCGCGTGCCGAGGAAGGCACACCTTATGAAAAGCGCAGTGCTGTGCGTTGATCGATATATCGAATATTCCGGCTCATGGAGTTCGATATAGGCGTGCGATTCTTCCGTGCTTGTACGTGGAAATTCAACGAGATGTTCTCGCTTGTCGATATCGACAATAATTCGAGATATCTCTGTTCTGTATACATAAGCGGCCTCCACTCTAATGTACAGAGTCCTTGTGCAGGAGAAGCTCGATGTTGTCATTTCCCTATATACGCCGCAGCACATGAGGCAGCTCTAATGCAGGAGTATCATCGTCACTGTATCGATGCGCGATCTTCTGCAAACGTTGGGATGACGGAAACGTCAACCGCATATACATTAGCGTCTCTGGCCTGCTGCGTAAAACAGTTATACTTGAAGTCTATCTTACTATGTGTCCGTATAGGCAATGTTACTTTAATTAATATTTTGTCAACGCCGATGTTTAATACACTAATCGGTTTCTGCCGTCGAAGAAAAAAAGAAAAAAGCGTCCCGAATCCTGTTATCGACTGTGTATTTCAATCCATGCGGCAACTATAACCGGTTTAGAATGATGCTACATCTACTGCGTATACTGCCGCCCACTCGGTTTTGCTGGGAACACGAGAGGCCACTTTTTTTTCTTTCTTTTTTTGTCAGTCCGCATCTAGCAGCTCAGCGCACTTCGTGCATTTATTCCGACACAACGAGCAGGTACACTGTACATGCAATCGCCAAAGTTACCTCCGTACAATGGTGCATCAAGTAGAGCAAGCACATTAAAAAACTTAATAGGCCAGGGAAACTGCTAAGCAGGTAGCGATAGAAGCTAAAGTCGGTGCCTAGTGGCTTCAAATGAACGAATGCCCCTTAAGAAAAGACGTGCTGAACTGTGCACGTTTACAAGCTTTTGTAAAAGTTGTGATTATCGTCTCTATAGGAGGCAATAAAATCACGTTTCTTGTTCATAAGTCGGCTTGCACCCTTGCATATGCTTTTTCGACAGCTGCCACACACATTAGGCGCATAAACTTGCGTTACGGTGCGGTAACTGTCTCTCGACTCGCGAACTGTTCATGAAAACTATTTCCCTAAGCACTTTTTGTATATCGTTGCGACTTTATTCTTTACAAAGCCTTTCTGAGCTTTTTATCGCACGTTGAAGCACACGACATCCTTACACGCACTTATCTAAATGTAAGAGCGAGGGAGGGTGGGGGTTGAGGCAGAGTTTATTGCTCATCTATTGCAGCGCTTAGACGGGCCGTTATCGGCTGGTTTGTCTGCTGCCACAAATGGAGCCCTAGCACCGAAAATGGGAATGGCGTGACCTGCAGTCGACAATAGACTTCGCACACTTTCGCCTAACATGCGCTCTGCGCAATCTACAGTCGGCAGTATCTCTGAGCTCAAGTCCGCTCTACATATTCGAAACTTTGTCTCTCAAGTGTCTATTGCACTGTAAGGTGGAGTTGCTCGTATACACTGTCGAAGAAAAAGACTTTTCGTGTTCTTTTTCTCTGACATTGCTAACAATTTGTCAGGCAGGTGGTGAAAGGCCTTCAAAAGCTCAACCAAGATTGATAACGCAAACAATATTTTACTGGGTATTATTGCCAGGTGCGTTGCTATAGCTGTAGTTAATGCTGCCAAGCCTTGCAGAAAAAAAAAAAAGATTTATAAACACAACATAGCGCCCCTGTAAAACATCAAGGTTTATGCACTATCTGTGCAAGTAACAATTGTAATAACAATAAAAAAAAACTCTCATATAATGGCAACTGTCGGCGATTGCTAATTGGCTTTCGGGCCTATCGAGATCGCATTAGGCGTACGAAAGTATTACAAAGCTTGTGTGCAGCGGCAAATCGCACCCCTCATTGCACGCACATACGCCTTCGCAATAGCTATGGCCACGGAGCGCCAATAAAAAAAAAAAAGGAAGCAACTACAACCACAACAACAACGAAACCACACACACACTCACACAAGCGTTTCCGTCTCCTTTCGTTAGCTTTGTATGTTCCTCCTCTTTTGTGCATGTGTGTGGCAAGCTTAACAGGCGTGCCGCGGGCAGAAGCGGAACAAGCCCCTGTCCGCCGTTTCGCGCGCGGGGTGCGGAGAGCGTGGGCGCATCTCGTCCCCGGTGAACCACCGGGCCGCGGCGGAGCGAGGCGGCGGAACGGCATGATGGGGGGTGGAGGGGTGTAACGTCTTGCTTCATCTCGCGCTCACATTTCTGACCCCCCCCCCCCTCCCCTCCATCCTCGCTATGTAGCCTCCAACACGACCCCAGCCCCTCACAAGCCGCTGCTGTTTCTTTTGTTCGCGTCGAGGAAAAAGCTCAAACACACAGGAGGGGGAACACTGCGGGCGTCCGCGGCCATTTCGTCGCTGATCCATTACCATCCGCGCAGCCGGCAGTCCCCGCAGCTACAGCCCCCCTTCCCCACCCCTTCAACCTCGCACACGATCTCTCCCTGTTCGGAGAGAGGGGCTGCAAGCCGCACTGGCTGGCAATGGTGCGCAGCATTCGTACGACTTCCGCCCTTGCGGGAAGAACCGAAAATCTGCGCCCACTCGATGCGAAAGGGGGGTCAAAACGGGGATGGGGAACGGGGCCGACGGCGGCGCAGCTTGCTTGCACAGAGCGTAGTATTTATACACTGAGCAAGCGCCCAACCTCTCGGCGCCCCGCCTGCTTGCGTACGCGCGGCGAAAATCAATTCTCAGCACGTGACAGCATTTCCCCCCTCTTTTTTTTTATCACCGAGTGTAACCTTCGATATGATACTACACGAGCGCGGCATGGCCCTTCTGGTCTGACGCTGCTGCGTGCTTGGAAAGTGGCCGCGCATGGCCTGGGCCTTTAACCCGATTTTGCCGACAACTGCTGCGTCATTGGTACGGTTTGGTTTCAGAGTCGGTTGTAGGGCGCTAACTCAACCGACGCGAAGTATTACGAGGTAGTTTCACTGTTTCCTGGTCCTGCCTTGGTGTTAAAGCTGTGTTTTGCTGCTGCACGGTTCCTGAAGCACGGCCAATGTGAAGTGGTCTGAGGACCGTTCTATTTAATAAAGCAAACCACCATAACGTCCCGTATGAAAGATTAGCCAGAGGAGGGGAAGGGGTGGAGCCACAGAGTACGTGCGCTACTAAGTCCCGACTCTCTGCTAGCCGATGATCACTTCCTCGGCACCGCTGAACGAGGTCAACAATGATTGGCGGTGTCCACTGGCGCAACCCGGAAGGCTCCGTACCGAAAAGACAGTCCAATCTCATTAGTTCCTATCAGACCGTGGGTGCCGTGGGTCCCATGCCAGCAAAGTAAGCAATGAAGGCGCGCTCGCGTCGCAGTGAATTCGGTTCGATCGCTCGATGCCCGCATATGAAGTGATCGACGCTAACCTGCGCTTAGGTTCAAATGTGGTCGTGTCCGCAGTTTGCGTACTTGGATTTAGCGAGCGATAATTTTTGCAACACGAGAGCTTATACGTGCCAAAGGCTGGCAAGTAGACTGTTCACTATTTCAGTGATGCTAACGGATGAGGGGAACGGCTGGAAACTCACGCTGCAAGGGAAAAAAATGTGGGCTTTTATGTGCCAAAACCACGATATGATTATGATGCACGCAGCGGCAAGGGAAAAAAAAAGAAATATACTCCAACACATACGTCTAAATTACAGGGGCCGTTTCGCAGACATATGTAAAGTACTTCTTTTGAAACTCTTTAAGTGCGCGCGCTGTGTGAAGCTATGACAACGACCCAGTCGTCAGTAGAATAGAGGTCTTCCGCAGGGCCGCCGCATACGAGCGTCGCGGCAAGCGCCGTCGTATGCAGTCACGCAGGTTGAAAACGACGAGGACGAAAAGAATGAAGAGAGAAGCGAGCGGCTGTTTGCACACGCTGAGAACGGCGATAGAGCGCCGGTGCGACGGCAAGTGCATCGGAGGAGATTCTCGTGGCGGCGGATCTCCACGGACGCCCAAGGCAGCGACAAGCGGCAGCCGTAAGAAAACAAAAATGCCGGGTCGCTCGCCGCTGTGGCGGCGGGAAGAGGGGGCGCGTTTAATTGATCTCGTCCAGGCGCGGGAGAGGAGCGCTCTCGAGTTAAACAGGCGCGGGAACAATTTCACTCCTCAGAAGCAGCAGCGGCAGCCGCAGAACAAAACGCCGCGAAGGAGAGCGAAATAATCAAGAAAGAGGCGGCACGCAGGGGCCGCCCTCTTTCCGCTTTACGAGGGATAAATAAATGCCGTCTGCGTCGCCTCCATAACACGCGACGCGGCTCTGGAAGAAGATAAAAATAAGAGGGGGTCTCTCACTGCGGGGAGGCGCTCCTCCGCGGCGGCGGCGGGAGGGTTCTCGGGGCCAGGTTCTGAACATTTGTTCAACATCAACACTACACGCTCAAGTGCTCATCAAAGGCAACATCAAGCTCTGTATAATTATCTTGCTTGGGGCGCTGATCGGCGGCCTCTCCCTCCTCGCCGCCCTCCTCGGTTCGGCCGTCTCGCGCCGCCGCTCTCCGGCGGCAGCGCTGAAATGGAAATCGTATTAGCGCCGCGAGGCGGGCGCTTGGGAGGGCGGAGCGCGTCGGTGACTGCGTGACTTTGACGGCCCGCTGTCAGGCAACGCACTCTCAACGCTGGAAAGCTGCAGGAGGCGGAGCGCGTCGGTGACCGGAGACCCACGTGGGCGCTCCGCCCACACGCTCTGTTCCGCGACCAGGGACCAGGGGATGAGGGGGCCGCGCTTCTCCCAACGTTTTCTCGTGGAAAGCGGCTCTAAAGCGGTGCCAGCGCGGTCGAGCTGACGCCTGGGAACAGTCATGTTTGTTGATTAAGCCAATCTCTGGGCTCCGCAATCGCTCTTCGCCGTTCGGCAGACCGCGCGTTTACGAAAGCCGGCGCGCTCCCAACAACTGCGCCGACTAGGACGACCCGGGAAGTGGTGCCTCGCGGGTGAATCTCCTCAGCTTGTCCGCTGGTGCTTGTGGTGCGTGATGTGTCTTCGTTGGTGTACCAGGTAGTGCAGGATACTAGCCAGTCGGATACGGCCATGACGACGCGCCAGCGGCGGGCATCGTAGCGGCGGCGGGACGCCTCTTCGGATGCGAGGCTGACCCGTCATGTACCCGGCTAGACATCCCGTGAGTTCAGCCATGCCTGTCACGGTGAGTAGTAGTAGTAGTACAGCATTCGCAGAGTGCGCTTGCGCGCACGTGACCGCACACCAAGTTGGTTAACATTCGCTGTAGCGCAGGCGGGGTAGCAACGCGCGCAGAAATAACCGCGATCGCATCAGCTCGTTGCGTTATGTGCTTTTGTTTTCTTCTAGCCACCGCTACGTGACATGGTCATGCTGCGGCTACCATTGAAACCCATTTCTCTGCGAGCTGTCAATCAGTTTTCTGGCTTTGTTCTCTTGAGTGTTGTTTTGTTTGCATCGCTATTCTTGCCTGCGCAATCGTGACGTTGCCGCTAAGAATACGTGTTCTTATTTTTTTGTTTTCGCATTAGCTGTGCAGGCGTCTGGCAAGAAGCCGGGGCAACATCACTGTTGTGTGACCGAAGTAGTTCACTGCTTGCAACGGCCGTTGTTATTTAGGCTTAGGGAACCCGTCTAAAAGTTCTTACTTGCGGTTATCGCCGATAGGTGCCGCCACATGCCAAGCCTGCGCGCAGATTGAACGAAACGTCCTTTCGGCGCTCGAGTTTGATCTGAATGTGCATGTCATGCTCTTTGTTTATGCGCTGGCTCTTTTGCCACATCGCGAGTCTCGGTATGCACCGTGCATTCTCGGCGTAACAGCTGCGCTCTCTTTTTTATCATTCAGAAACCGTGCTCCACTGCCAGCCTAAAGCCACGTAACGCCTACTCTAGACCGCCTGCGTTTTCTTGCATTTCGAATGCAAGACGGCTTCTTAGCCTGTAATCGCATTATTTTCTACTTTTCTCGACCGCTACATAATGAAGAAATGAAAAGAAAACGAAAACACGGTGATCATGGTTTGTGAAATGCCCCGAAAAGGAAGCGCATTGAACTTTTAAATCAAGGTAATGAACTTGCTTAAAATTTGCTGTTTATTTTTTTCAGCAGATTATTGCACATCATGTCCTGAATCTATAATTGTATTACACATTGGGTTTATCTCTTGTATTCACCCAAAATAAACAAATAAAGAAAGTTTGCTCTGAAAGAGCAAGGTTCGAGCGTAACCATCATAAATGGCCCGTCATTGGCCTTATTGGTATGAACGTAGTAAGTGACTTTGAAATGGGAAAACAACATGGTATGAAGGGATAGTACCGAGAACAATGTGTTTTTGCGTGCATCGAAAGAAAATTAGCAGCACTGACAGCAAAGTTTAGCGTTGCGAGTCAACTTCTCGGCCGGTGTGCTATTGGGGGCGAGGACTTGCGGAGTCGCCATCTGTCGGAAGCGCCTCACTTGAAGCCAAGCTTCACGGAGCTTCTACGCCTTACTTTCTTTCGTTTTCCTGCTTTCAACATCTCCTATGGTGTTGACAAACGCCTGCCCGGAGTCAAAAGGGATCAGGACCACCTACTTATTTGCGCTGTATGAGGGATCACGCGGCGCGCTCCTCACAGGTTTCGCTTACGGCGCTCAATAAAAACACCTGGACTACGCTACCCGTAAAGAGACACGCAAGTGAAATGGCATCACATTCAGGTTTGAACATTGTATTATTTTGTGTTTTAAGTATTTAGTAGTCTGGGAAAGTTTGAGAGGCGCTGTGAATGTTATGTTTCATTACATTTGTTTGTGGGCTGCCCGTGTCAAAAATACGTAAGACCTAGTATTAGCAACTTTTGTGATTGAATAGCGTAGCAACATGGTTAAAGGGACACTAAAGAGAAAAATTATTTCTTCTGCATCAGTAAACTACCTTTCTACGACACCGAAAACACCACTCTTACCACGATAAGACGCTTGGTAAGCCAGAAAAAGCGCAAGAACAAAGGACAGGTGGCGACGCCTCCTTGAGATTCCCGTACCTGGTCGCTGTGACGTCATGGATTTTGATGGCAACTTCTAGGGCCTACCTAAGTATATAGCGGTACAGATTGACTACATTGCGTTCTAAAGGAACCGAATATTAAACATGGCAAGTATCGGGCACCTTTACTCGGCGAACGCGGCCCAAATGCGAAAACATTCTTTAGAATCCCTGACGTCACACTGACGTACGGGCGTTGGGGTTCCGGCGCGAAATTCAAATACTGATAATTCGACCTTCATTTTTCTCATCTAGTAATCAAACTATTATTTTAAAATGACTGCCTGCAGAGTTCTCACACGATGCTTGATTGAAGCTTGAAGGGACACTAAAGCGAAACTGATTTATTGTTTCGCTTTAGTGTCCCTTTAAGCATTTAGCATACATATACCTAAATATATCCAGAGCCTTACGTCGACTCCGACGGCTAAAATTCGCCTAGTGTAACCTGTTACGGTTCACTTTGGGCGGCAGTATAATGGAACGGATGCCAATTGCCTGAGACGCGACGTGCCTAATCGTCACGCTCGTCAGCATGAACAGACTTGTCAGTCGGGTGTGTGGGACGGGATTATGCGCCAGTGTAACTCCCACTCTCCTTTGCCCTACGTTCAACCATTCTACGCCAAAGTGGTTTCTCTCCGTGTTCCTTTGTGTGGGCTGACCCGACATGTCCAGACAAGGCCCTCTACCAGGCAGCAAGAGAGAATGAGCTTGCCCGGATGGTGGAGGCCACCGAGGCGCCACATGGAGTCAGATCTTCTCTGCCCTTGCGTGCAGGAGCAGGCACGCCGGACGTTTCTGTATTCTTTTTTTTTGTCTTGGAGCGCACTGTCCAGCCGTAATGATGTATTAAACTTATTTTATTGTGTCTACATCACATCGCCTTCCCTGCCGAAACCCTCTCCGATGGTGAACCTGGTGCAAGCTCCAAGCAGACGCTGTTGACGGTCGCTGAAAGCCCCCCCTTCCCCGTAACAACTGGTGGCAGCCTTACCAGTCCGTATAATTTCTATCGCAATAAAAAGAGCTACATACTTCCGCGCGCTTTGCCGGCCATTTTTTTTCTGAATGGCGTTGTCGTATGACACTCAGTTGCTTGATTGGTCGACTCTCGTAGGGGGAAGGCGCTGTCTTTGTTTTCTCTGGTCCCGTCCACCGCCCTATGAGCACGTAGGACGAATTCGAGTGTGTCATGTGCTCGTCTATTCGATCGCTGGAAATTAATAGTCCTGTGAGCCTGCTGTCATCCCAAGTCGATGTCGCCGATATCGCAGACGTAAAGACGCTAGAAAGCGACGCGTTTTTACAGCTTCCTCGGCGATTTTTACTGCTCGCCTGCTTGAGGGAGGTTCAGTAAGTTCAGACGTCCTTGTCCCGCTGTCTTATCGGGCTTACTAGCTCAAAGGACCCTGCAAAGGCCCCTTCGTTTCTTTTCCTTATTTATCTCTCCGAGGAACCGGTACCAAAACGTATGCATTCTGGCAGCAAAGAGGTAGTAATAAAGAAAATAAGATGGTACATGAACACGCACGTATATACTTCAAATATCAAAAGAAGTTCTCAGTACGAAATGCCAAATGTTACGGGGCGTGGAATCTTCGAGTGAAGAAGCTGAATTTATTCGAAGCCTGGAGGCTGCAATACCGGCAGACATACGCATCCACGCCCTGCGTGCACGCAGAAATTCATGTTTGTCGCGAGACCACGCCCCCACGATTTCTTTATTAACGGCACGCCGTCTCCCGGGCTGTGGCATTCGCACGCTGGAGTCTAGTGCGCTTGCTTCCGTCATTGTGTTTCTGTGCAACCGATTCATGTCTCATTCGAAAATGACGGCAGCCATGGAGCTGTTTTTGTGAACTGATGATGGTATTTAGCGGATTCCCCTTTCAAACGGGGCCCCGGTGGCACGTGCTACCACATTCCAGCCTACTATTGCAGGTTTTTTTTTTCAACTTTATTGTTACAATATACGACACGGCTTTCCTGTGCACGCAGCATGTCTATACAAATTGTTCAAGCAAGAGTTCTACGAAGCAAAAGCTGTTAGCGGCGTTCTCAGTGCAGTGTCATCCAACGCGGCCTCAGTCACGGGTAAAGTTAAATCGACGCGGGAAATTTATGCGGTGTAGTACGTACTACAAAGCGTCTACAGGACGCCCGTAGTGGCAATAGAACATACATCGAATGTTTTACCATCATGTTAGTTTGGGGCAGTTGCCCTATTGTAGATCTTGATTTAATGTCTCTTCTTTTTGTGAAAGGAGCGAGGTTGTATTGATAATGGCCCCTTCCCGCAGTGTGGTCGGCGTCTGTATATCCCAACATATACATTGCCTGCCGATTTGTGTTCAGTAGGTGCAAGTTACTCCTTGTTTACGAGATACGTGTAGTAACGTAGGAGTGCTTAGGCAGGACAAAAACATCATCCTCCAGTAAAGGGACTCTGAGCGTGCGAAGGATCACGCGCGTGCTATGTTCAGTAGTGAGTTTTCAGCTTGCCGCTATCGTTATACAGTTCCCACATCGGCCAGCTACAAATCTTAGCGCTTGGAAGGGCTTATAGCTACCATGGTCGCAGCTGACATGTGGCCGATATCGTAGCGGGAATGCAGTACAATGGTATCGGTATGCCAAAACTATCCAATGAACCTGTACGTGTCTGTGATGCCGTCACAAAACGCATCTTGTCTGTTACGACCTATTATTCGTGCTGAACGGTCCTTGTTGCAGAAGCGAACTAGGTGCGGGTCCGCTGACCTCAAACATCGTTAATGTAAGTTGAAATGCCTTGCTTGCAGAATGCGTCTCGACTAAAATTGCGTCAGGATAATATTATTATTATTGTAAGCGTACATAAACACCACACAAAGGGGAGAGGAGGGGAGGGGACTAGCAATTGACCCCTGAAAGGGACACCATGCCCACACGCTTCGAAATATACATGTGTGTTGCACTTTTACTGGACATGCGGACCGACCTGGCAAACTTCATCTGAGAATGTGGGTGTGCTCGAGACTTGTGCTCTCTCCTGTTCACTTCAGATAACAAATAGCAGCGTCGAACAATGCACCGTGCTCGATATCAGTGGAGCCCGTTCTCTTTTTTGTGACACAGTTCACTTCACAACCATTATCTTCACACCAAGGCGGGCTCTGAAAGGTAGACAATACAGCTGCTTACATCTCTCTCTCTCTCTCTCTCTCTCTCTCTCTCTCTCTCTCTCTCTCTCTCTCTCTCGTTTCAGAAATCTACGTGCCTATGGCAGGTGTTTACACGAGCGGCGCGTTTGTGAATGAGTTGCGATTACTCGCGTTTTCGTCATCTCAGTGGTCGGTATACACCTCGGCGCGTAGATGCGAGGAAAATGAGGCATTTGTGATCGACCCTTGGCTTGCTGCCTGAGCGTTGTGTGTCGCAAGAGATGTCAGCTGAATAGGAAGACTGCCAACGAACAGAGGGGGAGGCGTGCATCCGCTGGCCATAGAATAACGAGAACTGTGTAGTCCGACGCAAGCTTCGAATTTTACTAAACACGTAGGGAATATGAGAACACATGCACATTACAACACTGAAATCAACGTATATGACTCCTTGTGTTAGGCGCAGGTTGGGTATAACGTCCAGGAGCTACGTAGTGGCTTCATATTCAGTGATATGAACTGCTTGTCTATAATGATGGGGGTAGCACATGCTCACATGTTAGTGTTACATATACGCTAGCCAAACAATTCATCTAATAGCTTTTGTCTATGGAGGCTTCGTCCGACCCGTTCATCATAGTCACAACGATAGCAGAGTCGCTTAGTCTATAAACAGACTCGCTAATCTTCCGAGCTTGCAAACCGGGCCGACCTATCATCAGCTTCGCCACGCCACTCCTCACAAATACAAACACTGCGTCCTCAGGGCGAACTGGTGGGCATGTCAACGAGTTTCGCTTCCTGCAAAGTTCGTGTTTGCCGTTTAGTAAACGTGCAGCGCATGCGCGCACGTAGGATGTGCTCTGGACTGTCACGTCCGCGCAGGACATGCTTTGAACACCTGCCGCACTGAGGGTGCGATCAAAACGCCCGCGTGTCTCAAAAGCGAGACATTGAAAGACAGAAAAAAAAAAGAAAGATATGGAAAGAAAAATCTGGTGAGGGGCGGGAGGCTTCACGCTTATATTGCGCTTCGCGGAGTGACGCTCTCCTTTGTTGCTGAATCGACTCTGGGAGCAGGTGACAAGAGCCATGCCGCTCACCTGCCGTATTCACAGGGGTTCGTGCACTCGGCCTCCTACCGACGGTTGTCGCCATGTCAAAACGCGCGGATATTACTACGTTTCTATGTTCCATGCTCTTAGCAGTGAGATCAGAGCGCTTTCTTCGCAAAAGGCATCAAGTTTTAACCCGTCCGCGCCGGTACGAAATTGACTTTTTTTATTTTCTAACCTAGAAAAACGGCACATTTCGCTGTGGTCGCCCCTGGCATTTATCTTGCATTGTGTATGCATTTTGACCCACTACGCCACTGAAAAAGTTTGTTTTCTGATCATATTGTGTAACTTGATCTGTGTTTGCATCGCTTGAAAGTGAATAAGTCGTATTCGAGTTTAAACTCTGTATTGTGTAGTGAAGACGCGAAGCTTTAAAAAAATGTACTAGGTAAAGGTCACGCGACCTACCTGCACAATAAGGGTGCCAACTTTTTATTTGAAACGGCGAACAACAACAAAAAATGTACAAGATTCCTGTGGGCATCACAATATCTTCCTGGGGCGGTGGTTGTCGGACCTATTTTTAAATTATGGGGTTTTACGTGCCAAAACCACTTTCTGATTACGAGGCACGCCGTAGTGGAGTACTCCGGAAATTTTGACTACCTGGGGTTCTTTAACGTGCACCTAAATCTAAGTACACGGGTGTTTTCGCATTTCGCCCCCATCGAAATGCGGCTGCCTTGGCCGGCATTCGGACCTATTTTTAACGCTGCTTGAGCGTCGGATTTATATATCGCGTCCCAACAGTGTTCGCAGAAGTTTAATAGGAAGAACGTCCCAACGAGATGCTGCCGCACCGCACAACGCGAGTTCGGCAAAATTATCGGAGGACGCTTGACGATTCCGTTACACACTTTAGACTAGTAGCTACGAAGTGGCGCGCGAGGCCAAAGAGTGTTGGAATGCTAGCGTAGCGCAAACAAGGGCCACACGATAAGGACAGATGAACACACAGACAAGGCGCTAACTTCTGAACAAGCGCCGTATATGTGTGCCCTCGTTTTATTTGCGCCACGTTCCAAGATGGCGTATACCAACGAGGCCGCGTGGCAAAACAGGCGACGTCATGGCGCGTATGGCGTTGGGGACACGTGCATTGCACGATCGTGCTTCTCAGACGTCACCTGGTGACTTTATAATTGAGCAGAGAAAGGGCGGACGTGACGTCCACCCGGCGGCTGCCTGAGGCACTGAATACGATTGTCAGTATATAGAGGTGGCTCACACCGCATGTACGTGCACGGGAAGCCGCAACCACGCTATGTATATGATCGTGCTGTAATCTCGTCGCGAATGTGTCCTACGTAAGAAATGCGTTTCGTGCTGTTCGGTTTCGCTAGCGCTGGCCGGTCGCGGTGATGTAGGCGATGGCGGTCGCAGGTGGCCCGGGGGTGCTATTGCGGACCTGCTCTCATATTCCGTCGTATTGTCAAATTGATAATCTCAGTTGTGCTTGGCCCCCAGATTGGCATCTCCCTCCCTGATTGGCTAAAAAATTCAACGGGGCGGAATTCGGGAACACGACGCAATTTGGTTATGTATCATTGCAACGCTTACAATTGCACACCGGCTGCACGCGTTCGGGCATTGCAGCTAGCGGAATTCGGTACATAGGGTACCTCGATGTAGGAGAACATCGAGGCACCCTACATCGTCTCATAGCGCCTCCTCTGGCGAGAATTGCATAAGGACCACCATCAGCGGTAACCACCAGCCATCATGTAGAAGCGCAGCCTCGAACAATATTATCCGAGCACGAAGGCAGAAAGAGGTGTGGCTCTTCGACACAAATGAAAACTGGTCAGCTGTAATCCCGTCTAAGAATCGAGTAGTTCTTGCCGAGCACAAAAGCTCTCGCAATGGCAGAGACTCGGCGCACGTTAGCCGGCTATCTATATGTGTTGCCCCAAGCGGAGATATCGTAGCGACGCTTGGCCTGTAACAAGGGGGAGGGGGTGCGTATATCAGCGGGAATATTTGCTCTAGATATTACAAGGGTATGTGTTTTATGATAACGGGACATATCCTGCCTTTCATATTGCAACTTGGCGTATCAAGCAAGGGAGGAGGTGGTAGCCCGTCTTTTGCTTGCAACAGTTGCGGATCGAAGACGATGGAAAATCCTGCCACTGGGCGTCTGCGGCATAGCTTTCCCTGTCTCCACTCTTTTTTTTTTCGTCTTATCTTGCGTCCTTCTTCTGTCTAGCTCCTGTCCAATCGGCTAATTATCTCTGCGCCGAGAAGCGGCTTTGCCATTTGCGCCGTAAAAGCACGCATGCAGACAGGCGCGCTTGTAGCTTTTACTTTTGAGAAGTGGGGTGTATACAGCATGGTGCACTTATCACATTGCCTTCGGTCATTTAGATCGAGATCCCACTTTCTTGGTGCTGACTTTGGCGACCTTAGTTCTTGTGCTGCAGTAAGTGTGCGAGGCTATTTCGCGAGTAGACGTCTTTGAGCTCAGCTTATGTGAAGCTGTCTCGTCAGTGTGTCATGTTTTGCTACCTAATAGCGACAGTAGCGGTCTTCATTGCACGCAGCTCTCTGCCTACCATCTCGGTGCCTCGCCTATGGATGGCGACGCTTATGAGGAGCAGCAAGGGCGAGTAGCCAGCCATGAAATGGCGAGCTTGTGACGGACACCGGCGACCACTACCTTCATTGAATTACTGGCTCATGGCACGTTACGAAAGAGAGAGAGGGAAAGCATTTGACGCTGCTTGAATGACGCGCGATGACCTCCGATTTTTTTCTTTTTTTTAATGCAGTCGGCAATTGAGAATAGTGCGCACTTGGCCAATTTTCTCTCTTGGGGACAAAGCCTTGTCGCTTTGTCATCACCGATGCTTAGGGGAATCGGGCAACTAAGGCGTAAGAACGTGTGAAGGAGACTGCGCCAACACAAGGTGTGCAGCGAAGGGCTAAAGGCGGGCTTCCGCTGAGCGCAAGACGTAAGCAAGACGGGACCGGGAATGAATTTAGTTCTTAGTCCGCGTTCCTTATAACCTTATTCCGCGGATCCGCAAGTCACCGCACACTGACATAAGCTGTTAATAAAAAAAAGAAAGAGTCGTAACCCAGCCAAGGCCGCAGGGTTCATTGTATGTACAATTGCACTCCAGTGACTGACTGTGCACGTGCCCGCAGAGCGCGACACGGCAATACAGGCGGACTCAATTCCTGATAGCAGTCAAAGCTGTGCTACACGACTGAGCAAGTGACTGCAACACTTTCGTGCGCGCTGTCGCTTCGCCCTGTGAACATTGCGCGCGGTAAACTTGTCTCGAGTTTGATACTGTGGCCCCCGGCGGCACGCACGTCGATGCCGTTCTTTGGAAGAGCGGTGCTCGCGAAGCAGGCGGGCGCGCGTGTCGACGCCCTCGGGCCGCGTTGTCTTTTCTGCATAAGCGCTCCCTCCTCCTCCCTTCTTGCGGTGCGCCCCGTCTTGTTCGCAGCGCATACACGCACACAAACACACGCGCCCTCTTCTGAAGCGCGCTTTCAGATCGTCGCCTGCTTGGCCGCTTTTTCTCCTCGCCTCCTCGTTTGCGAGCCCTCGCCGCGCGCTGCTCGGCTGACGTGAGCCGCCGTCGCTGCTGTTGCGATGATGTAGCGCGCTTTTCGAGGTCGACACGCTGATGGGTCGTCGGCGCTTGCTGCGCGTAGCTGCGCGCGGGGAGCGGCGGCGCCGGCCGACACCTCAATCGGCCGGGTGCGCACGGCCGTCGCAGAACGTGGCCTCCCGCGGTGTGTCAACTCTGTCGCAGTTGTGTCCTCCGTGCGTTACTCCTTTTCAGGGCAGGGAGCGAACGTGCACCGAAGAAAGGTGGACTCTGCAGCACTGCTTCTCAGGCGGCTTGAGCTGCTGTCGCAGTTATGTCGAGATGCTATTATATACTATGCAGCGGGTGCTCACTATTGGCAGCCTCGTATCAAGGCAGACAACCGTACGTTCGTGTAAAAGCTCGCAGTTGGTCTACACCCCTACGTCTTTCGGCACGTTTGCCGGTTCTGCCCGCTTGTCCTAATTCCGTGTCAGCGAGGTCGGTTTACATTTTATTGCCTTGCTATAATTTAATCGTTTGGCAAACCACGGACAGTAATCAGGTGAGTTGGTGAGAAAATTTAATCTGCGCGGGTTCTGCTGTAACACTGCAGGTAGATTGTAGTCAGAGCCGTATGAGCCGTCAGAGTTTGTCTACGCTGCAGTATACGGTAACGAGTGGGATGCCGGCTCCGGCATTTCTATAGAGAATTTTAGTCTGCCCAGTATTCCGGCAAGCGCGGGCGGTTTGCCGGATGAGCGGGGGCATAAACACGAGCGGCCAGATTGGTGGCGCCAGCTGATGATGCAAAGCTGAACCACGCAAACACAGAGCCAATCACTATGTTCTGCTTAGCAGCTGGTGTAAATTTTCAACAGCGGCGTAATCGTGTTCGCAATTACGCCGCTGCCGTAAATTTGCACCAGAAGCGAAGTAGAATATAGTAGGTTACTGCAATTTTAGCACTGTGTCTGTCTGGTTGAACTCTACGCCACCAGGCGGCTGCACTGCTCCGGCCGCTCATGTTCACGCTCCCGCACATCCCACGACCACGACCACTGATGATGGTCGAACGCACGACCATTGGCGGGAGTCTAAGCCACGACTATTGGCGGAACTCGAACCCACGACCATTGATGATAGTCGAACCCACGACCATAGGCGGGGGTCGAATCCTCGATCACCGATGGTAGTTGAACCATCGACCTTTGGCGGGAATCGAACGCTTTACCATTGGTGGTAGTCGAGCACACGACCTTTTGTGGGAGTCGAATCCTCACTTTTGGTGGGATCAGAATTCAGTGCACCAAAATTGATGGTCGAACCTACGACCGGTGGTGTTCATTAAGGCACAGTTAATTAGGATATAGTTAATTAAGACACTCGAACCCGCGACATATGGCTGGAGAAAACAATAGGAAGTGACAACGCATTCGAATGAGAATGTCTCGTGAGCGTGCAGGCTTTCGCCATCATCCTCTTTAGCGTAGGCTAAAGTGACTCAACTTTTTTTTTACCGTTCCTGCGCACAACATTGCAGACGCACTCGCACACGCTCTACAATGTACCCATTCATATATACGGATTCGTGCCGTGAGTCAGACATATGTCTGTGCGATCAGAAACATTGAATTATGTGTGTCGCATAAAGAATTGAGCTGTGGCATTGCGCCAAAGCAGAATCGAATAGGCCTAATGAAGACAGTCCTTAAAGGAACAGGTTGCAAGCAGGCTGAATACATAGCGGACATAGTGATGGCTACGCTATAGTTTCGTGAGACGGTGCTGGAGCGCACGGAAGCCCCCTACATTTCAGCTTCCACATGTTTCATCACAATAGCCGGAACGTCTGCGATATCCAAATGACGGGACATAACATAGTGGGCGCGTCCTAGAGAACGCTCATTTCGCGTTTCTATGCCTGGAAACATTCGAAAAAGCAGTTTCTGCCCTATATTTTTCCACTCGTACGCACGTCGCAGAGGCTGGAGAATCGGAATCGTTACCGAGGAGCACCCCCTTCTCGCGTTATACGTGCCTAGCTTCGTGCTTCGACTTTCGTTGCCACTCGCCATGCATGTGCCCTGTGCTGCTGTTGGAGCGCCACTGTAACGAATCATTTTATCGTTGTCCAGGGTCCTCCGCCACAGGCGGGCCAGCAGTTCAAGTTCACTGTGACCGAGTCGTGCGACCGCATCAAGGAGGAGTTCAGCTTCCTCCAGGCTCAGTACCACAGCCTCAAGCTCGAGTGCGAGAAGTTGGCCGGCGAAAAGACTGAGATGCAGAGGCACTATGTCATGGTGAGTACCGTGATGTAGTACTGCCGCCGTGCTCACGGCCGTGGCGCTGGCAGTGCATCACTGCTGATGCTTGTTCTCTTTGCCTCGCAGTACTACGAAATGTCTTACGGTCTCAACGTGGAGATGCACAAGCAGGTGAGTCTGCGGTGAGATCGCCGTTAGCGGACGAAAACTTTTTTCTCGTCGCATTTTGGCATCCGATGTTCGCGGATCGCGCTCGCCGACGTGACGAATCTTGTAGGCCGACTGTCCTGCATCTTGGGCGGTTCTCGCAAACTGCCTGCGTTTGCTGCAGAATGGCGGGAAAACCTCAAAACGAACTCGCGCATGAATCCTTTTGTCCATGTTTGACCTTTACACAAGTCAGATTAGCGGAGATTTAGGTTTTTCTTTTTTTTTTCAGACTGAGATTGCCAAGAGGTTGAACGCCATCATCGCTCAGATCCTGCCTTTCCTGTCGCAAGAGGTACGTTGCCTAACTGTCCCTGTGCTAATTGTGTGTTCGCATTAGCATCGTTCGATAGTGGACGCATGCACTTTGCTTAGTTTTGCCCATTGTTTGTGCACTAGTATGCTAGCTGGCAATCGGTAACGCTGCGACAGTTGAATAACACGTTTGTACCGATGTTTGTCAGGCTTTCGGGCGATGATTGCTTACCGGACCTCGCAGACTGTCCCACTGTCGCTGACTTACCATTTGCTTTCGTCTGCAACGCAGCACCAACAACAAGTGGCGGCAGCTGTGGAACGTGCCAAGCAAGTCACGATGACCGAACTCAACGCCATTATCGGGGTATGTACAGTCTTCTTAAGGCCGCAAACTTTTGCGATATTGACCTTGAAGTTTACCCGCTAACGACGTCCGCCTAAGCTTTTAGGTACTTTATACCTTGTGGGATATTCTTTTTTATTTAAAGCGAAGCTTTCTTTGCCTCATCTTTCGACTTTCCCACTGCTGCTGCTGCTGCTGCTGCTGCTGCTGCTGCTGTGGGCTGCTGGCGCGGACAGCGCGTCGGGGGGTGGTTCAGAGCGTGTATATAGATGACAGCGTGAGTAAGAGAGAAAAGGCGACGGGAGAAACTAGTTTTCACCCCACCACGTCGAGTGTGCACAATGCTCTCGGGAGCTCCCTGGCCATCGCCACATTAGCCGCTTGACAGCTGTAATTATATGTGACTCCCCTCTTAAGTATTGCAGAAACTGCAGCGCTTCCCTATCTACTAACGTGCGAGGCCAGATGGGACGCAGATAGAACTTTAGAGAGGAGAAGTAGAGGGGGAAACGGCAGTTCCAATATAAGAGAAGGGGGAGGTGACGTGAGAAGACAAGGAAACCCCAATACTATACGACAGCGGTTGCGGGGAAACAGGATAAGCTTAAGTTCAAGATACGGTACAGTTCGTTGCTGGTATTTCTGAAAGATAAACGCCATGCAAATATGTCAAGCGAGCAACTTACGCAGTGCGTGCTGAAGCAGAGCAGCATTAATTAAAGCGCACCGCAGGCTCCAGGATACACTACGGAAGCGGTCGACCGTCAAATCAACACCTCTGTGGCCGCCGCGTTAGCTTTGCGACTATGGCATTGCTCGAGGTCGTGTATTTGATCCCAATCGCGGCAGCCATATTTCGACGGGGCGAAATGGAAAACGCGCGCGCGCTTAGATTTTGGGACACATTAAAGAACATCACGGTGTCAAAATTAATCTAGAGTCCGCCACTACGGCTTGCCTCATAATCCGAGTGTGGTTTTGGAACGTACAGCCCCATAATCCAATTCAATTTTAATACTTTTGCTGCAATGCAATGTGCCATGTGAGGAAATGATAAGGCTCAACCCTCTCAGAAGTTATAAAATATGGCGCACTACAACGCCTCAAGCAAACACTTCTCCCTGTGTGTTATGTGTACTACGCAGACAAACAGCAGTGGTGCACGCAAGGTAACGTTTAACATCAACTCACCACTCTCGTGTTAGCCTAAACGTTGAAGAAATTAAGCTTTAGCCGTCAACATCACCGCTAATTATATTCAACCAAAGCATCCATCACGGAAAGCTTCGCTTACATCGATCCCCACAGTGCGTGGGATCTGCATAATTTTTCCTTCACATCATTATACCAACGTATTAGCCCTTACACTGTATAACATCGGCGCCGACGGCGCTAAAGACTACCACATAACAGTGAGGATAATTTTTCGCTTATGAAATTAAGCTTTTAAACAAGTACAGTTTCTTTAGTGTAAGAACCGTTGTCAGCGGTGGTCGTTGAAGCGCCAAAGCGGTGTGGTTAGAGCCCGACGTCAGTATCTCCGGTCAGTCTCATTCTTCGTTGAAGTCTTATCCAGATTGCACATCTCCTGGTGTCTTGCTTAACTACCAATTGGAGCAGTCGCTCGTCGATATCTGGAAGGTTTGCGCCAAAAATGACTAAAAATCGCTGCGGCAAATGCGGTGGCAGCCGCTCATGCGCTTGCATACACCTCGGCGGTCCAGTATCATTGGGGCTTCTTATCCTTTTATTCGGCGCATAAGGGTAATACACGATGCCAGCAGCCACAAAAGCACAAATCCCTGTATCTGAAGCTAAGCAGTCCGTACTTTCGTGTTATACACATTTCACTCTATCATCCGTTTACACAATATACCAAAATTACACATTGCATACTGAGAAAAAAAAAAAATCTGTCCGCTCTGACACGTTCCTCCCATAAGAGTTTCATTGTCTCCAATAATTATGCATTCATGAATTTCGTTTACCGAGGAAAAGCCTACTCGTACTGCCGGTCACCACCTTGCTGTCGGTTATTATTTATTCACAATAGGCGCTAGGAGAAAGGAAACGTAGTCGGGTACACCAATAGGATCAGCTGGAGCGAGTCACCAGTCATTTAGCGAGTATTGGGTGTGCGCAAACGACTTCTTGCTGAGGTAGGGTGACGACCTTCTGCTTCGTGCCGCGTCGAGCCCTCGCTTGTCTTGCTGCAGCACCAGATGCAGGCGCAGCAGATGCCCGCCCCTCCGCTGCCGATGCTTTCCCACGCGGCCATGGCCGGCCTGCAGCCGCCGGGAGGGGGCCTGCCTCCCAGCACGGCGGCGGGGCTGCTGGCGCTGTCGTCGCTGGCCGCACCGCCGCCGCCCACGCACCTGGCCGCCGCGGCCGCTGCCCTCAAGGACCACCGGGCCGCAGCCGCCGCGGCTGCGGCAGCCGCAGCCGCCGCTGCCGCCTCGGACGACAAGCGGTCCTCCTCCGGTGAGTGTCCGCTACGTTGCTCACTTCGTCATTTCACGTCAGCCGCATGCTGGTCTAGCCAGATGGCTGTCAAATGAGCGTCGAATGTAGGTGAACGTGGCGGTGAGATTATGTAAGTGCTGTGCACATGAATTGAAGGTAGCAAGTGCTTCGCTAGGTGCCCTTCCTGGCGGTCAAGGACTCAAAGGTCGCATGCACCGCCCATGGCCAGAGCTGCCGCTGGGGTTCTTGTAATGCTTGCAGTGTGAAGTATAATCCACCCGTTCTGTATTATTACACTGTGTTTCGTTAGTGCTGGGGTGCACTGCAACCGGGGAACCAGACTACGCGCGTGCAGTGGCCATTTTGGTATTGGAGGTACGGTATGTTAGTACCGAGGAAACAGCGCGGACTAAACTAGCAAGAAAAACGAAGTACACGAGATAATGCTGCCGAACACTTCGTGTCCGTCAGCTCTGTAGTGAGACGCAGTCACGCCTGTCTGCAGCAGTCGAGCAGCCGTTCTGCGATGGCACGGGCGATGCCTGGCTGTGCTGCTTGATTCGAGATCTGTTGTGGTGACGAGCGCCGCGAGCAGTTACGCAGCACCTTTCAATGCGCGATTCTACATCTAATTTCATCTATTTGCTCTTATGCCTTTCGGTGTCGCGGCGATGAGCAATCTAACGCATTCACGTGGAGAACTGCGGCTAGGAAAGTGCCATAAACCACTGAACAAAAGCTGCCGCCCGCGAGCTGCAGGCCTTGCAGGTTTGCCAAGGGCGTAGAGCCCCACGTACCCGTCTTTCAAAAATAAAAAATTCTTGGCTTGCCGTAACGTAACCATATGGCCGCAGTTGCTTTTCGCGAGCACATTGACACCACTGTTTGCCAAATCACGGCCGCACTGAACGCGCGTGCTTCAATCCTACCGTGGCCAATCTATATCGTAACTATAGCGGCTACCGCCAGGAGTGCTACGAGCGTCGTCCAGTTCTAGCCCACGATCGCTCCCTTGCATTGATGTGAAGAGTAGTACTCTGCTGGCGAAAGCAACTCTTGTATCAGCTACTCTCGCGCCACATATTAATTTCTCAAAATTATGCATAATTTGCTCTCGGGTAACTTGGTTGACCGCTCTCGAGCTTCGTAACAAAGCGATTTTAACGACCTTGCAGATGCAGTCGGACTTCTTGTAGTAAATGTCTGTACCATAGGCGGGAGGCCCACTTTCTTTTTTCTCTCAGTCCATGTATTGACCCATTTAGTGTTGACCATTGTACAACATCGCTGATCTTCCAAAGGACATGGTAACAAGATCATTAGATATGATGGCAATATTCGCGGCGGTGTCACCCCCGGGCTGATTGATTTTTGGATCCCAGCTGCACGGAATCGATGCGACTCGCGCTCTTTCCATACTTCATTATTTCCCTTATGAGCGCTTGCTCGTGTCGCAGTATTTCAGAGCGTTATATTATATTGACTTCTTTCTTTTCCCTTTCATTCCTTTCCTGCCTCTTTCGCGCGGCGCTAAACACGCTTGGCCCTGGCTGCCTTGGTGACTGGTGCAGTTCACAGCAGCGAAGAGCGGCATGTAAGTTTTGCATTACACATCATGACCTCCCCCGCGCATGTACGCGGAACCATGTTGACAGCGCTTTTGTAGTAGCGGGTACACGGGTGTCGTATTGAATGTATGGTAGGAGCATTGCATCGCATGGTTTATATATGGATTACGTGGAGGAAAGAGTTGTATGGTTCTGGAAGTAATTTTACTAGTGCTTCTGAAGTGTTTTCGTAGACGCCGTCTTCGTGACGTGAACGCTCCATTCCGCAGCGTTTGGCCGCTTCGTGTCAATAATTCGCGTTTACGTAGCTACAACAGCGTCAAAGTGAAACTGGTTTGCTTTACTATAGATTCGTTTACATGATCTCGACGCGAGCGAGTCGAGATCATTTAGACGCATTTAATGCGGGTTGACACTCCCCAAACCGCATTAGCGGGTTGCGGAGTCAACCCACCCGTTGCAAGCGGACTGACCGAACTCGCCTCAGCTCGACACGCCAGCGTTTACATGAACCGGACGACCGGATTTAGGCCTGAAAACCGACTCGACGTCATTGTGAGCATGGACGCATATCCCATGGAGTGTTGTAGGGTCTCCGATCGGTGAAATTCGGTCGCTTCTGCTAGAGGTGCTCACGACAGAGCTGCACGTTCGCCATGCGCCGCTCGCGTTTCATTCCCCCACGCTCGTAACGTTCATAGCATCAAGCAGCGCTGATTCGTATGAGAGAAAGACGAACCATACTCTGCGAAGAAGCTAGACAGCTGCTTGCGAAATTGATTGACAGAGTTTAGCATCAACACAGGCAAGCGGAGGGTGTTTTTTTATTCGCGTGCTTTCATGGTTCGGTTCCCTGTCTTCCATGATTAGGTTACGCCCCCAGCACACGCTAAAACATTCCTAATTGTTGCGACGGAAATGAGCAACCACCATATCCATCATATGTACAGGGCCCTGAATATTTGGCTGCGCGTGTTCAAAAAAAGATTTCACGCTCACCGCTGCACTGTTCTTGCTCAAATTTTGCAGAAGGATCGCATTTTGGCTTCGACTTCGTGTAGTATAATACTTTGCATAGCTAATTGCTTGGTTTCTAAGAAAAAAAGTGTAAATTTTCCTGCGCTTATGGAGATGCGAGTTGCTGCCGCGACGGCGCAAGCATTAAGCAAGCATAAACTTGTTTCGCCACCTGTCGTCATCTGCAGAAAGCAACGTTTCAGGGCGGGCAGTCGCCTGTTCCAGGAGCGGGCAACAAGCTGCAACCCTCTCTGAAACGCTGCTTTCTGCAGATGACTGCAGCTGGCGAAACAAGTCTGGCCAGGGCCGGCTTTTCAGACGTCATTTCCACCATAGACGAAAACAGTTTCTTATTTTTGTCTTAAAAAAACAGGTGACTAATCGTGCCAGGTTTTATACTAAACGAAGTCGACGCCAGAATGCGATCGTTCTGCAAAATTTGAGCAAGAACAGTGCAGCGGAGAGCGCAAAACATTTTTGGAACACGCGCAGCCAAATATTCAGGACCCTGTAGTGCGTGCTTAGGTGTCCCTTATAAACAGCTTCGAACGCATACTTATCGCAGGTATTGTGACCAGCCTATCCCTCCTGCAAGCGCTTTTCACGCGGCGATGTGACTTGCTATCGCATCGAGGGGGAGCAAGGGATTGCGTGAGATCGTGCCGCTCAGCTCTTCTCGTTTGTACTGTCCCTATTCGCTACAACTCTGCGAAGGAGTGCTGACGTCGTTCTTAAGAAGCCACGGATTCGCAGAGGCGCGGGCATCTCGTTGGTTGCACGACGTTGTGGACGGCGTACACATGGCGACGACCGCTGACTTCGCCGTGACTTTGCGTGGCCGTGTAAACGCTGCTACGGAGGTGAACAGAGTCCTCGCGGGCTTCTAGTTGGTCTGCGCGGGGGTACTGGCTTCCCGCCCAGCCGTGGTCGCAGTTCCCGTGGTACCAGTGCGGAGAGGGGCCGGTGCGTGTTTGCGACGCGTGCACGGTGCGCCGCTACAAGTGCGCGTACAGCGGCGGCGTATTGTTCCCGCAGTCTTTTCGTCTCGAAAGACCCCCACCCCCTTAGGAAGGGAGAACCGCTGGTCGATTGTGAGGCGCCTTTGTTGCTGACGGATTGCTGCGCCCGCCGGAGCGAGCGATCCCCCGCTAGGCGGTTCCCCTCCCAGCCGACCCCACTCCCAGCAGGTCCATTGTGCGCTTTCAGCGAAAAAATACCGAAAGATGGCGGGGGGAAGTTGCATGCCGCCGCGCGGCAATTTGCGGTGCAGTACGAGTGTCGGTTGGCGTTCGCCGAGCTGGGAAGTGGGGGACGGGGGAACGGGTCGAGGGCGCCAGGGCGCCCACTTTATTGCTTTGCGTCTCGGGGCTCGCTCGAGGGCGTTTTGAAAGCGGCGGTGGGGAGGGTAAGCGCGCTTCTGAGTACGTGGACTCATCTCTCCTCTGGTTGCTGTCTCCCCGCGACAAGGGGCGGAGGAGGTTCCCCGCCGTCGGTGCTGCGAGGACGACGTCTGTTTTTCTCTCCCCTCGCAGCTCGGGGAAGAGAACCACACGTAACGAGTCGCGGTTTTGGTTTTGTTTGGTGTTGAGGGAAGGGGGGAGCGGGGGGTTGAATGAGGCAACGCCGAAAACACTTTGCCTCGCTGCCGGGAACCCTATGGTCCGGCTCACGTTTCTCGACTGAACGTGAGCCCACCCGGCTTCTCCGCTCGGTAGTAGGCAATAACAGCATAATAGGTTGAGAGGTGGCGGAATGGTAGGGGGAAGCCGCTTTTATGTTTATTCCGTTATCTTGAAATAAAAAAAAATAAGAAGGCCTGCTTTCTTGCATATTTTACATGTCCACGTAGGTTCTCCCTCTAAAATACGCAGTGTGCTGAACGCTACATTACATTCACCGCGAATTGAGTTGGTGGGGGCGGTAAAACTGGGGTGACTGAATGAATAGAATTCAAGAGAGAAATGCTTGATGTACGAAAACGGCTAAATGTTTATTTTTAGCGTAATCATCATTGAGAAGCAGCCAATTGTCAGTAGCATTCCTTGGTCTAGCTTATGGAAGCAGAGTAAAACAGTAGTGAGGCATGAAAAAGCTGCTCTACGGGTGATGCTTTCCATAGGAGCACCTGTGAGCTCATGGGAAAGAAATGATAAGAACACATGCCAAAGCTATATTACAGGCTATTATAGAAGTGTTACACTCTGTTGAAGGGCAGCCACCAACCACAACAGTGCATGTGGGACATTCATTTCTAAGCATTTCTAAGAATGTGGTCCCTTATGGAGTAAGCTCCTGGCCAAGCAATGCTCTTACGCAACTTGTGGAGGTGCCCTGGTGTTTTAGTCAAAATAGCTGCTGTACCACAGTACTTGACAATACCTCTGGTATTTACTTGTTATCAGAGTTCAGTATACTTCTCTCACACAGCCCTGCAGCAGTTGGAGCATTTCTGTTGCACCAAGCTGAACTGAAACAAAGTAGAATACCTGTTACTACTTGAAATCATGGTGCATGATCACAACACAAGCAACTCTTGCTGCAGCCAAATCATCAAAGTTCTGAAAAGGCTGATTCACCATGTTATGAAAAGGCATTGTCTTTAGTGAAATGGGTGGCTGAACTGCAGAGGCCAAGCAGTATTATTAGGGCCTCTACAAATGGCAATATCTGCACATTTTGTCAACAGAGTCTTAATATTATAAGGGAAAATGAGACATCCACCCAATCGTAGCAATTGCATTAATTAATTAGTTATCTCCACCTTGCGGGTTTTTGCAGAACTATTACGTCAGTCTTAATGTGTTGGTATTTGAAGGCATTCAGAGAGAAGGTAGCACTACAGCAGCAGCTTCATTCCAGTTTTAGGTTGTTTAACCCCAGCCGTGTAGCATACTGACATGTGGTGGCTTTGCACTATTCCAACGATGAGACTGATTAGGCAATATTTTCAATTAGTTGCAATGCTTTGCGCCTACTCCCTGTCCTAACTTATTCAGTTCTTCACAATTTTCCCATATGGAACAAGCTATGATCGGTTACCCAAATGGCCTCTTTCCTTTGGCCAAACATTCATGTTAGAGTGTTTATTGCCATTTTCAGTTGTAGACACATTGGCTAGACACTAGTCATGAGTTGCTTATATGCTGTTGTGCTTGCTTTTAGTTTAGTTTTGTGTCTGTGACATAAATCTGTAGTCATAAGGGGAAAGGCATCAAACCTGTTAGGACACTGCAGGAGAAAGTGCAAAAATGTTATCCCACAGATTTCTGATTGGGTCGCTGTTAAAAAGGGCGCAAGAATATCTAACTGCATGCATTTCTGTCGCATGCTGAAATTGTTGGCGAGCGAGTTCAATTATACATGCTCCTTTTGTTCATTCTTTTAAACGCTTAGAGAAACTCCATTTCACCTGGTGAGAGGGAGAAGTTTCGTGGCCGTTCTCCGGATATCGACCATGACCTCAAGAAGCGCAAGAAAGAGGACAAAGTAAGCACGCTTTCGTAGACATGTGGCGCTAGTGGCAGGCCCAGATGGCCGAAGAAAACAGAATTGAGTTTTTCTTTCTTTGAAAGCAATGTCATTGGAGCCAGTGTTTCAACCAGGGTATTTGTCTTTTTCAGGGCAGTTGTTGCCTGAAGGACACAGAGTCCCCTTTTCGAAACATTCGTTCCTGTGACCATGTTTGTTCAACTACTGTTGATCAGTCATGATGTGTGTTTTGTGCGTGGAAGCTGTGGTTCAGATGTACGCCTCTGACTGAAGTTAAATGAAGATAGCATAAACCAAAGTAGAACATTGAACCATGCACAGCAGCACTGTTTGTGGTTGTAAGGTAGAAGTTGCCACACATAGCCCACTTGAGACCGTGGTTAACATTTTCAAAACACCTACACTGCATGCCTCTTTTCTCCAGAGAAGCAAGGTATTTGATCAGGGATAGTTAGAGTGGTGCTTGTAAAAGTAAATTCCCCTGCAGAGTTCCCAGCAGTAAGTTTGGGAAGACACATACTTTCTGGAACTTCTTCCATTTCGTTGAATATTGCTATCATCTGTATTCAGTATCCACAGAATTATTCTGCTAACGTAGCTGAAGTACTGCTTTTTTGTCTTGTGAAGCTATTTGAAGACAGCAATGCCATAGTAAGCTTTCATTACAAGTATAATTTTAATGACAACTGGAAAGTTTGTCTTCGGTAGAGCATCATACAGTCGATGACCGATAATTCTGACTCCATGGGAAACGTACATAAGTCTGAACTGTCGAACGTCAGAAAAAAAAAACGAATGCATTAAAAAAAGATGAATTTATTTACGTTTTGATGCCCCTGTGCAAGAAAGAAGTGGTTGAATCATTGCTGCATGCGCTTGCACGTACATGCAACCAAGTTCACCTGTGACGTAGTAGTTCTGCAGAAACCCGCAAGGTGGAGAGAAGTAATCGAATAAAGGGGGAAAAAAAATCCAAGTTCACCTCTATTTCTGCCAGTTTTGCGTTGACTCTGTACGCCGATGCAAGGAATACAAAGGCTTGAGTCAGATCCGCATGTGAAGGCTCCGGATCACACGGCACATCATCATCATCCGAGCTAGAGTCGTTGTTTGATGGTGGAAGAACTCGCTCAGTTGTTTCGTCATCGTTCAGTTTGGCACAACAATGTCGTTGACTGTCGACGTCTGCAAAGTCTTCATATATAACTGCGGCGGGAATAGGCACGCCACAGCCTAGCAAGTCATCAATGATGCATGCATTCGAGATAGTTGTGGTAGGTGGCAGTTCAGGCTTTCCAGATGCAGAGTTGGGCTCATTCAGATATTTGACGTGGACTGTCGATAACTTCATTTAAGTAAGACTTCTTGGAGCCAGCAGGGAACACATACTAAACAAACAAGCACAGAATGATGGCACGCTGTCCAGAAAAAAAATTCAACAAGCAAGAGTGAGCCATGCCCAGTGGTGTCGGAATGGACGCAACTTCACAATCCAGACAAAGCCTCCAAGATAGGCATTTGCAGTTAAATCTCTGAGGAGCAGTGCTGCGACAAACGCAAGGCTTCCGTTATTGCCATCTAGCATGCAATCTCTAAGGCCATGCTTGGTGTCTCATATCTCTGAGGCCTGTCTGTCTCGTCGAGGTTGCCAGAGGAGATGGCAGCAGAGTCGGCATGTGCTACAGCCACGAACAGAGTCTGGATAATCGAATGTAGAGCTGGCGGGTTTTCGAAATATTGGTCGTTTTTATGCATTAAAGCCTGTTTCACGGGCAAGTGAAAATGCTCGCGAATCCTGCCGCCGCGCCGCAGAAATATGTTTCGAGCGGCAGCGGCGGCACCAGCGGCGGGCACGGCGAGGTTCGGGCAAGTTGGAATTTCATCGTGGCGGCAGAGCGGCAGCACCGCTTCCGAACCAATGACGGCACGCCTCACCACGTGACCAGTGGAGGACTAGTGCGGGAAAGCCTACGCATAGGACAATGTTTATTTACTCGCTACTATCAGCTGTGGAGATTACCACTCTGAATACCAGGGCGACATCCTGAATTTGCATCCCCGATGCCATGTACCGGGAAGGAAGCACAGAAGTAAAGCTGGCGTTTTCAGATAAACGATTTATCAGTGAAAGGCGGTGAACTACATAGTACCTCAGAGTCATTGCAAGTCTTGCGCGTGACAGTATAGGTTCCCGCACAACGAAGGGCTTCATGGACATGGAGCGCCTCAAACTTTTCTGCCAACATCTTATAATACTCCTGAATACACTCGGTGTCGGCGTTCATGAGCAGCGGCACCTGCACAGAAATATTGCAGGGTAAAGTACTATTTCTGTCCAAACACAACCCACCGCGGTGTGGAACTCTGGTTCCTCCTTCCGATTCTCCCAGATAGGTTTCACCCACCAGCACCGTGGAATCCGGAGTTAGAGCAACACCTTTGTCTTTTTCTTTTCTTTCTTTTTTCTTTTTTAAGGTGAGCAAAAGAAGATCCCTGTACAATCCTCATGTGGCGCAATAAATCCATCTCTGTTGACACCATGGTTAACACGCTAGCGTCCGTTATGGCAGAGTACCAAGCCGCTCGCGAGTTTGTGCACCGCATATGCGCATTTTTTTTCAAAAACAACACAAAAGATCAAAAGTAAGCACGATTTAGAGATTTAGAACGCAGGATATGTATCTATAAAATAAATTTTTGAGAAGCAGGGACAGACCAATGCTTTTGTTGGTAGTTCAAACTACCGAAACTAGTGAAAAATCCCGGGTTTTTTGCCAGCAACATTGATATTCACAGCGGCGGAAGACGCGCGGTGGAAAGGCATGTGAAACGAAACCTCGCGAAAAGCTTTGCAGCGCCGCGCCACGCCGCTGTTCGCTCCATTCGCTCAATCGCTTGCATGTGAAACAGGCTTAAGTCTATGAGGCCATTGGCGGTGCCGCAAAGCTGTCCGAATTACCGAGCGCGTCTGAATTATCAGTGTCCGATTTATCGGTCGGTGACTGTACCACAAAAAACACGAGTAATGTCTACAAGATACATGTTTCACTTGAGAAATGAATTGCTGTGCTGGTCTGCTTGCAGGACAGCGATGGGGAGAAGAGTGACCAAGAGCTGGTGGTTGACGTCGCCAATGAGGTAGGCTTCCTCCATGGCTGTCCTCATTGTGCTCCTTAGATAAGCACTGTCAGTCTTGAAACCTGGTCCTGATACATACAGAAATGGCCTCACACTCACATTCTGTGTACAGAATGTTGCGTATATGAATTAGAGCACCAGGTATACATGACTCTTTTGGCCAAATCACTTGCTCATTAGCGCTCAAAAATTTTCACAGAGGTGGTATTCTGCTATGCTTGCAGTTTATTACTCCATGTTTGGGTGCATATAGCTGGCTTGTTCAGGTTAACTCGGAAGTTCACAGCTGTCTCCGGTGTCGCCAGACCAAAAAAGTGCCAAAATGGAATGGCGACACCATCTCTCGCTGTAACACCATCTCTGCACACTGCAGCAAAATTGACCTTTTTGCCTGATATTGCCACAAACATATATGGCAAAGCAGGCCATGTGCAGTCATTGTCAGTAGCTTGTAGGGCACAAATATTTGTGATAAAGCTGAATTTTCACAGAGCCTGGGCACAGCCTCAAAGTCAGAGTCGCAGTCTGAAGTAGTAGTTTGTGTGACCTGTGCAATGATATGTCCAGGTACAAGTGGCATGCTTTAACAGAGCAGAAATTAATCATTTTTGTGGAAACCATGTCTCGTCAGCTTTTGACACCACCTGTACATAACTATTTCAGCCATGTAGAGTTCATATTCACACAGCGACTGTGTGTCTGCTTGTATAAAAATGCTCAATGACACAAGACTTTTTTATGGTTTTGTAGCATAGCGTTACATGTCGATGAGCATATGTAAAGAAACCATCAGGCAAGAAAGCATTATTCGCGATTTTGCACTGAACCTGAACGAGTACTGACACATATTGTCTAACTTGTGGAAACTCCACCGCATGCTTAGCACGCTTAGAAAACTTAAAGGTTGGGTTAAAATATGAAAATGGCGTACTTGGAATCACCAACATCATTCTGACATCATGACACAAAGCAAAATTGACTTACGTTGTGTGTCAACAAGCCTAACTATGCTGATGCTGTCCATAAGAAAAAGTAAACAAGAACGCTACACACATTTGTTCTGACTGTACTTTCATTTGGTAGTTGTAATGATCACAGGAATGAACCGAGCCAATGTGTTATGATGTCATGATGCATCCATCTGCTGCATACCGAAACTGTAAGTAGTTCATAAAAACAAGTGTTATAGCAAATTATTTAGGGCATTCTTATGCTTGCTAGTATTTCTTCCCGAGACTGCAGTGTTCGGACCTTCATCTAATGAAAAGAATGACCAGTTGAATATGTGGTGACAATGCTCCTTTCAAAATAATTTGGATACCACAATATCATTGCACCCTTTGGAACATGTAAGATGCATTGATTTCTCATGCTGTGCTTTCATTAAAAATGAGCCTAAGTTCTTGGGCATATTCTGATAAATGTCATGTTGGATGATGTGGCAGGACTCTGTGGGTGCACCTAACGGGGCTCTGTCACCACGCGAGAATGGCACTGACAAGGGCCTCAAGAAGGAGCCCCATGGGTCTCCCCACTCGAGCGTCTCCTCAAACTCGAGCACGCCATCCTCCTCCAAGCACAAGGAAGGGGCCGGAGACAAGGGCGGGGGTACACCGACTCCCAAGGCAGCCACACCCACTGGAGCTGCACCATCTTCCTCCCACAAAGGTGCCAAGGCTGCTGCCCTCGGTACGGATCACCCCTGTACCAGTGGTTCTCAAATACAGTAAAAGCTCGTTAATTCACAACTCGTTAATTCAAAATTTTGGATATAACTCGGAAGTAGCCGCTGCGGTCCATCCAACAATTTATTGAAAGCGATATGTGAAGCATCCCGCTAGTTCACACTGAGATCCGCACCGCCACCGATTTCGAACTCCGCGCCATAGTGGATGGGGAGAGTGCTAGTGCACAGGAGCACGTTGGCGACGCTGGTGTTGCCGTGCAGCTTTTCTCTTTCCATCTGCGGCCCTTTGATTAGTCCTGACTGGAGAGAGACATGTTTGCGCCTGGCCAGGCATGACCAATCCCTCTGTTGCAGGTCGGTTCTCTCCCTTTCTCAAGGCCTTCAAGATAAAGACACGGCGCTGCATGGGTTTCTTTCTTTTCTTTTGCAGCGAGGCTGTTAAAGGGCCCCTCACTAGGCCCCATAGCAAATTTTGTTTATTCGCTGCAAATTCTTACGTGTCCTCTAGGGAGCGTTCTGCTGCAAAAAAATTTTTCAAATCGGCTCAGTAATAGCCGAGACAGAAATATTTCAGTGCCGCGAACCCATGATTTTGTGAGGCGAGCTCCACTGCCAAGCGAGACACTTTCTTCACTGACCCGGTCTAGCCTTCACAAGTGAAATTCCTTCCCAGCATTCTCCCATGCCGGACCTCGAGGATCGCACGACGCATATGTCCTAGACACTGCCTTAATTTTATTTTTCTACTCGCTTTTTCGTTCTTCTTTTTCTTTCTTTCTTTTTTTTTCCATCTTGCAGCGCACTTCCGCTGACGGCGACGCGCACAAGTGGTTGCGATTGTCTCGTTTCACGCAGTGCACAATTTCGCACACTGTGCACGAGAACACCTGGCTAGCGGTATAAGTCAGTGCTACAGGAATACTGAGGCAGACACAAGCAGACAACAGAACGTGATCCCGCACTGGAACATGGCAGAAAATGGCAAAGTTTCGATACCTGTGCATGTGACTGCACAACCATGGGAACAAGCAGACAAAACGGAAGTACACCTCTCTTGCCACGGTGCGAAGTAAAACAAAAACATGCAGACATTCGGTTTGTGTGCTTTATAATTCTCTTAAGCTTTAATTCATCTATTCAAGCAACATATTACACAAATAACAGATGTTGCCTTGAATAATTCTTGAAGTCACATGTCACCATGAGCGACGTCGTTGTGAAAACACGTATACGTAGTGCACTAGCATGTGTACATCATCCTCCGGCTTGGTGCGCGGCAGCTGTGAGGAGAAGAGAAAACGGCGCTCGGTTTGAAATTTTCAGATTTTTCTGCGGTGCATAGCGATGTAATACTTTCAAAACACAATCATTATCACGCAATGTATGCTCTGCACTTGTCAGCTCAATATGGCCAGATCTAGTGAGGGGCCCTTTAAGGGCTACTTTCCCCAGGATCGTGTCCGTGTGTAAACACAAATCTATCATCATCATGAGTGGCTCCAGCGTCGTCATCCTCATCTTCCCACAGCTGGCTCATTGGCGCCTATCAGCTAGAACGTGCTCGTTTGTCGTCATCATTAACTAATTAGTTAATCAATTAAGAAACACAAATATGTAACCAATTTTTCAGCAAAGCTGTTAAGGGCTAGTTCCTTCAGGATCGTGTCTGTGTGTAGACATAAAACTCCCCATACCGATACCAATACCAAAGATAGTGCAGATACTGCCGATACCAAAGATAGTGCAGTGCCGGGCCGACCCGCTGCATCTCAATGATAGTGCCATGCTGGGCCGACTCACGGCCTAGGTGAAGCAGGCGTTAACACTTCCCATAAGTGCGCTTATTCTGAAGACAGTGCAATTCAATGCCAGGCCGACCCGCGGCGGAGGTGCGTTCACCATTAAGGGGCCCACATACATAGCTTCGCTGTTCATCCTTCTTCACAGAGTGGAAGGGCTCTTTCTTTTTCCTTCTTTTTTCATGTTGCATCTTTTGGAGGCTATGCTAAGTGGCACCAGGTAATGTCTAAAAGATGTCGGCCGTGACGTTTATTGGCGCTCGCAGTGCCAAAATGCATAGCATTTGAAATTCGTGGCTGTTACTCAAAGGAAAGCATCGCTGGGATACGTGTTTGGACGCTACCGATACGTATAGTGGAACTCAGCAGCATGCGGCTGGTGCAGATACGAAAGTATAACGGAAATCAATGTCGCAGCAGGTTGTGATGCATTTTGCGAGTACATTTTAGACCGCAGCTCTTGTTCCTGCGGCGAGCGGTGGCGGCGAAGGCGTGTTTACAGTTCGATGTTTATGGCGTGCGTCGCTTGCGGCCAGTCACACTCCGCCGCTTGTGCTGCGCCAGCCGAAATGCCGTCCCAGCCTTGCCAGACTTTGGCACGCGCCGCCGGCTGTTCTCTTCGATGCATGCACAGAACGATCCCCAACCTGCGCGCCGCTTTGAGCAGCTGTCTGCTACCCTAGTCAAAGCAGCGTGGGCACCTTTATTGCGATAGCAATTATAGGGGCACTACAGGCACATTTCTGCCGTCGGCATCGCTTGTGAAGTTCCGTGTGAGGGTGAACCGGAAAATGCGGTTTAATCTTGCGTGCGCGATCGAGGAACGCGGCCCGGATGCGTACCCTCTCCTGTGGTGCGCGATGCAGGGCGGGGTGAGGCGAGGGAGAAGGGGCATTCTCCAGTGGCTGCTACGGTGCCTTGATGTTCTCCTCGCCCACAGCTCCATACAGAGTGGAGACAGCTGCACCGTTTACTACAGCATTGGCCACGCGAATCCCGGACGCCATTGCTAACGCCTTTGGCGCACGCCGTATAAACACGTTGCCGGTGCTCGTGTTGTGAAAGCGGTCTGCGACGTGGCTAAAGTGCGCACCCGCACGGGCCTCATCTTCAAAGCTATCTACGATGTTTGTGTAATGCACATAGTGCCGGTAGCTTCGTATGCACTGTGCTTTCGACGTTTTGTACGCGTTGAAGTGACAGATGCACAGAGGTCAATTGGCTTGCAGCTGCTATCGTGATTTCCAATTCCAACATTTTCACAGACAGTTTCTACTGTCATAAGCGATGTGTGTTCATGTTTACCTGTGCGCATGACACCGTGCTGGTTAATTGAGTTAAAACACGTTGACAAGCTAGTTAGTTTGAATCCACGATAGAATGTCTAAGCGTCACTGAACAAGGACGTAGAAAGAAGCAGACACACAAAGACAGCGCTGTCTCCGTGTGTCTGTTTCTCTTTGCGTACTCATTGAGTCACGCTTACGCATTCTATCATTGTTAATTTAGTTCGTAAAGGAATGTTTGCTGTCATTACTTCGTACAGCTATGTACTAATTTGCTATCACGAATCAGTGCTACGCCTTTCCAATGAAGCTGCGAATTTTTTTCTCCGCTCCGTGCAATGTGGCTTGGTGCACTTGGCACGACAAATGTTAGGATGGAGCAAGAACCATCTCTACGTCGGGCATGGCGGACTGTGTTGGCCATGTCGGACCATGTTGGCCCCGTCCGGATTTGTTGGCTGAACCAGCATGTGCACACACACGACGTCGAACTATATACGTGACTTAACTGCGTGATTTTTCAAGCAAAGCTTGTATTGACTCACAAGTGGCATTGTCGTGGTCACGCAAAAACCCAGTTGCTCCCAGAGCAGAGCATCTGCGGGAAAGGGCGGTTTGATGAGCTGACAGCTGCGCCGGTGCTGGAGCGTGAGTCATTAGCAAGGATTCCAGCTGCATAGGCACGTGCTCATGCCACACGTGCAACCAATCAGGGCTTCATTTTTGTTCAGTTCAGTTTCGTAAAAACGGATGGAACGGCCACGCGTTGTGAGTTCCCCAGAGGAATGGGCAGCGTTTGTTGAGCGGTGGCGAGAACTCGCCCATGAAAGGGGTCGCCGTCGGTACGCCGATCCAGCCGTTGGAGCCGCCCGAGCCTAGGCAATCTGATAGAAATTAGAAGATGCCGAGCTGAGGGAGCAGGAGGCCAAAGCAATCCGGCACCGTTAACCTGTCGGTTGCTCAACCATGACGAAGGTCAGTTGCACCCAGGACAAGCTTTGCTTACCCCCCATTTTCCAGTAGGGGAAGGGTTGGTCATTTATTTTTTCACTTGCAAGGGTTTGAGTATAATTCGAATTTTTATAGCATCCCCGTGAAATTTGAATTAACGAGCTTTTACTGCAGTACAAGCCCACTAGGACACATCTAGGGACTGCAGAGCCATGGCCTTGTGTTATTATACAGTGGCCTGCATAACCATTATCTAACAACTTTAGTTACCGTCACTTGGTTTACTGCCACTTTGTTCTTACTTGAATTTTTCAGCAATATTGCGTATTTCTGTTCGCACTATTCACTGAAACACTTTCTTTGATTGTATGCCTGTTATTTTACAAAGCAGGCAAGAAAGAAGCCAACTGCTTTGTTGGATGATGCTGACCAAAAAATGCAATCTTGATGAGAAATTTGGGTGGTAACATGGGAATAGTAAGTGCACAATCTTTAGTAAATATTTAAGTTGTTCAAATAAAAATGCCGGTGACTGTAGTATATAGTGTCCTTTTTTTTTAAACTGTCCTAGCTGTTGTGTAGGGCCCTTTGGAACCTTTCCATCAAAAAAGTAACGTTCCGCCGAACAAGGCACTTGTAATTGAACATAGGGCCACTGCTTGTACTGGTGTACAAATTGTGCTGAAACTTGCCATGCTAATTGAACTGCCTAGCACTTAAATAGTGCAGGCAGCACTTCATAGTAGGACATGTTGTACCTGTGTAGGAGCAACCGGCCATTACTTATCTTGAGGTACATGCTTTCTGCCTCTGCCAAGTATAGACTGTGTGTGAACTCTTTTGCACTTCACAGGGGCGTGATTGAGCATATAAATGTAAATGCTGTCTCCTGCATGATGGTGCAGCCATGGAGAGGCCAGGGAATAGCGTGCCAAGCTAGGGCAGGCATTTTCAACTCATTTTTGTGAAAGGCTAAATGGCTGGCATTGGTAACGTTTAATAAGACATTCAAATAGCAGCAACACTGTCTGGCCAGCACAGGCCTTTTACTTGTATCACAATTATAAAACAGCGCCAGGGACGCAGAGAGCAAAAGGAAACAATGGGAGGGTGTGATGACTCTCAACTGCAGTTTATTCAAGAAATGTAGAGTATAAACCTTTCAAAAAAGCCGCCTGGCAGACATATCATAAATGGCACATAAAAAAATAATGCATTGTTTTTTTTGTTTTTTACACTGCCCTGTTGTTTCTTTTTGCTTTCTGCATTCCTGGCACTGTTTTATATTTATGTTACCACATCGACTCACCTAGCTGTCCGTACTTTTACTTGTATGTCTGGGTGACAAGGCCAAGTCAAGTTTTACACGTAGTAAAGAGACATGCGTGTACAAATCATGCTTATTCTTGTACGCATGGCTTATAATTACTGTGCAACAATAAGACACATCAGTTAACTAGGAAAAGTAACTAATGCAAGTAGGTTGTAGCTTTGGGTGAGTTGGTTCTGGATTATGATGACCAGCACATGATGCAGGACGGAAGAGGCAAGTAGATGGGGGCAAGCACTGATCTGCATCTCCTTATCTCTTTCGTCTTATTTCACATGCTGGTTTTCACAATGCAGATATTTTCACATGCCTTTTTTTTTTTTGGTAGCTTTGCATCCATGTTGCTTTGGGCCTTGGTTCAACACGTAGCTCCTTTGGCGTTCCTTCACAGGGCCACCGTACCCATACCCTCTGCACGGTGGAGGACCTGGTGCCCATGGCATGCCAGCTGATCTCAGTGCAGCAGCCTATCCCCAAGGTGTTCTGCACAACAGCATAGCACCAGGCCTCAACTCTTACTCCAGAGGACTGGTGAGGGCATTTCCCTGTCCAGCACTTATCTTGACAATCAATGCCCGAAGCCACTCTAGATGTCAAGAATTGGAGTAACCTTTGCTGGCTTGTATTGGGTCACGTTGAAATTCACTGCGGTTTAAAGACAACAAGGAAGAAAGGGGCTCGTTACATTTAAAGGGCCTTTCACCAGGTTTGGGAATTACAAACAAACAGATGTGCGTAGATCGTGCGGTGGTGATCGCACCTGTAAAGTATGAAAGTGCTGCATGGTGCAAGAACTGTCGAAATTTCAAGCAAAAGGCCATACACCATACCTCTTGAGACACCTGCATTTAGAGCTAGGGAGTCAAGGTCGTACACAAAACGCACTGCTTGGAATGTCGCTAACCATCGCACGTGAGATTTGGTTAATCATCCAATGTGGAACGTGCAATGCTGCCATTCGTGATGCGGTGCCCAGCAATGAAGGAAGAGAAGAAGAGAAAAAGAAGGACATAGGCTCGTCAAGTGACTTTAATGCGGTCCCTCGGCTCCAATATGGGTGAAGGCATGGAAGGAATGCTGCCTGCGGACACTAGTCGAGGCAAATGTGGAGAGTGTGTATGATGGCAGTGACGGTCACCTCCTCGCAGCATGGTAACCGGACAATTCCATTCCCTTTACCTCCTCTAATAATGAACTGATTTGAAAAATTGTTTCGGTAATACGCTCCCTAGGCAGCAGCTTACAACTTCCACTGTATAACCGAAATTCGCAACGAGTCCTGGTGAGGCACCTGTGAATAGCTTTCTTTGGCTCTTTGACTCTTTTTCGTGGTTGGCAGCCAGAATTTCTCCACTGATGCAAAGGGAACATTCTCTCGCACAGTAGAGTTGAGGGGTGTTTTTATCCCTAAACGCTAACTAGCTCTTGGGGGACACACAAGGTGATGCCCGAGAAGTCTGTAGTACCTGAAGGTTAAGATGTTGTGATCAGTAGTGGCACTGTGTCTTGTTTCTCCTTCACTTGGGCTCAAGGTTGCAGAGTGCATTGTCACCAAAGTCTGTTGCCTGTCTCTTGTTGAGGTGCTCCATTTTGTTTTGCCATATCACCACAGCTTCGCTTAAATGCATGAATTCAGAGTGAATGCTCGGAGGAGAGTACCTGGCCACGGTGGAGTAAACGAGCGGAAAGTTTACGTTCAGATGCTCAGCCATCTTCATGCTGTCATTATTCTTTTGTCGTTATGCTGTCTTCTACTTTTTCATCTTCAGTTAATCTTTTAGTCATGCGCATGCTCTTTGATTTTAATTTTCTATATTATTTAACATTCTCAAAGAAACTCAGTTGTTAGCTTGTGCTTCTGTCGTTTCCTTTTCTTTGTAACCCATGCTGAATGTTCAACATGAACACAATGTAGGATACCATCGTCCAGCTTACCTTCCTGCTACACAAATCAAATTCTTGCCTTTTTCTGTGGCATGGCAAAGCTGTGATGTTCCCAAGCTCGTCACCAGCTTGTTTCCCACATCTTGCCTTGGCATGTTCCTTGCCTCAACATATCTTCATTTAAAGAAATGCTGAAGAGAACTAAACAGTAAGTTGGTGAAGGCAAAATGTTCATACAATAAACTTGCAGAAAATATTCGCACCAAATGCTTTTTCTCTGCATTTGCTTCTCTCCATTTACATTTGTCATTGACAAGCTATGTAGGAGGTTTCTCATTTGTGGCTGCGTGATTATTGAAGCATTGGTGCCAAAGTGCAGTGTGTATTTCTGCTTGACTAGAAAGATGGCGCCAACACCTTTATTGTCCCCCAGAATGTAACATTCAGGATGAGTTGTCTGCTTCAGTGTCACCATTATTTCACTGATATTTGTAACCTGACTTCATTTTATGCTGAAATGCAGGTTGGCTATGAACCACATCCATCAATGCGAGGCCCTGGATTTGGCTCTATACCAGGAGGAAAACCGTGAGTCTCATAATTTTCATTTGTAGCGAACACACGTTCAGAAAAAGATTAGACTTTTTTCACAAACACGGTGTTGCATGTACTGATAAAGGTTTATTGGTAATATACTTAGTAAATAGAAGGCCAGCAGAGTGGTCATTTCCCTTGGCAACGGTTAGTGGAATCTCTTTTGAACTAAAGATCTCGTCAGTGGGCATGGTTGCAGTCTGTCATATACACTGCAAGTTCCAAACCTGGCACTTTTTGTTTTTTAGCCAGTTACTCTTCACTACCACTATGTTGGCGATAGGGTGCAACAAGCTTAAAGAAGATGGAAGTAGCCAATAGTCTATCAATGGACAGAGATGAATAGCAATGGGCAACAACCTCCAGCAAAGAGTTCCTGCTCTATAACAGGACGGAATAAAAGGTTGCTACTACAACAGCGTAAGAGTGAGTCCACTTTGTTTTACGAAAACCATTTAGTGTGGCAAGACATATTGTAAACAAGGATGGATACCATAATTACTCATGTATTGAATGCACTTTCTTTTTTCACAAAAAACTGAAGCAGAGTTGGGGGGGGGGGGGGGAGGGCGTTTATTATGCAGGGTAAATTCGATGAAAAATATATATATATATATGTATATATTTAGATAGCTTACCTTTTGCAATAAACACACATTTACAATACCGTATTTACTCGAATCTAGGCCGACGCCGATTCAAGCCGACTCCCTAAAGTCCGAAGCCAACAAAAATATATATATATATATTACCTCGAATGTAGGCAGAACAAACAAAGCGAGGACAGCGTTCACAAAATGCAAAGAGCATTTATTGAATATAAATGTGCAGAGCTCATTCAACGTCGTCGTCGCTGCTAGACTCTTCACTGTGTTTCTTGTCACTGTCACCTTCAAACAGTGCACTATCTTTGGTACCGTCAAGCGTATTAGATATGCTGCACTTTTGTGCACACTTTGTTGTGCCGCATAAGGCGTGTTGTCCACTCATTACTCGCTTTGAAAGCGGTGGTCATGATGCCGTGCTTCCAGGCTGTGGCTTATGTGTGCGTCCTGATCATCTCGTGCTAAACGACACAGCCTTCCTTTCGCAAGTCCCGGACATATTCTAGGACCTCTTCTTCCACACCAAGAAACTTCCCGGTCTTCGGTTTCCTAAAGAAAAGCCGCTTCTGATTCATAGCGCGCAGCTTGTCATGCTGCTTCCACCAGTAACGCACGTGGACTTCCGACCATTCCGAAGTACCTACCGGCAGCACGATTCCCATGCTCAACTGCATACACCACAGCCTGTAACTTGAAACCGGCCAAGTAACTGTCATTTCATCTCATTGCCCACAGCAAAATGCGATACAGGCAAAATGAGCAACTGACAAAGCTGTCATGGAATGGAAATGCCCCCCCCCCCCCCCAAAAAAAAAAAAAAAAAAAACTGGCTAGAACCTGCACCACTGTCTAGCATTGTTTTGATTGGCCGTCTCCACATGCTCACGCCGCCGTGCTGGCACCGCCAGGTCCCCAATGTTTCCTATTTGCAGGGAACGACTGTTGGCTTGCATGGGCAGTTTCATGATCATCGCTCGCTGTGTGCTTGTGTGTCGCGATGTCTCTACACTTGCACCGTCTGTGAATCATGCTATGACGCACGTATATTCCAAAAAACAAGTACATGCCATGCACGGGTAAAAAGGAAAGCAAACAAAAAACCGGTGTGCGGCAGGAGGCGGGGGTGAGTGACCGAAGGGGGTCAGTATATAATAAAAAGAAAGAAGAGCTCTACAGTGAGGAGGCACTGATCGGCTGCTGCTCCCGTTGCCATGACATCAGCTGGATCGAATTAAGTGGAAGATCTACAGTGCAGCAGTTCACGGGACTGTAGGGGAATAAAGCTGGGTGTGCGTTTATTATGCTGAAGAAAAAAAATCTAAATTTGGGGGACTAAAGTTAGGGGTTTGTTCATTATGCGAGTGCGTTCATTACGTGAGAAAATATGGTACTGCTGTACATGTACTCAAATATTAGTTTGCTACAATTTCCAGTTGTGTTGTATTAAACAAACAAAACTTTATATTTTTGCAAAAACTTCATACGCAAGAGTACATGGACAAAAAATACTGGGTGAACAGAAAGACAGGACAGTGCTTCTGGCAGAAGAGATAGAAGCGCTGTCCAATCCATATTCTGTTCCCTCGTACAAAAAAGTGCCTGTTTGCTCTTCAAGATATCACAAAAATGAATATCACCAACTAGTCTGACTCACAATCTTCGTAAAACTATACCTGCCTTGTCATCTACCAGTGGGTTTGATGTGCGCACCAGTCCAAGCACATTGCGAGTGTTCACTCACCTGTCCTTATGACGATGGCAAAGAGCAGGCGGTGGTTGTATGGGAATGAAAAAAACAATGTGCTTTGCGCAGGGCCTATTCGTTCCATGTGAGTGCCGAGGGCCAGATGCAGCCTGTGCCATTCCCGCCAGATGCACTGATAGGGGCAGGCATTCCACGGCACGCCCGGCAGATCAACACACTGGCCCATGGAGAGGTGGTGTGTGCTGTCACCATCAGCAATCCAACCAAATATGTCTACACAGGGGGCAAGGTACGTGGTTGTCATTCAGATGTGCCATATTACTACTGTATTTACGAGATTCTAAAACGCCCCAAAATGTAACATGCACACAATTTTTGTGTGCTTAAAGTGAGAAAATAAAAGTGCTCCTGAATGCAACATGCCGCTAATTTATAAAAGAAAATTATAGCATGTCTCTCAAGTTTGCAATTAGAAAAATATTTAGTTATGCAGAATTTACCTTCACTAACAGGATTTTTTTTTTTTATGAGCTTTAATAGCGAAAGCGGCACGTCGTCGTCGCTATTTGTGCTTCACTGGCCACAGATACCAAGCACAGGGGCAGTATTCTCGAGCGAGCAATCATAGAGATTGAGAGCATTTCCAGCAACGTCATCACAACTGAGCGTCGTCGCCCTTGGCGACGGTCAACCGTAACCTAGGCAACGCAGGCCCGTGCGTGCTGTCGTCTCAATGAGCACGAGTGCATTCATTACACGAATAAATACAGTAATTATGTACTGTAGGGGATCCCACGCTTACCATGTAAGAAAGCCAGACGTACAAGCTCTTAAAAAGAACTGAAGTATCAGCGCACTGCATTGGGGAAACAGTGATGCCTCAGGATGTGCTGTACTTACAGTGTATTCAAGGCAGCACATTACGTGCTGCTGAATGTTCATTTATTTTAGAGTAGAGCTTGCAAACGAACCATGGTGCTCTCTGCAGGGCTGCGTCAAGGTCTGGGACATCAGCCAGCCAGGCTCCAAAAGTCCAGTCTCTCAGCTCGATTGCCTGGTAAGGATTTTCATAAAGAGGCTTTTATTGATGGGTGCAAGAATGGCACACATGTATATTAAACACTCCTCTCTAAGTAAGTGTTCTTGCATTCAGCTGGAGTGCACTGGCAGATGTGTAGTGTGTGTGTTTTCTTTTCCTGTGTCCCTCTGTCAAAATGAGGCCACAGTGCTATCATTCTATCTAATAAAGGGAATCAGTCAACCAATAGATGATTTACAGTTGCCGACCATTTATTCGGACCTCACGGGGACTGCAGAAAGGTCCGAATAAACAGGTGTCAGAAAAAGCAGATTAAGACACAAAAAAAATCCTTTATTGCTACGCACTTATTCGGGCTCGGCAGTAGGCTTGAAGAAATTGTAAATGTGCCGTTGCACGCTGTTTCGTTTACTATAGGCAGCGGAAAGCACAGTCACTGCTTGTACACACTCCGCATGCGACGGCAGCGTAGCACATGGTGCGTCATCTTCCGGCTCGGAGTCATCGTCCGGCGGTGTAGCAGAAACCTGACGAATGATCTATCCGTCGTCGAGTTCTGCACATGTCAGTACAGCAGTGTCAGCACCTGTGAAACTGTCAAATGAGACGATGTCCGGAATCGCAATGCAACCATTGCGCAGGTCTCGGCAGAACATTTTCAGCGTCACTAGGGAGCACATAGGAAGGCGACAAGTCCTAGGCCTCCCGGCACCCGCTTGCCGGCATTCCCCAGCACAGTCTGCACAGGCACTGTCGGCGGCATTAGACACTTGATGCGACGTTTCGCGTTGGCTCAAGGAGTGTCCGATAAATCAGACGAGAGGTTGCAAGGTGTTTGAACTTTCGGCAGTTGGTATACATTATGGTCTGTGGGTAGAATGGCAGTGCCGCAAAGCAGACCGAATAATCGAGCATGTCCGAATTTTTGGAGTCCAAAAAATCAGTCGGCGACTGTATTTAATTTCTTCACTTGATGAAATTATTTGCCGACACCATCTCCTTTCCTTACCTTGCCATTTGCTCAGTTATTATAATCACTGGTTATTACTAAAAGCGTTTCATGACCTGGTCCTTTCCAGTTTATCTTAATTTTTGCTTAAATGTCACCAACTAATTAATCGACTAATTAATCTATGCTACTCTTCCTGTCTGATAACACTGCCTGGATCGGTTTTCTTGCTATTACTTGCTTCTAACAGTGACTGTTCAGTCTTCTTTTTTCGGGAAGTGGCATCAGAATTCGTAGAAGCACAAGCAGTCATACAGGCATTGTGTAATCAAGGCATGAAGAGGTTGTTAATACATACATACTAGAAAAAATCTGCAAGGTCTGCGTAGCAATTACAATCTTCGATAAGAATGCTTATGAACAAGGCATCAAGCCAAAAACCAACATCTCTCTATGTTTTATTTATTGTATGTCTACAAGAAGCATTCAGAATACTGGAGTGGAAAGTTGTGGTATAAGAATTAGCAGCCTCAGAAAACTTGATTTCCACACGAGATTGTCCTTTTTGGCAATTTGGGAGGTTGCTTACTACAACTTACCAAGGGCTTGGTAAATAATGGTAGGTAGGCTGAAAGAATTCACAGACGAGCACGATACTCCCTGATGAAAAGTTTGAGTGCTGCTCTCGACGTTTTTTGTTTTTTCATTTCACGATATACAGTCTACCCTTGGTACAATGTACCCGCGTACAACAGACTTCCGGATATAACGGACCATATTTCAGTCTGTTTGTTCTACCTGTTTTATTAATGCGATGAACTACGCTTTTAACGGACCACGCTACAACGGACTATCGGATACAGCGCACGAAATTAGAGGCATTTCTTTTTTTCTTCAAAATCGGGCATATAAAACATACTTTTGCTGTGTCAACATGGGATGACAACTGATTTTCGAGGGTCAGCCGACGATTGTAACTCAATATCGCGTGCGAGAGGCAGGAAGGCAAACGTGCCATCTTCTATTGCACACAAGGCACGGGGAGGGTGGGGGCAGGAGGCGAGAGAGAGTGGCGTTCTACTTCGATGGCTGCTGCTTCCAGCGTGGCAATCTTGTAGCCATCGTTGCCTCAGAGTCCGTTTTGCGCGGCACTACGCTTTCTCATCATACCCTCCTCCTCCACTTTCCGCATCATGTTGACACTTCACCCCCATACTCCGTTTTCCTCCTCGCACTCTGTTCGTTATAGCCGTCTTTCATCTCCCACTGCGCTCCGCGTTAGCCGTTTCATCCTTTGCTGTGTTAATTCACTCATCTACAAAGGACGCTTGCCGCAGGAACAGGTGCCTATGAGCTGCGCTTTAAAATAAAAATTTTTAAAATGATGTTTATTGGTTTCTGCTCTGGTGTGGGAAAAGAAGTTTATGATAAGTGCTGGAAGTGGTTAGTAAGCACATATACCGTATTTACTCGCATAATGATCGCACTTCTTTGTCAGAAAAATTGACGCAAAATCAGGGGTGCGATCATTACGCGAATTAAATTTCCCGCGAAAAGAACAAAAAATTTTTTTTCGCCCCGCATTTGCTGCGGGACACCAAAGCGAAAATGGCAGCCGGCGGAGCAAGCCGAATGAGATTTTTTTTTCTTCTCCTGAGTACATTGCGTGCACTGAAACAGTTTCTTTTGCATCAGTAATGAATAGTATCGTTAATATGGTCAAGTTTGCGGCAATAACGTAGCCATGTCCACTTTGAGGGGACAGAAACAGATGGGCGCGCTTCGCTGCCAGTGACATAGGAACACATGGCCGGCATGCTGCGAAAACTGCGACATCTGTCTTCATTACTATCCTAATACGGCACATTTCCGCTAAGGGTTGGTGAATATCTTGTCTGTGTTACAAATGTCAGCGTATGAATCGGGTACACTTTTAATGTATCAGTGTAAACGTGGCTACTATCATTGCTGCTTGCGATTTGTTGCGTGCCCACGAGTGCAGATGAGAAGAATCGAAAGGCGCCTTTTTTTGTTGTTGACCACAACCATTATAAAGCCTACACATAATAAAGGCAATTTGGTTGCAGCTTTTTTTTTTTAGCCATGGAAGTGCAGAAAGTGATGAAAGCAATGAAATGAGGCATCTACTTAAGAATGTTTGGTGCATGCAGACCGCTTGGTTTGTCTTGAAGAGTCGTTCGCGTAGCATTGGACAGATGGTAAGAGCTATCAATATTAGCTCGACTTGGCACACGACATATCGCTGCGGCAAGTTCGGGGTGCGATCATTACGCGAGTGCAATCATTATGCGAGTAAATACGGTAACTATGCCAAGTTCTTGTGGCACTTTCTTTAATAGTGGTTAAGCTGAGAAGGTTGATTGTTAAAATTCCCAGCATCAGTAGGTACAGGTCAGCCGTGCTGCAATGCTAAAGGAAGTACAGCAAAGCTGACTGCAGTGTCTCTGTCATCTTCTAGAAGACATTATTAATTAGTTAATCTTCGCTTATCACTTTTTGAAATCTTGATTAATTCTCTACACACACATTTTCTGCACACAGTGATGTTTCTGTCTTGTGTTGCAGCAAAGGGACAACTACATCCGCTCTTGCAAGCTTCTGCCTGATGGACGGACACTCATAGTTGGCGGTGAAGCCAGCACTATCTCCATCTGGGATTTAGCAGCAGTGAGTGACTGGAACTCTGTTAAATAGTGTGTTTACCTGGTAGGTTTGCTCGAGTCAACAGAATGAATGTTTGAAGACAACTTGCAACAAAAACTTCAGTGGGACATGCTAAAAATAACAGAACACAAAAAGAGCTTCGAGGTACACAAAGTACATGAACACTTTTACATGCCAACATCTACATAAACTAATGTTCTAAAGTTCCACACTTCTGCCGGCTGGCCTTTGGTGACGCTTAACGGTACCCACAAACTGATCAGAAGCATCGGCACCTGCATGTCAGTAGCCTCATCCCTCCGTCAAGGGTAGTATGTCCGTGACCCGTGTAGCACCTGCTGTAACATTAAAGACGATGTTGCTCGGTACTTATAGGGCTCTGGCAAATTAGCAGCCGTGCCAGCTGGTGTTCACGCCACAATAGAGCACTTTCCTTTGGCCAGCGATCGGGAATGGGACTGGCTTTAGCCAGCAGCAGCGTGTCCACAGCCAGTGTCGGAAGCACTGGTGTATCAATAGCTTTCGGATCACTCGAAACTAGCACTGGTTCTGGAGGAGATGTGAGCGTTGCCGACCCTGACCCTCTGACAGGATGTCTGCGCTTGACCACTGTTCTTGGGTGAGACCCAGTGTGGTACACCAAGACCATTCTATCTTTCAAGAACCCTACGCCTCTGCCATCTCATTCGCTGATGCACATGTCCGTCTGCCAAGATTGCTCCCATTGGCTTTTGTTGTTCATTTTACTTAGTCCTTCAAATATCACTTGTCACTTCTACCGCAAAATATAGTGGGTACCCGACACACAAAACTACCAAGCTTTGTGGTGTCTACATTTTCCGAGGGTGAAAGCAGGCATCTTAGTGTCTCAACAGCACTACACAAGCAGAGGTGGTTTGTTCTTTCAATTTGTGTGCAACATTCTGCTATATTGTTTTTGTATTTGCACAGCAAAGCAGACAAAAAAGAATTTCTCACACTATGTGGGTGGTACTGCAGGACAAGATGAGGACAAGAAAGGAAACGGCACAAACACTAAGCCATGATTCTACGCAGCTGCATACTACACAGCTGTACCATTGCAATGCTTATGCATCCATTAACAGCTAAAATACACAAAAGAAAAAGGAAGGACATGCTTTAGAGCCACTCTGAGCATTTTCTACTTATCACATCTCACCCTGTAAAGTTTCCTCCATTTATGCTGAATGTGGTTTTACCAAAACAGCTCCTATAATAAACAAGTATCCCTCTAGTTGCACCCACTTATAATGGCCCCACTTTGAACCAACACTCAATTAGTACAAAGAGCTTTTTTTGATTGCCCACTAAATCTTGCAGGTAGGGTTAAACCTCCATATAACAAAGTAGGTAAAATTGGCAGATTGCTTCGTTATATTGAAATGCAACACTTTGTGCAATTAAGTACAGTCGCCAATCGATTTTTTCTTACACGGAAAGGTGCCACAGAATTTTCCGAGCTACCGGGCAACCTAAAAAAGTAAACTTGAATTAGAAAGCATTTTATTTTGATGAACTTGAGAGTCGGCGACAAATGATACAGTTTCGTGCCATGTCAACAATATCTTCACATCAGCCCTACCAATTAAGTGAAGCCAACCACACTTTTGCGTGCACTCCATCCAAGGAACTGGGATTATGAAAAGCTCCGGCAGCGGGGAGGAATACTTTGTCTGCCTCTGGCTCCAACGATTCAAGAAACTCCCAGTACTAAACGCACGGGAAGACAGCGAACATGATGCCAGGCCATCTCTGCAAGCCCACTCTCTGCACATGCCACAGATTACCTCTAAAGCAGGATACGCGGACTCAGCCGAGCCCGCTTAGAGCCATGCGCAGCCACAGCCTAGACGTCCAGTAGAAATTTCAAAGTGCCAACTTATCGCCCCCCCCCCCCCCCCCCCATTGCCCCTCCCTTGCAGGCGCTCGATCATGTTACCGCAGTCAGCGGGCTCCTCTCCTCTTTCCCTTTGCTCCAGCGGAAAGGAGGCACTTGTGAAGCCACCATCTTTCTTGTTCCACCCTCGCATACTTTCACTCGCACCTAGCACCTACAGCACAAAGTGCGAGGGCTGCGATAGGATCTTATGGCACTTGGGTTTTATAGGGAACATGATGGGCTCCACTTCAGCCGTCACTGCCCAGCCCTGATTTGAGAGATGCGTCTGCAAGCATTTGCTTGTAATTCAATCGTTTGACCGTCTGGGTCTGTAGAAGTTTCCATTTATTGTCTGGGCATTCCTTTGTGGCAGAAGAGAAATTTCGTTATATTGAAATCGCACACACTTTGTCATACTGAGGTTCTAAATAACATGGGGTTCTGTGGACCAGAAGGTATGAAAAGTTAAATACTTGTTATATTGAAGTTCGTTATGTCGAGGTTTAACTGTATTATTTATTAGTTCACTCATTTATCACAATGTGGGTTCTACATGTTGAAAGAGCTGCATCAAAATCCTTTCTTTTTGTTGTTCTATTTTCCAATTCACATCCATACTTTGGTATCACTGGGGGTGTTACTATTCTTTTGCTTTCTGGTCAATTTATGAACTTCATATCTTGCCTATTTTACCACTGCCACTTTGCTTTATGTCTCAGCTTCTTTGGTGCCTAACCATGCTAACATGAACTGTTGCAGCCAACGCCACGCATCAAGGCTGAGCTGACCTCGAATGCTCCAGCATGCTATGCGCTCGCCATCAGCCCCGACTCCAAGGTGTGCTTCAGCTGCTGCTCAGATGGAAACATTGCTGTCTGGGACCTGCACAACCAAACCCTTGTCAGGTGCACACTCTTTCCACTTGTCTTTTAGCAGTAGCTGCTGACTGTGCCTTGGCTTTACTGGCACGTGAAGAGGTGATCCCTCAGTGAGAGCACATTAGAGTAATGCCGTAGTCACTACAGCCATTGGCAAGTCTAAAATGCAAGCGAAGCTTCTTCCCCAAAACACATGATGTTCTTGTCCCTAATTCCTTTACGCTTCAAGATAGTTTAAATATTACACCACCATCTACAGTTCATCAAATGTAGAAGGCTGGTGAAGAGGGCACGATGGAAGTTATCCATCGTGAATGGTGTGGAGATGAATGAGGACAACAGGGAGAACAAATGGCAAGCAGTGTTGATCAATTGGTAATTTCTTTGGAGAGCAATCTAATATAAACACAATAATCTTGAAACTAGGAAAATTTGCAGGTTTTCTTAACAAAAAGATAAATTATGAGCCATAAATAAGTGATATTTCATCTTTTGACTGCATTACCAATGCCTGTCTGGTGTATGTGCCTTCAAGTTTTACATTGTTATACCGTATTTACTCAAATCTAATGCGCACTTTTGTTCCGCTAAAACGGGTCCAAAACTCGCGTGCGCGTTAGAATAGAGTCGACCCTAAATCTGCGTTACCATATCGCCATTGGCATTTCAAAATGGCCGCCTGGTACGTGCTAGCATAGCTGCCGTAGCTTTCTCCATGTGCTACAGTATGGAGGTTTAGGCAATGTTTCTTTTGGCTTAGGTTAGTGCACTGTCCGTCTTCTCGTTTTCTGCATTTGCTCTATCAGCATAGAAGTGGTGACTGCAAAGACATGCCGAGTTCATCTCGATGCCGCAATTAAAAGGAAAGCAATCGTGTACGGAGACGGGCGGAAATCTGGCCGCATCATGGGCATTCGGAGTTCCCGAAACTTGTGTGCAGGACTGGCGCAAACAGGAGAGGTGTTCTACACGCGCAGCCCCTATCTTGAAAGTGATCTGTGACGGAGACAAGAGTCTACGGATCTAGGTGCTCCGAGCTGTGTTCTCATTGCTTAGTTCGCGTTGAAGCGAGAAGCTGCACAAAGGTCAATTCCCTCACTCCTGGTACCGCACTTCCTCACTCCAGCGTTTTGATAAAGAGTTTCCACGGTCTTTGAGTGAAACATGTTCATGTTTGCTTGTGTGCATGTGGCACCATGCTTGTTAATTTAGCTACTAAGTGAATGTTTAAAAGTTTATACGGCCGATAAAACTACTATCCTTACTTTTCATATAGCTGTCTACTAATTTGCTATCATAATCGATGCTTCGCCTTTCGGGAGAAACTGCGACTTTATTTATCGCAACTTTGGTGCATTGGGAGTAAACCTTTGTTTTTTCCAAATGAGAGAAAGTTGTATTTCTGTGTGAAAGAATGAGGTGCATGGTACTATAAAGGACTTTTCTCTATTTAGGTCATGGCAAAAGGGTACACATTGCAATCGAGAGCTTTTTTTTGTTTTCTTTGCTTTTTCTGGAAAAATGGGTGTGTGTTACAAACGAGTAAATATAGTATGCTTCAGCACAATCATTGTACAGTCAAGTGCAAAACCATTGCATTCTACTATTGCCAACATATTGGGCAGAAACTTGTAAGTTAACAATGAAGATATAGAAGTTAAAGACTGTCTAATGTGTGATTGAATGAAGAATGTTAGGCATAATGTTGAGAGTCAGTAAGACTGTGGTGCAGGATAGTGGTGTAGGGGGTGGGGGAGGGGTGGGGCGGGGGAATGACTGACTCAGCAGACTAAAGTGAGGATTTGGAACTCTTTTTCTGTGACAGTTGACGAACCTACCTGGCCTATGTCTGGTCATGTAGCTTGGTTGTAATCCTCTCGCACATGGAGGCACGCAGTTGTCACCATGTAGTCAATGTTTATGTTGAGCTGTCCATTACAGTTTCCTTCATGTACCACAGTGCAAAAGAACCAGCAGTTGAGTGAATGGCCTGTTTTTCTCTTAAACACGCAGGCAGTTCCAGGGCCACACAGATGGGGCCAGCTGTATTGACATCTCGAGTGACGGCACTAAGCTCTGGACAGGTGGTCTGGACAACACTGTGCGCTCCTGGGACCTCCGAGAGGTGAGCATTGGCTTGTTAATAATTTGTACTCGGATGCAGCATTTTTGGTTTGAAATGGTTGTTAGATGCAGGCAAACTTCATCAGTGGATTAAGATTCATGTGTACAGTGTCAATCTCTATAATAACGAGGCTCCTGTGAACATGCAAACACAAATATTATTGCGCTGCATGCAGCAAGGGAATTTTAATTCTCGTGTCAAAAGCAGCGTCTCACTTCCGCAATGTCGTCGTACGTCATCACAAGCAGCTTGACCCACAACAGCTATTGGCTGCTTTCACGATCGCGAGAACATTCTCAGATATACAATTATTGCTCATTTAAGTTAACTAAATGAAAAATACGTATGTATGTGATCTCAGAAAGACAGAGAAGCCATTTCATCTTTGCAACGCCAGTCTAAACCGCATTACTACGTCTGCTGTGCGTGGTCTCCAAAATGAAAAGTGCAGCATAGATAATGCGGGGGCCATGGAGCACCACCACAGGCAGTCTCGTATTGAACCTTTGGGTGGGGCCAGTAGGGCATTGCTCTCTTGCCAATTGGTGTTACACACATTCAAATCCAGGACTTAGCAAATAATTATTTTCAATTTCTGTAAAGCTTAACCTAAGTGTGCTCATCTTGAATGCACCATTATATAGTAAGTGTCGCTTTCTTTTTTTTGTGTGCACTTTTGGCCAGAAAAAATAGAAGTGTGTAATAACAATATGCAAACCATGCTAAAAGATGTTGAGTTGGTGCTGCTCAAAGCCAGTGCTGTGCCAGGTTGTTCCACCTAATCCCAGATAAAGTAGTGCACTTTGTAATGTTTGACAGCTATGGCATAGCCCGTTTAGTTGAACATATACTAATTTTCAATCTCCCATAAAAGCTGCACACTGTGGTGTTGTTGCTAACCAGTGAATGATCTATGGTGTACATGGTGAATGCAGGGGCGGCAGCTGCAGCAGCATGATTTCACCTCACAGATCTTCTCTCTGGGCTACTGCCCAACAGGAGAATGGCTAGCTGTAGGGTAAGCTCCAATTCACTCTGCTTCAAATGCTCTACACAGCACTCCACTGTAGTTGATGAAACACTTCTGTTTTCTTCTGCAAGCCAATCTTCATCATTATGCCATGTCTGGCTGCCATCACTTATTATGGAACAACAGACATCAGGGACCACTCCTTCAATTTATGCACAGCGTGCATGTATCACCTATGCTTTATGGGAAGCCCTTGTAACAAAGCACAGGGAGCTCTTGCAACAGCCATTGTTGTAAGTGTTTCATTTAGTGTTGCAGCTTTTATGAAGAACCATGCGGAGGGTTTAGATGTAACCATTGGACTTATGATTGCAGTAAAATAAAACTTCAGAGAATAAAAAAAAAAGGTTAAAATTACTGTCTTTGCAGTAAATTGTTCATAAAATCTTATGAACAGCAAAGTAAAATAGCTGCAATTTAATGTTGCTTGGGCATGTCTATAAAATATGCAGCTGAATTTACTGTGCCAGAAAACAGGTTGTTGTTGCAAATCTGCAAAACTTTCGGGAATAGGTGAGGCATTGAATAAAAATATAGTGTGTCTTATCACCTCATCAGGACATAAACATTCATTCGTTCATCTTACCCTCAAGCAAACACAGCTTTACAGAAGGGAGGGGAGTACAGAAATATAAAGATACCAAGCACAACAAAAATAACAAATGTGTATACATGTACAGACACATACGTATGAGCACACAATTTTCAAAGTTTGCACAACTCAAAAGAATTCAATTGCAGTGCAAAGTATGGTCCGCAAACAAGAAAAAGAAATAACATTCACTTCATGCATCTTTGCTAAAATAACTGTGGAACTAGGAACAAAACAAGTTATAGTCTGAAACGGAAACAATATCTGAAGGAAGGTGGTTCCACTCTTTGGACGTGTGTGTGTGGGCTTTGCAGGTGTGTAGGCAAGTAGCGATGTGTACTTTATGATGGCGATCTAAGCAGGCCAAACAATAAAATGGAGGCTCCAATGAACTGACCTTTAAAAATGGATGATGGTATATCTTGTTAAAAAGAGTAAAACGAAATTCTTTGCGGCGTGTTACTAGTTACTGCTAGGAAAGGTTAACTTTCATTGGTGTGACACTGCAGTGAATGTTATCCTGTATCATTCCAAGAGAGGATTAGTGAACTGGGCGAGTTGGTACTGTTCCTGTTGGAAGGATAATGTATCGTCTTCCCTCTTCCCTTCATTCCACCTCAATTATAGTGCTGCCTTTTAAACACTTTTCTAACTAATCATCCTCACAGTTAACAGACATGATCTCACAAATGTCATGCTGCATAATTTTTTTAATCGTTCAACTGTAAATGGAGTTATTGCACCAATACCTGGCTTTTTCTCTCTTTTTGTCTACACTAGCGTGTTGGAAGCTACACAGCAGAGACGCCAAAAAGGCAAATCCCCAGCCAAATGTTGAGTGTTACGGTGGTGAAAGGGCTCGTCGTGGCACCCTGTGGTGGCCAGAGTAGACTACGCCACGCAGCGCACCGGTGCCATTATGGAAGCCACGCATAGTAGTAGCCACTATGCGCCATGCAAAAATGAAATATTTTTTTGTTTTCAAGACTGCAAGCATATGTATTTTTTATTTAACTCAAAATTTGGCAATCACCTGTATTACTGAGAATGCTCTTGCAAACACAAGATCTGCTGGCATTGGTGGGTTCAGCTGCTTTCCATGACACTGCATGACTGTATTGCAGAAGCGAGAGCAACCGATTTTTGTTGCATTTGACAGGAGATTGTAAATTCCCTGCTGCATGCAGTCCAGTGATATTACGCTCACATGTTCATAGCAGCCCCTTACGACAGATCGGTTTCCTTTCTTTCTTCTTTAAAAAAGTGTTTCAGGGCCTTTAATTCTGGGCCCCTTTAATGGCGACAGAAAATAATCCCAGATGGAGTATTCATACTCTAGTTTAGGTCACACAAGTGTTTTAAACATTGTTAGTTTCACGTCTACAGGAGCACAACTGCAGTTACAATGGAAATAACCTAAGGTACAGTTACTGTTGTTAAAAACGTAGTTAATGTGATGTTTCCAGCTCGGATCAGATGTTATACGAGTTCCCAGGTACTTATAAGATCTGACAGCAGCGTTTCTGGCACTGTGCCAAGCTCGTCTGTGCAGAGTGCCAGGAACATTCTCAACCGCATATTTTGATGTTGCGGAATCACATAAAATTTAATTAAAGTGATAGCAGTATTTCTAAATTGATCGCTCAAGAATGCCACCATGCGTGCTTGGTATCTGTGGCCAATGAAGCGCAAATGGCGATGACAACGTGCCGCTTTTATTATGAAAGCTCACTTAAGTAAGGTTCCCTTCTGTGAAGGCAAATTGTACAAGTCCTGCGAAAAGTGAGTGCACATTAGATTCGGGGGCATGTTAGAATGTATAAATGTGGTAGACCATTCAATTTCTATTTTAGTGCACCGCATTAAAGGCACCAAGCTATTAGTGGTCACATATCCAATAAAAAATTTATATAAAGTCGCACGGTTTATAATCTATTTAACATGAGACCCATTACTATGTGAACGCATAAGACTTTACATTTGTTAGTGTTAAAATTCATTTACCTTGTATTGCACCAAGCAACCCTAGTGATGCAAGCTTGCAAAGAATTAACGCCAAGGTTATTTGTTATTATGTGATAAACAATGCGGTCATCTGCAAAGAGGTTAATTGAGGAAGTTGCATCATCTGGTAAAACATTAACATAAATGAGGAAAAGCAATTACCAACTGGTTAAAGGAGAAGGCGGAAGGTGTGTGAGAAGATGGCTTGTCATTATGAGGAGTATGAGCTGTTCTTGAATGCACAAATAAATGCACAAATGATATAGTAGGAATGAAACATTTTACGTGTTTAGTCCTTTTAGAGTTCACATCCCTGGAAGCTGTGCTGAGGAAGCTATACCACAAACCCTCATGCTGTTTTTCATTAGTGCTTTCGCTGTTTTTTGGTCTGCTAAGGCATAGTTTGGGAACTGAATGGCATTGCCGGTTTCTGTGAATGTACAGATGCTTACTGCTGACTTGACCATTTCCACTGAATGCAGCATGGAGAGCAGCAATGTGGAAGTTCTGCACTGCAGCAAGCCAGACAAGTACCAGCTCCACCTGCATGAGAGCTGTGTCCTGTCGCTGAAGTTTGCCTCATGCGGCAAGTGGTTTGTCTCAACGGGCAAGGACAATCTGCTGAATGCCTGGAGGACACCCTACGGTGCTTCCATTTTCCAGGTAAATTGTGCAGATGTAACTAGTGAGCATTGCTGATGATGGAATAAGTATGATATGTTAATAAAATGCAGTTGATCTTAGCCGAGACTTATTACTGCATTCTGCAATGTTGTATCATTCAACACACTACCTAAACTGAGTGAAATTTCTAAGTGAAAATATTCTAGCCAGGGGCTTTTAGTTTGATTGCATGTGCATGCACCAAAAGGAAGCTATATTTCTCAAGCAACTCCTCATTATATCAATCGTTGATAAATATTACAGAAACAAGTTCTTATCTTGGTTAAAGGGGTAGTTTTATGCTCCAGTCATTGGAGTAGAGAAAGCTTCCTGTGGAAGCCCGTTTGTGAATATGGGGGTTAAACCACTTCATCTAAGCAGTGTGATTATGAATTCTGCAAGTGAAGTGTTGGTGCAGCTGCCATTGAAACAAGGGCTTTACATAGGGGGAATTGAAAGACGCTTTTGTCCCATGTGGGGCCTAATCCAGCCAACAAGATAGAAAAATATATTCCTAATACTTTTTGCTGTTCCCTGTTCCTTTCATCTTGGTCTGAACTCTGTCTTCTGTTCTCTCATTTCATGTGCTTCCAGTCCAAGGAGTCCTCATCAGTGCTCAGCTGTGACATTTCTTCTGATGACAAATACATTGTCACTGGCTCAGGAGACAAGAAGGCTACTGTGTACGAAGTAATCTACTGAACTGGTCAGAAGCTCCTCTCTACCAGGAAGCCAAAAGCTGTCACCTGTGTGTGTGCGTGTGGTTGTGCGTGTGTGGTAAGCCTCAGTGTGTGCGGGGATGACTTTTTTATGTGGCTCCTCTGGTATAGCCATGTTCCCCTGACAGCAATGACTGGTGGCTCGTCAATGAGGAGAAAACAACTTTAAAGGACTTCCAGTTTGACCTCTCCTGTTGTGGCCTCGCCTTGTAGTGTGAAAGCTGTTGTACCCTAGGTGCTAGCTGCCCGACTGCCAGAAGTGGTGACATGCTTTGGCTCACCGCGACTCTCCACTTTGGTGGCAAAGAAACCTGCGGGCATTGTGCACCAGACTTTGCCAGCAGTGTTGCCGGCAGAACGCCTCACTGTGCCAGTACATGTGCATCCGTGAAATTTGAACATTCGTCTATCGCACCTCTCTCGTGAGTAATGCACACATTTAGTGCCATTAGGAACTCATTGCAAGTCAGCACTGCTGCACCCTGTGGGCACATGTGTCAAGGTACTGACAGGCAGGCAAGAGGTTGTGTTGCAGAACATTCCGGTGACTACAGTGTGAGCCTGCAAAAAGAAATGTACCTCACAGATATAATTCCTTTATCTCATATTGGAATGGCCGGTGGATATGTGCGCACACATCCACGTTTTGATTGCTTTCTCAATCTCTCCTTTTTTTTATCTGAACATGGACTCGGTGAATCTCCCTGTTATACTTGTTCTCCCTCGCTTTGTCCTCGTTATCGCCGTCATGGAAAGTAAGTAAGCTTATGACTGGAGGGATGCTGAGCATTCACATCACCATTTAAAGCCATCTCCTGACTGCTTTGCAGGCCAGTCTTCCCAAAAGGATGACGTATGCCTCTGGAATCATAGCTATGCACAAAAGTTGCCCTGTGACATAACTGAGCTCAGGAAACATTCCATTTTGCTTCCAACAAGTTTTGTGCAAGCCAGCTGCAAGTGCCATTCACTGCAGTGCCGTGGATCCAGTGGCCTAACCTTCCCGAGGTTCTGCAGACAGTCTGTCTCACCTGTTAGGCCATCCTTGTGTACAAAGATATGCTGGCAGGTGCCGGTGTTGTCATCCTAGTACAATAAACTGTTCCATTAAAAACCCCTAGCCAGGTACCCTATTGCCTCCATGTGTCAAAAATGCCTTCAACTGTTACAGTGACTATAGTGTTGCGCTAAGTACATGCGGTAGCGCTTTCATTCCCAGTGCCGGCAGCCACATTCCTGTGAGCGAGGAATGCTAAAGCACTTGTTGACATGGAATTGGATCACATTAAAAAAAAAACCATGTAGTCAAAATGAATTCAGAGCCGTCTTCTAGAGCAGCAGTGTTGCTTAGGATATTGAACTCTGCAAATCAATGAATCAAATGTGACTTCAATTGGGGTGGAAGTTTGATTTATCATGAGTGTGACTTGCTAGAAGTGCACTGATCTCTGGGAATCTGGGAAGCAGTTTCCATCTTTCCTTTATTTCGCTGACAAATTTGGCTTAGCAGTATTTTGATATGTCTACTGACAGTAAAATGAGAGCAAATAAACGTAAATGGGACCAGCAAGTTCAACCTGGCAGCTTCTGTAGGCTTTCTTTAAGGTAGAGAGGTTATACGAGTTAAGCATAACTTCTAACAGAAAATTGTTAATTCATCAAATGATATGAATTGCATCACATATTGAACTACAGATACAACCTAGGGTGTTTTCACAATTATTCTGCAACAAAAACTGCCTTAAAACATTAAAATACTATGAAATTCATGATACTGCACTAGTATGCTAGTTATTTAGGATGGGGTGCAAAATTCAATAAAGGAAAGTTTGTCCTGCATTTCTCTTATAATAAACCTTTTCTCCTAAATAAATGCAAATTCACTATTCAAAATAATGTCATCAGCCTAAACTGATTTTTCTGTCCCGTTCCCCCAGCCTCTACTGCCGCTTTTCGATGGCAAGTCCCATCTTAGCTGTCCCTTTTTCCCTTTTATGCAAAATATTTGCTTCCAATAGCAGCCAATCAAGGCTGAGCAGTTGAGGATTCCATGTCAAATGATCCTAACTATGGGCCCTGTGCATTTTATACATTGTTCATGCACCATACCCATGAATGAATACGAGCTCAGTCAGATTTTGGTCTCCATACTACACATTCATGAGACCATATGTGTCATTTGGCAACAAACACAATTGGCTTTGTGCGCAAGTAATAAACCAAGTAGTCTAGTGATGTCAGGATTAACAGGTTATGCCCAGCATTGGGTCTTTACTAGCTAAACTAATTGACATGGTTCCCTTTTCTGTGTGCCACTTCCCGCTTCACCCCACACATTTTTTTCCACACTGTGCTGTATTGCAGTTATTTTACCAGTGATATTCATGAAGGTCTCTTATCTTTGATAAGTGGATAATGAAGGATGTGGCACTGATTAATCCACAGTATTTTGTTTAAATTGTTCACCTCACTATTTCATTGCTGTCTTCATTAACTCTTACAGTACTGCTCCCATCACGTATTAGAATGCGTTGCGCTTCGTGGTGATGCGTGGTGATGCACGCTGTGCGCCTTAGTTAAGTGGCGCCGTGCCTGCAGCCGAGTCAATTCTTCCCCTATCCCTTGAATAATCTTGCGCCTCCGGCAGAGCCCGCACTTGCGTTCTGGAGAGATCTCGTTTCGCGCTTTCCAGCAGAGCAGAACAAGTATCTACAAAAGCTGAAATGGAAGAGTATAGAAGCGGGAACGGGCGAGTGGCAGGAAAACGTGATAACGTTATGGTGCCTCGTTCCAAGCTTTGGATCCCGCTAGCGTATTCCTCACTGGGCGCGTAGCGCGGTCCAATTCCGCCGCTTAATTTTCGTAGCTAGCTGCTGCTGCTGCCAGCGGAGTAGAGAAATTCCGCTTCACCCGGCTCTCCACCCGCTCCCGTCGCGGCGCCGTCTCTAATCGCATTGGCGCTCTCCCTTCTTTCCTCATTCCCAATTTATGTGCCTCCCGCGCCCGGCCTATCCCATTTTCATCCGCCTTTCTTCTTTTCGCTGTCCCCTTCTAGCGGGCTCCCTGCCTCGGCTACGTTATTCGGGTCTATCCTCCCCTGCCGCGCGCGCCTTCCCGTTTTCTTGTCGCCGTGTAGAAGCGGGGTGCGATCCCCTCCATCCACTCCCTCTTCCCGGCAGTAAAAGCGCGGGAGTGGCGGGAGGGGGGGGGGGGCGTTAGACTCCGGCGGGGCAGCACTAAAAGGCGACAAAGGAGACGGGCAAATAGCACGGGACCGGCGGGAGAAGAAAGCGGGAAGTGGGGGGGGGGGGGGCTGAGCAGCCGCGGAGACGTCAACAAGAACCGTCGGGAAGGGAAATCGATGACTGCTTTGCGGACCGGGCGGGCGTAACGTGACGCGCCACTCGCCTCCCTTCCTACCCCCAGCCCTCGTCGACTAGCCGCCGCTCTCCGGAGAAGCGCCCGCCCTTTTCGCCGCCGCTGCGGCATGTACCCTGCCTCGTTCGCCCAAGGCGCCGCCGCTACTTCGGGGAGCTCTCCCTCTCCTGCCCAAGTGCTGCGCGCGGCAGCGCAGGAGGCGGCTGTTGGGGGCAGTTGATGGGGGTTGGGGGACGCAACTTTGCGGTGCCTTGCCGACCCCAGGCCTCTGGCCTTGTTGCCTGGAAGCCGAGAAAGGCGCAGAGTGTCGTCGTGTGCTCCTGCCTCCCTCCCCATACCCCGCGACCGATTCTTCTCCTCTTTGCCTTTCCTTCCCACGGAGTTGGCGGGGCGCGCAGCAACCGCGGAACGTCGGGGAGCTGCTGCTTCTCGGTTGTGTCCTGCCCACCCCTCCTATTTTTTAAACTCTCTTCGGCGGCGTAAGTTGAAGAGGAGGCGACGAGGAGCAAGTTTCTCGGGACAGCCTGAAGCGCCTGTTTAGCTTTGCTGGCTTTGCGGTCGGCACAGTGGCTTTACAAGAGGACGACAGAATGACGGTTGATTGGAGAAACCCAGCGTCGAAAAGGACGCATACTCGGTGCGGTGCCAGCAAAGAAAAGCGCCATTCTACCAGCCCTTCATTTGCAGCTGGAAGGTTACTGGCGCGGCTTAGTTCACGTTTCTTGGGAGCTGGCGCGCATAGTATGGGATGAGTCGCGGCGTTGAAGGCTGGATTTCTTTTTTTTTTCTTCGTTCAACTAGCTGGGTGGCCTGCCTTTTGCACCATGAATACCAGTCAAAGGCTGTAGGAAAGCCACTTATATAGCCACGCATCTATGAACGCAGATCGCCCTTTACGGACCACTAACGAAGCCTTTGAGGGGGTCTCAGTGTCGATCATAGGAGCTCCCATAAATGTATCGTGTTCAAATTCCCTGCCTGGTTATTTGCGATCTCAATTTCATTCGGGTGGTTGAGCTGCAGATTTCGAGTTCCCCGTGCGGTCATGTACCTTTGGAACTAGTCTATATAACAGGTACAAAATGCAATTTTTTTGGGCATGTTGCAAATACGATTCGAACATTGAGCACTGCGTGGCGGTATGCTCTTTTTTTTTTCGTTCCGATTTTTATTACCCTTGTCGATATACAGAGCATAACAATGATTGAATACATTTATTGGATCTAATGACGAAATTCATGAGAGCTATAATTACGGCTCACAGCTTTACATCACGTATACGTACGTTTCCGCACTTGAAACAGGAGTTTGTGGCGTAGGTGGAAATTGCTGTCTGTCGTCTTGCTAAGACCAAATGCGTACGCAAGGCAATTCGTGTGAAAAAGAAAGATCACGTTTTGCTCAAAGCAGGGCGCTTAGCAATACTGCCAACAGTTGCACCTTATCTCGATGGGGCTTTGAGAGAACGCTTCTGTAGTAAAAACGACCTTCTCTCATTTTAACCAAAATGTTCTGTAGCTATGCGGAACAGAGAAGCGCGTAGAAATTGTACATGACGAGGCCCCGTTGGAGACACCATTATGTTTTGTTCAATGAAAGTTCACAAGTATGTGTGCACTGAATTATCTGCGAGTGCAAAATATTTCGCATCGACAGTGTATCCGGTAATCATTCATCTTGTTTTATCTCCGTGCGGATAGGTGTCGCACAAGGCTGTTTCAACACATAGTAAACACAAACTAGCGGTGCTGTCTGTGACTTCGTGTTATCACGGAAACACTTTTATTGTATGAAGCTATATGGTCTGGTTGGACAACGTCGCGAAGCATTCCGAGTAACATGTAAAACGATCAAGCTTATCACGCGCATAATTCTGCTCAATATAAAACGTACACTTGGTGGAAAGAGCTTACTCGTAGAGCCATATGCACCAGATCGCGAATCATGTGGAAGTGTTCAGCGCAATTTGATAGTGGCATTACCTTCTCGTTTCACGATGTCATTAAAAAGTTTATTGAACGCACCGTTTCGTGGCGCGAGTGTGCGTCGGTGACGTAATGGGAAGTAGCATGGGCGGATGCCCACGACGTTCCGCGCCGCTCGGCACGAGCGTTGAAAATTCATGCCTCCTCGTTCGTTGCTGGTGAAGTTATGCTTTTGACCCCCCTCCCCCACACCATCAGCGAAAGATGTTTCAGGTAAGCGCACCGGGTAATTGATGCGCGCCCGGGGTTCTCGAGTTGCCGGCAGAGTAGTATCTCGCAACACCGCGGGGGAGGAAACGCGGGGGGGGGGGGCGAGAGAAAGGGAGACCTCTTTATTCACTCCTCGGCGGCGCGCTGTGCGGGGGAGAGCCATGAATAATGACCTGATTTCCTCTCGCCTTGACGAAGAGTCCGCGTTCAGTTTCTGCTTTTCTCTTCGCAGAGAGCACGGCTCACATCATCATTTCCTTTCTTCCCGGGTCTCCTCCGCGAGATAAGAACCAGCAGACGAATGAATAAATGAGTCAGCGCAAAAGAACGAAAAAAATACAAAAAAAGGAGCAGGCAGTGTGGGGGAAGAGGGAAAACCGAAAAGATGGAGGCCTGAGAGCAACCTAAATGATGGAAGGCCCAAGCTTCATTGTGCAACAAAAAAATAAAAGCTGCGTCGGAAGCACCGCCTTTTTCTCCAAAAAGACAAGGGGGTGAGGGGTGGCGCGGGAGATGAAAAGATAGTGCGGGATGGACCAAGAAATTGAACGCGAAACACCGTCGCTGCCGCAAGCCTAACAGAGCGAGAACGTGGGGAACAGAAAAGGAGCGCGGCTCTGTATACGTGCTTGCGCGTTGTCAGCCTCGACAATTGGCAAAAGAACAAAACCAAAAGCAGCGGCGCTCATCAAAATGAAAGCGGCTCCGCCCGACACCAGCAGGCGAGGGGGCAAGTGCCGAGCGCGGAGGAGAAAGAAAAGAAAATCATGATAAGCGCTGAAAAGCGGGTCGTAAAGCGCCGCAGCAAAAAGTTACTGCGCTGCACGGCTGATGAGACGAGAGCAGGCGTCGATCCCGTGCCGTTTCTCGCTGCGTCGTGCGAGGGGGGGAACAGTAATAAAACGCACACCGGCTCAGCGAGAGGAAGGCTTCTCTTCCAAGGCACAAAAGACAAGCAACTCCTATGGACGGGCGGGGAGCAGCAAGAGAAGAAAGGCTCTTTCAGTCCTCCCGCAGGCTCTCGGCTGCACAAAGACCCCAGCAAGTACAGATAAATGGAAGGGGAGCCGGGAACGTTTTTAACCCCTCCTTTCTTCTGACGCTTTCTCGACGGGAAGCAGCGGCGGCAGAGTAACGAACAAGAAAAGGCAGGGAGGAACACACCCGCAGCGAAGCAAAAACGCGCACGACAGACAAGACGAATGAAAGACAGGCAACACCCACGAAGCCGGTGCAAGACGGTGAAAGCAAACAACGCACAAAGAGCTGCTGGCTGCCTGTGCTGCGGCGTGTGATCAGGAAGCGGAGAGAAAGCAGGCCGGGATACAAGAGAGAAAACGCGCAGGTGAAAAGAAAAAAAAGACACACACGCACAAAAGGTTCTCGGAGTGGAGCGGTGCGGTAGGAGGGGGGGGGGGGGGGGAAGCTCCGCGTGTAGGCACATATCACCCTCGTAGCACCGGAATAATAATAACGCTCTATCTGCGCCGGCAAGAGAGGCACATAAGCAGAGGACCGGCCGGCAGTGCAGCAGCAGCAAAATACGAATGTCCCAAAAGGCAGGAAAACACGACTCGCGTCGACAGCGAGACGCTTTTGCTCTCCTCTCCCCGCACCCGGCTTGCTCTTTACTGCGAGTAGTTGCTTCTCTCTAGGCACACTCCTCCCGCCGTTTTTTATCTGCGGCTCGGTTAGTCTCTCCCCCCCCCCACCCCCCTCAGCACACTTTTGCGCTTTGTGCGCTTTCCCGCCGTAGTCAATGTCTTCTTTTATCGCCGCTTGTCTTTCTTTCTTGCTGGTATTGGCGCGTCGCCTATTTACGTGTTTCCTGTTTTTGTACGTGCTTGCTCCTTCCAGCTGTACGCGATGCCTCTCTGCCCTTGCTTCTTTTTCGCTTAAATCCGTCCCGGTTGCGCGCTTCTTTTTAACGGCGTCGAGGAGTGAGAGCAGCGGCTGCGCCGACTCGGATGAAACACTCGCTCGAGCCCCACCTTTGCAAGTTGATCCCGCTGACAGGAGCACGTCAAAGTCACGTGGGGCGAGGAGGGCAGCAGCAGCGTGGAGGTGGGGGCACTCGCCGGCGGCGGCCGTTCCATTTCCATAGACAATCTGTATGCTAGGCAGCGAGCGAGTGTGCTCAGCGTGCGTGCGTTGCGTGTATGCGCCGTGTCTAGTCGCCGGCACAGCGCGCTTTTGCTGCGTGTTTGGCTTCTATGAGTGTGTCTCGTTCGCAGTTGCGTTTGCCGTTGCTTTGTTTTGTTAAGCCGCCGCCGCTGGGAAGAAGGGGGCGTCGCTTCGCTCTTCATTCCACCCGAACAACAACATCGTTTTTCTGGGGTGGTTTCCACCCCCCATTCCGCCGCGCTTTCTTTGTTCAGACGTTCCGGCTTCGTTTCTTTCTTTCTTCGACGGCTATTTATTCTGGGCTCTGCGCGTTCGTGTCTGGCCGACGCTTTATTGTTCCCCAGCTTTTCTTGTTTCTTTTTCTCGCTTCCATTCGGAAGGCGTGTTCCCTGGCCGCTCGGCTGTGTCTGCCAGCGGCCGCGGGTGGGGAGGGGGTTTTGCGGGGGGGGACTGACGACATTGTTTGGAGCCATGTATCCCTCTTGCCCACACGCCTTCGCCAACTCCTTCGCCACCTAGCGAACTCGGCAGAGCGGAACGCAAGCCGAAAGAGACGCGACGCGCCGCTGGCGGCGTCTTTCTTCAAGCGAGGCCGGAGCGCATGGCTCCCTCCACTGTCGTCCCGCCGCCATCTTGAATGATACCGAAAATGCTCGAGATCACGGCGTGCGCGAGATTTATATACCCGCTCGAGTAAGGGGGAGCACGCGGCAGCAAAAGAGATACAAAGGGCCCGGACGCAGCGAACAAGGAGCGAGACAGGCTGCATGGTGGTGGTCGCCGGAGCGCGCGGAACGCATTCGCCGAGGTTCGCACTGTTTCGAACCGGGCTTTGGGGTGGGAGGGAGAAGGGAGCGGGCCGCCGTGGCGTATTATCCATTTGGTCCCCTCGGTCGCTTTTGTCGGCTAGATGGGCTGGCTAGATTAGCGCCTGTGTCACGCGCTGTGGGCCCCTCGGGACGGGTACGGTGTCTGGCGCGGGGAGAAGAGGCCTTCTCTTGTTGCCAGGCCGAGGGATTCGTGCGGTCTGCCCTTCGTTGCGGCGTCGACACGCCCCGCCTGTCTGCGAGCTCCGGAAATCCATCCCCACGGGGGAAGACCGGGAGCAGTGGCCAGATGGCGCCACGCGTCGCATCACGCTAAAGCACCGTGGCCCCGCTTTGTCTGCGGTGAGGGGGGGAGAGAGAGAGACCGGTCTGACGAGCGTCCATGACGGCGGGCGAAAAGACTTGCGGCATAAACCCCACTCCGCGGTAAAGACCTTCGGAGAAGGGAGACGAGGCACGTAGCAGACCGGGCAGCGGGTGACATGACACCGGCGACAGCAGCCCAGTCATTCGGAAGTTGAATTGCGTGCTGCGCAGATAGCGAGCACAGCTCGACGCGATGCTGTGCAGCAATCTACTGTCGGTCATGTTTAGTTATCTTTGTAACAGGCCACATGTACAGGGAGTAGTGTATGCTACCTACAGACGTCGAGTATGACTGCCCGACAAGGAGACTCGCTGCCGTGTCCGAACAATGTAACATGCGAGTAACCCCGAGGCACGCGCGCCGGGACAAAAAGGCGAGAGAGGTCGCTGCGACCGAGATTACTTTGCCCTACCGTTACTCATTTACATGTCAGAAATCGCACTGACATTTAAGGCCCCCACAGAAACTGTACGCTCCTTCGTGGGAAGAATGTTTCGCCGCAACCGGACAGTCTTGGTTACCGTCAGGACTCGGAAACTAGAGAAATGTGACGACACCGAGATCATCGCACTGGTACCCGCCGTGGTTGCTGAGTGGCTATGGTGTTGGGCTGCTGAGAACGGAGGTCGCGGGATCGAATCCCGGCTACGGCGGCCGCATTTCGATGGGGCGAAATGTGGAAACACCCGTGTACTTATATTTAGGTGCACGTTAAAGAACCCCAGAGGGTCGAAATTTCCGGACTCCGCCACTACGGCGTGCATCATAATCAGAAAGTGGTTTTGGCACGTGAAACCCCATAATTTAATTTTTTTTTAAATTATCGCTGTGGTAGAGCACCTTCATACACGCTCAAACGCGCAGGTTGTTGGCGGTTGCATGAAAGCCCTACACCGTGAAACGTTGAGTCTGCAATCAATCTTTCGACGCAAAGCAATGTTCATGTAAAGGTCAGAAACGTTTGATTGCGGTTGACCAGTGATAAGCGTGTTTTTTTTTTTTTAATTTATCACACACTGTTTTACGTGCCGAAACCACTTTCTGATTATGAGGCACGCCGTAGTGGAGGACTCCGGAAATTTCCACCACCTGGGGTTCATTACCGTGCATCTAAATCTAAGCACACGAGTGTTTTCGCATTTCGCCCCCATCGAAATGCGGCCGCCGTGGCCGGGATTCGATCCCGCGACCTCGTGTTCAGCAGCCTAACACCACTGCTTGCGTATAGTGTATTTGAGAATGTATAGCTCTGACTTGCGGCTTGGTTTCTCAGACGAAATTGACCGAAATGCTCTTGGTGTGCCTTTTTCCAGCAGTCTGGAGCAAGAGGTAAACGCCCTAACGAATCAGCTTCGATGGTGCTGCATGCGTAATGCTTACGACTTGAGGCACCCTGCAATGAAGTTTGGCTTAGTTTGGCTTAGAGTTACCGTATATGCTACCTTTGGTAGCATGTACAGCAACTCTAGTTTGGCTGTACATGTCGCGCCACCTAGCAGCGGCGGTGAGAACCAACGAGTAGGCCCTCACCGCCATTTCACCATTGCCCATACTACAGTGTACTAGAATTAACTATTCTAGTACACTGTACCCATACTGCGCTCAGGGCCGCCTGAAAGCGTCCGTTTCCAATTTTTCAATGGATTCACTTCGGCCTCTCGGCAGCTCCTCCGCGTTAAGGATTGTCACAACCGCGAAGAGGTTGTCGGCATCAAATTGTACTGCCTCCCTTCAAAACCGTGGGAAGCAACCCGGCGGCTGCAGTGGATCGTCGCGGTTCGTGTCGTTTTTGCGAATTTCTATTAATCGAACTTCGACACAAATGCCAAAAAAAGGAAAAAGAACTAGCAGGCAGCATCCATAAAAACGCACAATAAAGCCACAACTTCATAAAAACGCGTGAACTGATTTCCGAGGTTGTAAATTCGTTTAGATAGTTGTTTAGCTTGTCTCGGTTCAAAATAAATAAATAAATAAACGCAAAGTGGTTGTTACGTGTCAAATGTCAAAGCGCTCCGTACTGGAGCTTTGTGCGCACTGTGCTTTTCGTTGTGCATTAATGAGCCAACATGCAGTTTGTATCTGCGCCAAGATCAAGACGCGATTGCTGGAATCGGGCTCATTCATGCTGATGTTTTCTCGTGCTTAGAATAACCGAACTAAGGATGGAGTGCACCGCAGCACACGTCGAGTATTCGCAAATTAGCAATTCTCTCGCGCACGCTAGCGCACATTTGTTCAGTATTCGCGTTGTTTGGTCTCAGCTCTATTATGTTAAAGCGGTGATGACCATCACATTGGAGCCCGAACGACAATACCAGATTATGCTCGAGGCACTTTGTCAACGGATAAAAAAGCACTTGCCTGCGAATTCGCCAAAACCTCTACAATTGTGACGTGCAAGGCACGCTCCAAGTAATGAAGCTACAATGGCAGCTGAAAAACGTCTACGACCGTATTTGGTCACTTGAGTGGCATAAAATACCGATTTATTAGCTTACTTCAAGTTCGACGTCGTAAGCATGCTTGCTTTGTTGTGACAAACACTTCGCGACCTGCGGTGGTTGCTTAGTGGCTGTAGGGTGTTGGGTTGCTAAGCACGAGGTCACGGGATCAAATCCCGGCCACGACGGCTGCATTTCGATGGAGGCGAAATGCGAAAGCACCCGTGTACTTAGATTTAGGTGCTTGTTAAAGAAACCCAGGTGGTCCAAATTAATCCGGAGTCTCCCACTACGACGTGCCTCATAATCAGATGGTGGTTCTGGCACGTGAAACCTCATATTTTAATTTAAGCGCTTCGCTGCGGTGTCCATGTTGTCTACTTCTTTGACACGATATACATGGTTGTAGTCGTAAATATGACGTCCTTTCTCAAGCGTCGGTGGTCAAAAACGGGCCCCCTCGATGTCTTCGATTGCCTTATAAAACTACAATTTAGAACGACTGATACGTTTCAAACAAGCGCCGCAAAAGCATGCCTCCGTCCTCCGTAGCAGTGGCCGCCTCGGTGTTTCGCGGAACTGACACGGTGGCGCTGATGGCTGAGCCGATCTAAAGCCGATCGTAGTGTTCCTGTATATTCTCCCGCGGGAGCATATACAGAGTGTTGGGACCTCAGTGCTAACACCCGTTATTGCAGTCGCACCGCTGGCACGAGTTGTTGCAAATGGGTCGCAAGCCCCAAGGGTAGCGTTGGCCTGGCGGCCTGGGGCACAACTGGAAGCATCCGAAGGTCCTGGCAAAGCATGAGTCGACTGCTAACAGAACAACTTGTTTATTCTAGCATCGCAAAAGAGCGGCCGGTCAGGTCGACCGAAGTGGAGAGACGGGAGAGCACGTTACTCAACAGAAGAAATCGGAGCCTCTCCCCTGGCGTCCGGGGGCAGCTGCTCTTATACTCTCGGAGTTGAGGGCAAGAGGGAACGTCATGGGACGAGGTCACGTGACAGCGAGGCACGGACAAGCTGAGAGACATGTTGAGACGAGTGTAGTGACGCATCAGCCGGGCCGGCGCCGGTCAGACCTCCTCGCTTCACACTTGGGGAGCTCCTCTCCCCGGCTGCCGCGCTTTGACAAGCGTGGGCACACACACACACGCACACACAAAGACACGTGGCACTGAACATGCCGGGACGCGCTTGGCGGGGATGCGTTGCGGCCGCTCCGAACGGGCCAAAATGTCCGCCGCTTTGAACGAAGCCCCGGCTTCCGTTGCATCCGCGCCGGCTATACCGCGCGTCGTAGGCGAAACGTAACAAGAGACACAAAGCTGATCGCTGCGTCGCCTGACCATTGAAGGCAGCCTGGGTGCGTGTAGTGCAACTCACGCGTAAGGCTGTTCTTGGTGTCATTGTTTGTTGGTTTCTTTTGATATGACTAATAAAAATCGGGCGCCTTGGTTTCCTTTCTTCTCGTTCGTGAGGGAAGGGCAGCTTGATTTTGATACTAGGGCAGGCGAACGCTGAAGCTTTGAACTTGAAGACCGTTTCAAGACACCTCGTGGCAATTTCAGAGTGCGTTTTAAAGGTGAACGGTGGTTCATATATGCGCCAACGTCGGCCGCAAGTTTTTTCACAGATTGTGGTGAAGTTTTGGCACAAAACGTTTTTGCTTTATAGTATTGGGGGCGAGCTCCACCACTGGAAATATAGAAAAACGGTGATTGCCATAAAACATAATCTTTAAAACCCAGCTCACTGCTCAGCCACGTGGCATGGCGAAAGTGATGATCATCTCAATCACTGGCACACGTCCAAATCTACAATGGGGGATTGTTCAAGTAGGCGATATATAGAACGAAAAGAAAAGAGAGTGAGGAAGTAATGTAACAAAGCTATAGAACTGAAAAGTTGCATGAACTGAATTATTTAATGGAAGAACAAGAAGCACGCGTAGCTCTGTAACTATCTAAAAAGGTTAGATAGATAGATAGATAGATAGATAGATAGATAGATAGATAGATAGATAGATAGATAGATAGATAGATAGATAGATAGATAGATAGATAGATAGATAGATAGATAGATAGATAGATAGATAGATAGATAGATAGATAGATAGATAGATAGATAGATAGATAGATTAGTGGAATTCTTACCGTGTTCCAGACACGGTATGAATACATAGTCGTTTCTTTATCTCGCGGCTCTGCGCAAGCTTGTTAAGTGCGCGTGAGTCTTACTTCATTCGCTTTTCGAACCATTCAATAAATTCAGCAATCTTTCTGAGCTTAAATGCGAGAATGGAACGGGTAAACGCTTTTCTCCTGCAGTTTCCTCAATTAAGAAGAAAAATAGTACCGGAGTGCACCTATTAAAATACACGAGGCATATAGCCGCTGGTTTGCATACAATGACCCAATAATGCTTGCTCACTGTGCTTGCCACATACAGTGCACTATGATTCGAAAAAGACGAGTGCCACAACCTTGTTTTTTTTTTGTATGGGTCCCTTGCTCGAAATAAAGATCGTTGCAAGTTAGCGCCTGTGTGTGTCACGTCTCCCTTTCGTCCTTGTCTTTTTTCAAGCGCTATAAGCCTCGCGATGTCTTACCAACAAGCCCTCTGCACTGCTTTACAACACTCTTTCTCTCTGTTTTTTTTTTCTACAAATATTCATTTCTCCCACTGAAGCCAAAGAATTGAAGAAAGACTGACACCTGCCTGCAGGCGGTCGCGGGTTCACGTAACGCGCACACTGTATTACAAGTTAGAAATTACCGAACACCAGGCCGTTCCTTTATTACTCAACGTACATAGCGCACATCGCCGGAATAACGCCTGTTCTGCGGGAGTGGGCGTACGAGTCAAAGCGAGTCCCATTGTGTCATGCTCGCATCTCTTTCTGGTAGGACGTGTACGTCGTTGCTTCGCGTTCAATAATCGTTGCAAAACACACGCGGTAGCTGAGAGCGAGAGGGAGCAGATGGATTTTAATTGTGCTGCCCTACCCTCCCCTCCCCTAGAGCTCTTTGTCGCGACGGGCAGCGCCACCTCTTGGCGAAGCGGGCGCGACTAGGCGCGACGAGCCAACGGTGCCGCATATACAAACGCAGCGCTCTTTCCGGCAGCGCACGTGTGCACTGAAGCGGTCGCCGATAATGCGGGCCACGTCGTGAAACAAAGAGCCCCCCCCCCCCCCCCCCTTTCCGCTCGCACGCGGCGTGCCCGACCATGTGTCGGCCAGCTCGGCACGCTCGACGGAGTGCAGCGCGGCATCACGCGAGCGCGCCGCGCAGGGGCAAAAAAAAGCACCCCCCTTGTTGTCGCCTGTAGCGGTGCTGACTTGAACAAGCGGTGTTTCGTGTATGCCAGACGACACCACGCACCCACTATGTGTGTGTGCGTGTTTGTGCGCGCGCTCGCGCGGAGGCCCGCAATCGTGCAATCTGTAGATGGCACAGCGCCTGCGCAGGGGTATGCACAGTACAGTTGAATAGTGACACAGGAAATGTTATTCTGGAACACATCTCTGGGGGAGCGTACTGCATGCAGTTGTTGACACTGCCGAATTATGCGACCTTGTCTTAATCTCTCACTGGCTCCAATGAGTATCACCTTCCGAGGCTGTGTTCAGCATGCCGTTGCTGTATACTCAACTGTACTTTAGCATGGTTAGGTTACCTATGCTGTAGTCACAGGTCATACTATGACCGTACATACATTATATACGCCTGACATCACGAGGAATGTGTTGTCGTTGCTCTTGTGCACGTGTTTCGTACGTACACTATAAAGGCCTACCAACTTGCTCAACTATCTGGCGCTCTGAGTATATTCGGCACTCTGTGTTGTGATGTAGGGAGTGTTTTTTTTTTTCTCTTTCCTTTGAGGCAGAAAATTTAGAAGGTTTTAATCATTTCTCTCTTTATTAAGTTCTGGAGGACTCGCCGCAAGACATATGAGGAATTAAAGAAAATCAAGCAAGATATTGTTCACGAGGGTTGTTGTAATGTCGGCTTGTTGGAAACTCATCTGTGACGCGTACCGTACACCTATTCAAGATTATTGTGCAGCAATGTCTCTGAAAACTTACTATACGCTACCTAACGGTTGTTGTGTTCAGGTATACATCTGGCTGAAGTCCAGCCTCAAGTTAAAATTATTTCTATTGATACCTTTTTTTGTTGTTGTATTTTAGCGCTTTGTTATTGCTGCGTTTTTTGCATAGCGGGTTCTTTATCATATATAGCCAAGCCTCACATTTTTGTCTCAGTTGAGAAGCAATAACAACAACAGCGATGACATAATTCGACAATCTAGTGGATACAACACTGACAGAAATGGTAGCCATCGGGATCACGAGGCACATGTATGGGCAACCGGTGCCACATCGCATGTGTGCTGCGTGGTAAACTCCTCATTTGAGTAGCAGCTTGCTCATGAGTAGTGTCGCGCAAAGTCAATATCTGAATCAAATCGAATTTTTTTGTCTATATATACTATAGTATTCCTGGGCGCATGAATATTTTTTACCAGCTGTCTCCACGGAAATCCATCGTTGCGTTCTGTCTCCTTTGCGATCCCGCCATCTTGTCTATAAGAGTCCTTAATTCTTGCAAGCTCCACCTCAGATGCAGAATGGCAGTTTTCGCGCACAGGCGCGGTCACCTTGAAAATGGCTGAGCTCTCAGCGGAAGCACTTCCTGGCTGTTGCGTCAACTTGGCCCCCAAGACTGCTACGGAGTCAGACAGGTCGACGTGGCCGGCACTTATTTACTTCTTGTGAAATTTCCGATGTAACTTCCATGCGTTTCGGCAGCTGCATGAAGCGGTACTGAATTCATCTTAAACATATCATGTGACCCACGTAACTTGCGCCAAAATTTAAACGTATTTGAGTGCTACGTAGCTGGAAAGAACAAAGGTAATGCTGTTTGCTGTCGCTATAGGAGCAAGTCAGACTATCAAACAAGCCAGGCAAACAAGAAGCCCGCGAAAAGTGATGCGCGGCTCTTTTTTGTGTTTCGCGGGCTCTCTTTCAGGCTTAGAAATTCTTTTTGCTTAGCACGTATTTAGCAACGGAAAGCTGGATCTAGAAATTTTCAAGATGGTCTACAGTTTTCTCGTTGACATTTTTGCTCTGACTATAATATTTAACGAAGTTACCTAATTAATAACTGATTATGCAATTAGAAAGAAAAAAAAGTCCGACGTGCTCCAAGCGACGGCAAAAAACCTTTTCTTGGTTGATCCAGCTACGTTGCACTTGCATATATATTTTAAAAAATTCTAGTGCAAGTTACATGGGACACATGCACATGGTATGCCTATAGGTCAGCAAGGCTAGGTGCAAGAGCTATAGATCGAGGCTATCGCATTTCACAACGGAGACACATCTGCATGCTTCGGACGGAACAAGATTTTGCAGTCCCTGGCCATATACATAGATACCACGTGGCGGTTGGCTCTTCCCCTGCGTGCGTTTCTACATTAGAGAGTTTTAGATGAGGGGTACGCAAGCGTTGGGGCCTGCTAGCACTTGGGGGCCATGGTATTGCGCATGCGCCGACCGTTCTGCGCATGCACAGTACTGTGGCCCCAAGCGCTAGCCGGACCGAACGCTTGAGCGTCCCCCTAATCTAAAGCATCTCTAATTTGATGCATGGAAATCCTGCTAACACTGAGCTTATGATATTTGGTGGTGTATCTGTGGCTTGGCAAACTGGGATATCAATACCAAGATATGTGTTAACTGCTTACGCACTCACGAAGGCAGACTCCGGACGTGGAGCAAAATAAATGTTTATCTCTCTCTCACGAAGGCGACATTGTTGACGGTCGTTTTACTGGAGTAATTTAATGACCGTTGCTCATAGACTGCTAGATACACGGAAAACAGAAAGGTTATTTCACAACCGCATCCTATGTGGACGCCTGCGCTGTTGACAGCGCCAATGCCATCCAACTTGGAGGCGCCAAGGTGAAACTAGACGTGATATGTACGAGGGCGAATAAAAAAGTATTTGCCCCTATTATTTTTTTTAGCCAAATTACAGTGTAAATGCGAAGTCAATACATCAATTCCCAGCGGTGGACCTTCCTTGGACAGTCCCGGCCTTTTCTGCCGGTAACTCCGCGGCAAGGCGCTGCTGTCAGTTGTTGAAGATGGCGGTTATCCTCCACGACAATGCGGCACCACATGTGGCAATCAGAACCGCCCACAAGCTTCGGTCATTTCACTGGGAGAGTCTGGACCACCCACCATAAAGTCCGGACCTCGCCCTATATAGTGATTTCCACATTTTCGATCTGCTGAAGAAGTTCCTGGCAGAACGGCGATTAACGTGCAACGATGAAGCCAAGACAATTACAGTCCGACGGTGGTTCCGCATTCAGACGGACGAATTCTACCAGAGGGGCACCTCAAATTTAGTGCTGCGATGAGACAAATGTCTGAACCGGGGTGGCGACCATGTGGAAAAATAGTGTATATAAGGTATACGTAGCATAGCACGTATATTTGTAATTATACCTGTATGCGTCCCGTGCAATACGACCTGCAACACCTGTGCCCGTGGTAGGAGGGGCTCCAAGACTGTATACGGTTGCGCAGGCACAGGGTAAGTTCAAGGCCTAAACACAGCTTCAATTAGCGGTATTTATTAAACCGCTATTTCGCATGTCAGAGCCGCCGCGCAGCCCTCCATGGAACCCCTTCGACCACAAACAAGGGTGCTGCAAGTCATATTTCCCGCGACTGTACCTTATTTTGTCTATTAGTAGAAAATAGGGGTAATGACTTCCTGATTCGCCCTCGTATACATAGGCCAGCACTGACGCTTTTTTTTTATCCTTGCGACACGACACAAATGGACAACCGAGGTCGCGCAGCTATAGGAGGCAAAACGAAAGGTAAAAGAGAAAATCGGTGGAAAAAAAAGGAAGGAGGGGAGGGGGGGAGGTCAGTTTTTGTGACGTCTTGTAAGCATTAAACTCTAGATGAAAGAAAAAGGCTCTCGAACAGCTGTCCAGTGAGAGCTCCCGCATTTCGAATATCGACCCTGCAATTTAGCACGTCGCGCTGACGGTTCTCACTTAATTAGAAATTCCTTCTTTCAGAGGAGGCTATGTATCGCTACTTCTTTTTTTTTTTTCATTTGACACAACTCCATACTTTCTCTTCGGCTTAATTAACGCGTGTCGCTTCCTTTGAACTGAGAAATTCCTTGACTGCGCGCTTCATGAAAACGTCTCATGGGAAAACCTTTGGCATCGTAACGGTAATATATAGTGCGGGCCGCTTTGCAGTGACACTTGTGCTGCCATATCGACGGGTCATACCCGCCGTGGTTGCTCAGTGGCTATGGTGTTTGGCTGCTGAGCACGAGGTCGCGGGATCGAATCCCGGCCACGGCGGCCGCATTTCGATGGGGGCGAAATGCGCAAACACCGGTGTACTTAGATTTAGGTACACGTACGTTAAAGAACCCCAGGTGGTCAAAATTTCCGGAGTCCCCCACTACGGCGTGCCTCATAATCAGAAAGTGGTTTTGGCACGTAAAACCCCATAATTTAATTTTTTTTCGACGGGTCATTCAGTCAATGTCGCTCGCTCGCTCACTCACTCACTCACTCACTCACTCACTCACTCACTCACTCACTCACTCACTCACTCACTCACTCACTCACTCACTCACTCACTCACTCACTCACTCACTCACTCACTCACTCACTCACTCACTCACTCACTCACTCACTCAGCGATTATTTGTTACTTGACCTATGATACGGCATGTACAACTCGAAAGATGAGATAAAACACAGGTGCACAAAAGTAACGGGAAAGCGCCCTGCTGGCAAATGCATGCGTATACCATATGCCGACGCGGACGGGCGAGGTACTGTCCCGCGACTGAGAAGATGGATTTGAAAAAGAAAACGAGACGAAAAGCTATGTAACACAATGTTTGCCGTGACTATCTTTTCCTTTTTGTGTACTTTTTGTGAACTGTTATTCATTCGATCTCACCTTACATATTTTATTTTAACAGAAAATTATACGACATCGCTGGAGTCCATAGATATTCAGAAATTTATTCACTGTGAATTCTAATAATCCATCCATTTCTTGGCCAAAGAAGCTTGCAAATGCACGCAAAATTGCCGGGCGACTGGCCGCTCGAGGCACTTCGCGTGTATTCGCGGGCTTCTTTCCCGCTCGGAAAAACACTTTCATATAGCACGTATTGAGCAACAGAAGCCTGTATCGGTAGTTTTTCATGTTGCTCTACAATTTTCTAAGTGACTTTTTTCATCTTATTACAATAATTGAGAAGTTAGCTAATTAATCAAGACTAATCTAATTAGGCGGTATCCAAATAAAGTAATCTGAGTATCTGCAAACGACGTCAAACGACAACCTTGGCTCTGTGCAGCTATACGCGGCATTTGCATATTTTTTAAGGTGTGACTCAAGTTGCATGCAACACCCTGTATATGGCATGGAATTAATCGTGCACACACGTGCCACCTAACTCGGAATGCAGCACATTTAGTCGAGCACTCAAAGGCAGCGTGTGCAGGACCTCAAGCGAAGATTCACAGTACATTGTTCTGTAACGTTAGAGGGTTGAAACCACTTATACAGGTTTAGCGGCATCGCTCGACTCTTCGACTCGCTTTATATTCTGCCCTCGCTCGCGGCGACGTAAAATGGAATGCAGCGCGCTTAACGCAAGTGTTATCGACGAAGATCCTTGATTTCCTTGTGCTGAAACAAGACACCGATGAAAACTAATTGAGCCGCAAAAGCGACGGGACGTGGCGGCCGTCAATGCCCGTCGTACATACGCAATAGTCGACCGCCAATGCTGTCCGCCTCACTTCATTCCGTATACATTTATTTATCGATAGTGTCGATTCGATCTCATGGGACTATAACAGGAAGGGCATCTACATAGGTAATCTTAACACATATAAAATATCAATGTGTACAAATTTGATTACACAATATAGTTATGTAATAAGTATGCGTAAACAGTACGCTAAGCAGAAATAACAGAGAATAATACCTGGTAGTACTAAAGTTAAGATTGAAGAGAATGGTAATAAACCATATGGTTCATTTTACGTATCGCAAGTACAAGTTAGAATTGTGTATACAATAAGTTCCAAAGCAAGTAATAACACGGGTAGGTCATAATTGTAAAGCACATAATTACCTCCCGACTAATTATTAAAAAAGGAAGGCAATGTCTGGCTGTTGATAATAGAAGAATCCAGCTTGTTTAATTCCCGGATCATAAAAGGAAGAAAAGTGGAATACTTATACTTTTGGTATGAAATGAGCGTTTGTTTAATGTTATAATGTTTATGACGGGTATGTAGGTAGTGTCTGTGTTATAGATACGTGTTTTGAACTGTCTGTTGTTAAATGGGTATGTATAATTAATGCGTAAGCGCTCTTTGGCGAGTACCACAGCCTGTCACGCGAACAATGCCTTGTATCTGCACAAAAAATTCAGAATTTGCAAGGTTAACGCATTTAATCGTTATAATAGTGTATAGACGTAGATGATCGATAGCTTTATGTGCGATACAGAACAACCAAAACGAAATACAGAAAATAAAATTGAGGGCATTCTCATAGGGATACACAGGGCTCCATAAAAATTAACGGGGAAGCCCATATAAGAACAGGCCAACTGACATTTGTGGGTGGGCCAACTTGACGCTTGGGAGTTGGCCAACTTAAATTTGGGGGTGGGGCAACTTAAAATTTGGGAATAGGCGAATTTAAACGTGGGAGAGGGCCAACTTGAAACTTGGGGGTGCGCCAACCTAAATTTGGGGTTGGACCAATATGAAATTTAGGGGTGGGCCAACTGAAATTTGAAGGTATGCTGACTTGAAATTTGAGGGCTGGCCTTAACTGAAATTTGGGGGTGGACCAACTAGAAATGTGCGCATGGGCGAACCTTAAATTGGGGTTGGCCAACATGAAATCTGGGAGCCAACCTAAATTTGGGGAAGGCCCAATCTAAATTTGGGTGTGAGTCAACTGAAATTGGGGGGTATTCTTACGCATACTGAGACAACTCCAGTCGAGTTTCTGCAAACTTTTTTATACACGATCTTCAGTCGCGAGAGCTTGGCTCAATTTTTTAAAGTGAGAATGCCGGCTTGTTTCAGTAATTATGTGGGTGAGTCTGTCATCGTATATTTGTTGCAAATGAATCTGAGTGACTTTCTTTGAACAATTTCTAGCTTATTAATGAGTTGTTTGGTGAAGGGATACCAAACAGTGGCATATTCCAAGGCCGATCGAACAAATGTGTTATGTGCTAGTAGCTTATAGTTGTTGACGGTGCTACTGTGATATGTCTGCGTAAATTGTTCTTTCGTGTGGTTGAGGTATATGTTGTTAACACGACGATTACTTCTTAAGTTATCTCTTAGTTAATGTTAAGCCAAGGCACTTGCACTCTTTAATTGGATTAAAGGGACTGACAACTGGCCAGAATGTGTTGTGAGATGGTGATAGAAACGAAATTACCATGATTTATAGTGATAGAATCTAGCACGCTGTTCGCGAATTAAGTAGGAATTATAATTTTAAATTAGCAAAGAAAGTCTCAAAAACCGGTAAGTGGAGAGACCTGGCGGTGAAACCTTACTACTTCTGATGTAGTCTATGAGATTACTGTACGTAAGTTGACTGTTATTGAGTACAGCATAATTATTGCTTATAATTGCATATTAATAGACACTCGCGCATTATTCTATGCTTCGGAAATCAAAAACGCACGCGTGGCTACGGCACCACGCTGAACCAAGTAACACGTGTAAAGGCGTCGTTTCAATTTCGATCCGATTGGTTTCGTTTTTACTGGTTAAATACCAAAGCAGTTAGTTGGACAGGAAACCACAAAAACACGGAGCTATTATCGTAGAAATAATTTAACAAATCGGAAAACATGAACGCAGGAACATCGACTTGATAAACAAAATCATACAGCTACGGCCACACTTGTTGTCTGCCTCCCACTAATGTTGGCGTATAATCGCTATCGCGCTCACCTATCACCGTTTCAGCATGCTTCCAGTGAACGACTACGTCCTGTCTGCAGATCGAAAAATTCTGATAAAAAATGTTCCATGGCGTTTTCCGCGATAGCACTTCACGATTATACACTCTGACTTGTAAGCTTTCCATTGTACTAAAAAAAAAAAGGTACCATGAAAATTGGTTGTCAGTCGTTTTAAGTGCATTAGGTGTTATTATACACACACACACACACACACACACACACACACACACACACACACACACACACACACACACACACACACACACACACACACACACACACATATATTGTTACGAACTTGCACCGCTGCACCACGAATACGGCTTTGTGGTCCCGTAGCGCTCGTCACCCGTTTCGTGACAGAGCGTTGGTAGCGAAGACTCCGAGCCTGGCGTCGATGAGAATAACAAAAGGGACTTTATACATTATATACAGGTTATCATACAGGACATGAACGGGTCGGCACTGGGGCCGAGTGCTCACAACAAACGCGACTGTTCTCGCACGACGACGTCCGGCGAAAACGCGTTACACATCTCACCCCAGTCGGGAGCGACACTCTCTCCCGGTGGGGTCGGCAGATCCTGTTTTCGAGCGGCGTGTCGCTGCTTTTATAATCCCCGAGGCCCATTGTCACTCAAACGGCCCAATACAAAGTCAGCACACGACGGTCGTCCGAGGGGTCCAACCAACGACCGCGCTGGCCACCCGGTTCAAAGTTCGCGCGCGCGGTGACCTCCAGGCAAGGGAGGTGCGGCGCCGGGCCGTCTGGCACACGCGGACACGTCTAAACACGCTGCTCGCCGAGGCTTCTCCCGCACGACGGCGCAGCATCTTGTCTTGTGAATGGAGAATTATGGCGCTCGCAGGATAGATTCCGCATCTTGCAGATTCGGAATCCGGGCTTGTGGTAATGGCACAACAGCATCCCCGCCCTCAGATAAGGCGCCGGGAAGACGAGCTGCCTCCACGTGGCTCGGATGCCAGGCGCGCACGTTCGTCAGGCTCGTCCAAGTTCACGTCCAGTGTCGGGACGCCAGGTAACATCACGTGCCCAGGTCCGACTCGCCAGGACAGGAGCTCTGCTCACCACGTCGTCGCCAAGGCACCTTGACCAGCTCCGCTCGGGTCGTTCCTAAGACCTTGCTTCTCGCCACTGGTCCCGCTTGGTCGTTCTGCAGCTTGCAAAACCGACCGGCAAAAGGCAACACCCAACACGAACAAGTGCCCTCTGTCTCCCGTCAAACACCAGACAAGGCCATAATTCAAATCAACCTAACTAAATTGTTTTCCCCTTTTTTTTCTCCCGCTGCAACAAGAGGCAGGTGTACGATCTAGCACACAAGGCTTAAACAATCAGTTTTCAAATCATCAACACAACAAAATAGAAACAATTAATAATCAGCAATAATAATGACAAATAGAATGGTCCCCTTGAAATCGCTTTGGACCGAAGACATACTTCTGAGGAAGCAAATGAGGTCATTCATTTTTCCCGGTGATATTTTCGCGGAATCCGAAGCTGCTTATATTTGCGACCCTGCTTATCCGTGTAGCGGCGGTACAATAAGCCAGATTCCTTGCCAAATGAAACCCTCTTTTTTTCCACTCCCCGTTTGACGCTCTTCCTCAGATCGTCTAATGAACAGCCTTCCTGTTGCTCGCGAATCAGACTTTCTCTTTCAACTGCGGCCTGCTCCTGCCGGCTGGCGGAAACCGGAGCGAGTGTGGAGCCCGCGTCGCCTAATTGCGGCGTCGCGTCTATATCGCGGCTAGCACTGCACGCGTCACTCCCACTCACTTCCAGGACCCGCTCGTCTAGGCCAGCCTCCGAGCTCTGCCTCTCCCGTGACTGCTCGCCACTCAAGTTACCGTGATCGGTCCGTGTGCCGCACCGCCTTTCGCTCACCGACGCTAAGTCAAGTTCCCTCGACAGCGGGCGCGCTTTGGATCGCGTGGGGGCCATGTACGCCACGTCGGCAAAGAATGATTTGCCCTGATCCCTCAGCAGCTGCTCCGAGCTATTTGAGAAGAGGTAGGAAAATTGCTCCGGGAGGGCGGCTGACACAGCGGCTTCGGTGTTAAGTTTCCCAAACTCTCCTTCAATGATAACCGTTGCGATCGGTAAACAGACACTCTCCTTCTCGGCCACTTGCCGTATCCTAACGCACTCTCCCGTAAAATCACTCGAGGAGACGAAAGACGGGTGAACAACGTCCATAGTTGCTGCAGAGTCCCGCAGTGCTCGGCACTTCTTGCCGTTTACCTTAATTTCCTGCACATAGGGCTCCAATAGACGTATGTTTTTGCGAGTTTCCTGTATCGTTGCAAAATCAATTCTCTCTGGGCAGCTTGCAGCGATGTGCCCTTGCTTTTTGCAATTGTAGCAGGTTAACGGTTTCCGTTTTTTAAAAGAACGCGTCATTTCGTTTCGCTGTTTCGGACCATCGTCATCATTCTGAGATGCATTCTGTCCAACCCTTACAGTTTCTTTGGGAAGGGACTCGTCGTCCCGAAACTCGCCACGCGTGATTTCCTTCCGTTCGTCGGGCTTCCCGTAAAACCCATCTCTTCTATCTGCTTTTTCTATGCGCACTGCCTTGCTGTGCAAGCTGCGGCGGGTATAATACTCTTCCGCTAACTCTGCTGCCTTGTTTAGCTTAACCTCCTTTAGCCTATCTTGCAGCCAGAGCCGGACATCCTCATCAATGCAACGGTAGAACTGCTCCAACGCGATGCATTCGACAATTTTGTCGCGGTCGTCGAAAACCTCTTCGCCCTTCAGCCATTCCACCAGGTCGGCTTTTAGACGAAACGCGAAGTCAACATTCGACTCCTTACCCTTTTTTGCATACCGGAACCTCTGCCGGAAAGCTTCGGGCGACAATTTGTACTTCCGCAGTAGCGCTTCCTTCACATCACTGTAGCTCTCAAACGCCTCTTTCGATAAGCAAGTTATTACGTCTGATGCCTCCCCAGGAAGCAACGCTAACAGATTCTGTGCCCAAAGGGATCGCTCAATGCTATTTCGTTCACACACGTGCTCAAATTTCACGAGGTATTTGGCCATATCCTCTCCGACGACAAAGGGTGGAAGTTGATCGCGTATTCTGGGAACATTAGAAGTGAGACTAGGCGCCGGCGAGTTATTTCGGTTCTCCAACTCTTTCATTTTAAGCTCGTGCTCACGAATCTCTCTCCTTTCCTCCTTTTCCTCCTCGCGACGTTGCTGTTCTCTCCTTTCCTGCTCGCAACGTTCCTTCTCCCTTTCCTCCCTTTCCCGACGTTCATTGATATCCGCCCAGGCCTCTGCGGCTTCCTCAGCCGTTACGTCCCCAGTCCTCATGACCTCAAGGATCGCATTCTTTCTTTTGGTTGAGCCCAACTCAATGCCCAACTCCTCACAAATTTCGAGAAGTTCCTTCACCTTGTACTTCTCCATCGTTCACACTGTCCTCCTGCTGTTTGCCCTTTTTGAATATACCTGCCGTACGCTACTATAACACTACTAGTAATACATATGCAAGTATTTCACACACTGCCCTGTTTACCCCCTCAGCATCCCCTGGTTTTCAAAACACTCTTACTAGGCTTGAAACACACAAGGTTATCACAATGCAACACCAAATCCTTCCCTAAGCTACTATAACCTGTGTCAGAGAAAGTCTGGTGTTTGAGGTAAACTTCAGGCACTCACCGCGCCGAGGTAGCTGATGCCGGTCAATCCCGTAGCTGCCATCCAGTGTTACGAACTTGCGCCGCTGCACCACGAATACGGCTTTGTGGTCCCGTAGCGCTTCGTCACCCGTTTCGTGACAGAGCGTTGGTAGCGAAGACTCCGAGCCTGGCGTCGATGAGAATAACAAAAGGGACTTTATACATTATATACAGGTTATCATACAGGACATGAACGGGTCGGCACTGGGGCCGAGTGCTCACAACAAACGCGACTGTTCTCGCACGACGACGTCCGGCGAAAACGCGTTACACATCTCACCCCAGTCGGGAGCGACACTCTCTCCCGGTGGGGTCGGCAGATCCTGTTTTCGAGCGGCGTGTCGCTGCTTTTATAATCCCCGAGGCCCATTGTCACTCAAACGGCCCAATACAAAGTCAGCACACGACGGTCGTCCGAGGGGTCCAACCAGCGACCGCGCTGGCCACCCGGTTCAAAGTTCGCGCGCGCGGTGACCTCCAGGCAAGGGAGGTGCGGCGCCGGGCCGTCTGGCACACGCGGACACGTCTAAACACGCTGCTCGCCGAGGCTTCTCCCGCACGACGGCGCAGCATCTTGTCTTGTGAAGGGAGAATTATGGCGCTCGCAGGATAGATTCCGCATCTTGCAGATTCGGAATCCGGGCTTGTGGTAATGGCACAACAATATATATATATATATATATATATAATAACATACCAGATATTCATTGTCATTTGCCAGTCATTGCACCATTTGGATACCAGTGTTAGAGCGTCTCAGCTCGGGCCAACTCCAACACGGCCTATTCGCAACTCAAATCAACATTAGGGGGCGCTGCGAAGCCTGACCCGGTCTGGCTACACTGTGCAGTATGGCGGCTTTACGGAGGTCCCCGCGTACGCTTTCCTTGGTGAAAACTTTAAGTTTGTTGCACTGCGATGTTAATTCGCGCTGTTTTGTGGGGGGCGAACGGGTAGTGGACGCCGAGCACCTCATTTTAGTCGGTACCAGTGGTACAAAGAGTAATTAAGTAGAAGTGGTCACGCGTGTGTGCAAACCTCCGGCGTGACAGCGGACCCGCACGAGATTGTGGTGAGAATCGCCGACGCATTCCGGGACCCATCGATCGTGGAGGCAAAGTGTTCGTGCAATGCTGGATTGTCGCAAAAGTGCAAGCACATCTCGGCTGTTTCTCCTGGCACCTTATCCTGGAACATTTGGTGTGGTTGCCAGTCCCTTTAATGTTTCATCTCTACATTGCGTTTCAATGCTGTTCATATTGCAAAGATCGTGGTAAAGTGAAATGTTCATGTGCGTGCACCGTTGTAAGCAGAAGAGATCCCATTATGTGCCGAACTGCAACTTAGCTTCACCTTGTGCTGTGGCGCTTGGGGTTACCTATCACAATACATATCCTGCTTTTTTTCTTTTTTTGCCGACATGACTGTTCGTTTCCTATGGCTCATACGTTATTGTTTCACAATTTGTGCTCGAGCAACTGCGTGTGATATCAGTGGCGACTCAGGCAGAATTCATGAAACCAACTTTTGTTGTCTTTGTTAGTGCCCTTCTTAAAGGGGCCCTGAAACTGGCATGCCGCATAATATAGATACCACGACCACCACAAGCTCTGTTCGCAGGACGATCAGACAGCCGTGTGTATTTATTGGTCTCTGTAAGTGATGTAGCTCCAGGCGTCCATCTCGCGTTTAGAGAGCGCCACACATGCCTGAACCACAAGTAGCAATGTGTAAAAAAAAAAAACTTGACCAGGACCTTGCTACCTTGCCATGCACCGTGTAGCTTCCAGCACACTAGCTGAGGCGAAAGGAGAAAGCAATGCATCAGTGCAATAACTACTAATTCCGCTTACAGTTCAATGATTCGAAAAATTTTTGCAGCAGGCGGTGTTCTTTTGTAGTGAGGTAACTATGATCAGTCGGAAGTGTTTCAGTGCCCCTTTAAGTGTTTGTTAAGTGCTTTAAGTGCATGTTAAACTTTTATGCCACTTACTTTCCATTTATTGATATGTTGATAGTAAGGACAGCTCTATATGCTCTCTGGAGGTCAATAATTATCATTCACTGATGTTAAGTCTGCACAAGTGTCTCCCCATGTTGTATTACCAGTGGTTTAGTTATGCTTCCCAGGACAGCCATTTGCACTCTATTCAACAAACTGGGAAGAAGCATAAATTATGGTACATATACCAGCTGGGGTCATTTGAATCAAACCATTCTTTCAGAGTACTCAATTCTGGTGGCCAAACTTTTTAAATACTCATCGTATGCAGGTTTGACACTGTTCCATGTTACTTCTCATGTTCTGTTTGGCCAGATATACCCTCATATGCTAAAAAGTGCAACAAAAATGGGCTTGAGTAAAACGTATGAGCCAAGTACAGTGAACAAAATATTGAGTGCATGTGGTTTATTTTGTGAAAAAATACAAGTAAGGAAAGGGACAACAAACAGCCATTGAAGAATAACCACAACTCTATGCACACAGATCATAAGTGAACTGCAAATATCTCGGAATACCATAAGATGAAAACTTGCATCAGAATGCGTAGTATAAATCAGCATTTCAATGAAGAATACAAGTTGCAAAAGAATGTGCATTGCTAATTTACAAAAAGTGTGTTGAAGTTGAAGTCTGCAGGTTTGGCCAATGCAAACAAGTGCAGCATGTAGATCACATGGCAGCGACCGTGTCTGAAAAGTATGAAGTGGCTGAGTGGCATAAAAAATGCTGGATTTCCAAACAGAAGACCGCACTTACTCTCAAGGCCGCCACGTTTTGATGGAGCCAAGGTCACACGCACAAATGCCTCTGTGCAGTACAGGCTACTTGCAATATCGCCAGCCATGGCACGACTTCAGGTGAATCACCTAATGCCGAATATGCAAACGTGCCACTGGAATTCATCTTTTGGTGGCACAGCCACAGTTACTTTTAAAATTTCACACATCAACTGAGCAGTCTCTGCAATTATGTTGCTACATGTAGTTAGAGAACAGTTAAAAAGGTGACTCAAGAATGCAGTGGAAATATGCTTCAATTTCACCAATGTCAATGCAATTGTTTTTACACATAACTGGTGCCGCCCTGAAAGTGGATGAATTTTTGTGTAGCACGTCACACGAGCATTCAGAACATCGAATGATAGCAGGCCTGTGCATGTATTTACGTTGCTACTATTTATCGTGTTCACAAACTTCTGTGGAAAAGTACCCGATGTCACTTGGGCAGCCTTGCTTTCTGTAAGCCTTGTCCGTGAAGCCATTTCTAGTAGGAAATTTGCCACGTCTTTTTCTTCTCTTGAGTACTCTGCCATTAATGTCCGGAGGCCAGGTTGGCAAGCACATTCCTGTCACAAAACAAAAGCAAGAGTTGTAATGTCTGAAATATCTGACGCGAAATGCAGCTTCTTTTTGTCATTCCAATAATGCACGTCAATGTATTATATTCAATGTTGGAAGTAGGAAAGCCAGGCTTTTTGCATCAGTTAATTTGCACCCATCACACACCACAATCCTTTCACGAAGTTAATCCAGAAAACATGCTGCCGGCTAGGTAAAGACAGCTACCACATCACAAATATATAGAAAAAATAAATTGCCATATTTGCTATGTCCTTGTCCCTTATGGTGTTTGCAAGGCTTTGGTCCATGCTATTAGGGGATGGGAAATCGTCCTGCAATGTCAGATAGAGTTCAGTTCAAGAAACCAGTGGTTAAGCAATGTGTGCACAAGTTGCAATTAATGTGCACCCATCACACACCACAATGCTTTTACGATGTAAATCCAGAAAGCATGCCACCGTCTAGGTAAAGACAGCTACCACAACACATACATATACAAAAAGAAATTGCCAGGGAAAAAGGGCTATCTCGACGCCTTTATCTTGAGTCCCTCATGATACAGACTACGCCACACACTCTGAGCAGGAGCGATGGCAATCTGCCGTCAGTGTATGCGCGCTGCCTGCGTCACGTGTTCTAGACTATTTAAGCGAGCTGCTCGAGCACCTTTGTTTATTTTACCTGTGAACAAGGCTCCCGTGTGGGAGCCGAAACGTCTTCTTTTCTTTTAAATCTTTATTTGGTCGGCGAAGTGCCCCGGGTTTTTGTTTACCCTTTTAACCATGTTTCATCCCGACCAGACGGGCTTCCGTCAAACACTGAACTTCAAAAAGAAATTACCATATTTCCTTTGTCACTTATTTGGTCCATGCTGTTGCGGTCAGGGGATGGGAGATCGTCCTGCAATGTCAGAGTTTAATCCCAAGGAATTAGTGGTGAAGCAATGTGTGCACAAGTTGCAGGCAGCCAATTTACCATGGTGGTCGTGCTGACAGGTGCATGGGGCAACACCTTTGCTTCTAATGGGGAGGCAACAGTTTCTTTGCTTGATTCATTCTGTAATGCATTAAAAGGTGTTGACATCTATTGCATGCTTGTAGACATGGTGTATGTACCATAAGCATATAAGTGCTGCACATGTAGTCAAATTAACTTACTCTGGCTGACCGATACACACGTCGGCGAAGTCTTGCCAGTGAAAGCTCTTTCATATGAGCATCCTTGTTCTCATCATAACATGACGTCCTTGGCAGGTTTTCAGTTGGTACTGCATTTTTTTCAGCCGCTGTCTTTGACATGCTACATCTGAAAAAAATAAATGAATTGTTTATGCTTTATTGTGCCTCAATATGGGCTGCACCCAGAATTTTTTTATTTTTACCTCAGAAACAAGGCCACAATATTAATAAAAAAACATTTGCAAGGAAATGAAGCACGGTTTCAGTGTGCAAGGCTATGCAACGTTGTACACCGAATGTAGCATCTGCAAAACGTAGTTGAAAGCTGCTCATAACGCAAAGTACACAGGTGCAAACACCACCACATGACCGGAGTAGTTTTGCCACTGACTTGGGGATGATTTAATAACACAGATAAAGCTAGCTTAGGTACTAATACTGCACATACATATGCGACACGTCAGTAGACGGCGGACGCCGTAAATTTTCCTCGAAACTAGCAAACGCGTGTAAAATTGACATGTGGCTGTCGCCTAAGTGGCAAACTTCTGCAATGAACGTGATAGGCTCGCCGTCGGTGCGAAATACCAGTGTCATATGGCCACTTTTGAGCACGTCGGAGATTCTCAAGTGCAAGTGGCAAATTCGTAATCAGTCGCGCTGGGAAGTGCCCGCGTGCAGTGCGCCTGTGCTGCAAGTTCATCCGCACCACGCATGATATTTATTCCGCTTTAGCATGCCACATACGTGGCACGTTTACACGCAACACTTCCCGAACTTGCTAGTACATCATTCGTAAACATTTGAATCTCCGACGCCCGTATAAGTTGCGCGAGACGTGCTGGGCATCAAAAGCCTCCCGAGTTACAGCCGGGTTAGCCAACGAGCGCAGAGGTGACGTTGCTCGCAGAAACCGCTGTGAAGCGTCGAACATGAGCTCTAATTACAGCCAATGTGGTTAACGAGTGCAGAAGAGACGTTCCTCGGAGAAACCGCTGTGACAGGTCTCGAACCTGTACTCGAATTTCGCGTTGCGGCTAACATATGCAGCAAATAATGCATAGCCCAATCGCCAGTGCCCGCAATGCGAAACGTGTTTACATAAGGTGACAAAGCGACATGTATAATGGCCACGCACAATGGTCATGCATTAGGGTCGAGTTCACAAGTTCACAATAGTGTCTCACCTGGTAAGGAGAAAGTATCCCGTGCAAAATGCCGTGAGCAAACAGTCACTGTAAGCGTCACAGCGTTGCCGATGCGGAGGTTTGCGATCCACCTGGTTCTGCGGCTTCAGCCTTTCCACTCGGAGGGAAGTGCGTGAACGGAAATATCGCTGTCCTTCCATCTCGCTGGCACGCACCGAGGAACACAGCAGAACTGCTTGGCCGTTCGCTTTTTCTTTGCTAGCAGCTTCATTCTTCCGTCCGCGACAGCAGCCTCTACGGCACACACGGCGACTGGACCTCCGTATTTCGTTTCTCCCTACTGCCGCTAGGTGTCGCATGAATTGCTGGAGTTGCGAATTCAAATACATGTAAAACGCAAAAACGCTTTTTTAAAATAACCCCTGAACCGATTTTAATGAAATTTGTTGTATTTGAGAGAGAAAGTTAAGTTCTAGTGACTGTTTGTAGCAGAATTTCTATTGAGGGCTTTAATTTTATGAAAATGATATTCAAGCATTTAAAAGTTTGGAAAAAAATAGACGCACCAAGTTTATGAATTAATAGCTCTGCATTAAAAACAGATATCGCGGTTCTGTAAACGGTATCCATTAGATCATTCAATGCGGTCAAATTCGATATGTCAATTTATATCTTACGTGAATTTTTACGTTGTGTACAAGGGTTCCGCAAAACCTGTATTTCCATATTACTAAATTTTTAGAGTCATGTGTAACATATTAATTTTGTCCGCTTTAGATGTACTATTGAATGCGATTCACAGAATTGTGATATCATTTTTGCTTGCTGAGTTAGAGAGTTGTAAACTTGATAGTTTCGTTTTCTGAAAATTTCCGATTTTTGCCAATTTTTAATAATATATTGACAACCTAAACCAAAAATTCGAAACGAACAGGCACTAGATTTTCAGTTTTTCTTTTAAATGCAACAAACCTCGTCAAATTTTGTGCTGTGGTTGCGGAGAAAACCGAATTCTCCTTTTACATATATTTATAGATAGGAGCACCCGAGCTAAAGCGTCCTCTTAAGGCTGGATGGTTAATATGAGAACTGATTACTTGATACACAACACAATCGTCTGTGAAAAGCCAAACGTTAACAGGTATATTAGATGGCAGTTGATTAATGTGTATAAGAAATAAAATGTTCATCTATAGCCATTCATGGCCTCAAATAAAGTTTCCTGACGCCTTGTACAATATACATGGCTTTGCCGCTCAGTATTCTTTGATCATGTCACTATCGTGTCTGTAACCCATTCTGGTCCATTCTTTTTTCAAAATGAAACGACAATTATATATGTCGTGTACACCTTCAGGAAAAAAAAAGTCAGGAAAGACAAAGAAAAAATTTCCACGGAAATGTTTTGGCAATGAATCGAATGTTTCCCTCGCGAACTGCCAAAAAATAAATGTGTTGTAAGCAGCATGTCGTTCTTCCAACTTCTTAATTAGCAATCATAATGGTGTGCAGTGCCCAAAATCTTACTTGAAGACGATTTTTGAACCACCCAAGGCAGACGATGTTTACGCATTCAGGCACAGGGTTAAAAAAAAAAATCGAGTGCGGGGACACAACCTCAGCGGGTTGCGTCCACATTTCTTTGTGGATGCGACGCATGTGCATTTGTGAAATTTCAGGGAGATAAATTTATCCGCGACACGAAGCCAACAAATTATGTGATTAGGATTGCTGACATTCGCGTTTCTGAATACTGTTTTTTTTCTGCCTTTTTTCGTTATCGACTATTTCCTGCAATACAATAGTATGATTCCTATATAGAAGAATCATTAGACAAGAAAACGTTAACAGGCTTGCATGTATAACCTGAATGCTACTCAGTTAGCCATGACGAACGCAAGTCCGCTTGTCGCAACATTGGCTTCAGTGTCATTCTTTGTTCACTATTAATCAATGCTCAGTTATTGCAATTTGATTAATTTTAGTAACTTGCCGTCAATGGCGTAGCCAATAATTTATTTTTTCCTTTGGACAGGCAGCGTCCTGGTACGCAGCAACTTCGGAGCGGAGGTGGGACATGGCACGGGCCCGGAGTGCGTGTACGTACACCCCTCGCGCACCCCCCTTCCTCCTCCGGGTATACACCCCTGTTTGAAATTACTTTTGGAAATTAGTAACTGGTACTCATAACTTTTTAAATTTTTCTGCGGTAACTTGTACTCACTATGTAGGTTACATTTAAGTTATACTTGCACGATTGCAACAAATTGTCTGTGTTTCAGGTCATTTGCGCTTTCATGCATCTCAGTTTCCTATCATAGAAAACTTGTCAATACGCAAATGAAATTTGACGCCTACGCAAAACAGAAGAAAGCTGCGTACGCTATCCGAATTTAGATGGGCAACACTTTTTGAGGAAAACAATGCCATTTTGGTGATGCTCTTAATTTATAATATGTCATCTACAAATATGTAATTTGTAAGTAAATTGAAAATGATTCTTAAATAACAACATAGTTTATTTCTTTCGGTATGTAGTGCTGCTCAAGTACTTCCTAAAATAGAGTAATTCGTGCTGTACTCAGTTACTGTTTTTCCCGGTGCATCATCAGTAACTTAATTACTTTTATCTGGGTAACATGTATGTCGGCCATTTGGCCACTATACTCTAGACTAGACAAGCTGGATTCGTCGTTGATTGCACAACTTAAGTGTTCTGCACTGAAATCTCTACACATGTTTATTTCATTTCCTTAAACGCCTCACTTGGGATATGCTGCCGTCGCTGCGGGCAATCGGAGCCTATATAGTTCTCGTGAATAGAAGCTGGCGTCTCATGTTTTCAGTCTATCACTTTCGGTGTCGTTGTCGCTTTTGGTGAGGAGTTTGGTGACAAAGAATTGCTAGCAAACTGAAGGCGGGGTCATACATACAAAGGATGGGAAGGGGATAATTTGACGAAGCGATTGATTAGCTAATGTGTTGTTTCAGTGTGTGTTTGATGGCGCGCAAGAGTCATGCAATTGTGGCCAAAAATTAAGTGCCAGAAGAGCGATCACATTCGTTTTAAACAGGTTGCAGTTCTTTTCAGAAAGTGAAAATATATATGCGAGTGAGAAAGACAGGGAAAGAACAGGGTGTGTATATGCACAAGGTAAATTTTTGAAAACGTTTCTCGTTGGACAAGACTTTGTTTCGATAACGCAGCCGCAGAAGGCCACGAAGGCGTTGTTGCGATTCCTGAAGGCAGCCGAACTGAGCGACCGTCTGTGATACTGCGCTCAGAATTTTCGCCATGTCAGTGACATATATAAACACATTGCTTTCTCGCCTTCTCTCAATATCTCCCTCCACTTCACCCCATGCCGCCAGAGAAGTGTAGCCATCTGGGCTAAGTCCTGGCTAACCTCCCCGTCTTTCATTTATCCCCCCCCCCCTCTCTCTTGTTCAATATCTTGACATTCATGCGTTGTCACAGGTTCTAACTAAAGATTAAAATGAACATGGAAGTGTAAGGACTGAACTAAACATATGGGTGAGTAGGAACGAGGCAATGGGGCGATTCGCTGTCGTATATATACGAGTTCTGTTGAGGAACAACTCAATTAACCAGCCTACACTTCGACCGAAGGCTTGTCAGTAAAGCGGGCTGCATGTTCCAGAGAATTAAGGGAGGTGGGCTCACCCATTGTGAGCTATACTTCCTCAACGCTTCAAGTCAGTATAAGCGTAGCGCGGAAAGCAATCAGCGGCTGACAACGGAGAAGTCCGCCATCTGATTCTATTTTCTGAATGGATGATGTAATTAACCTGTAACCTTCACTTCACTCCTAGAAGCTGATGATACGGAGTCTCAACCAACCAACGATTCCCGCTTAAGGATCCGTATCGCACAATGAGTGAGCCCACCTCCCTTATTTGGAACACGCAGCCGGCCGCCCCCTCATTGGCTGACACAAGCCTTCGCTGAGCCTCTGATACGTTGTACTAAACTATGAAGCGCACAATGGGCGAGCCCACCTCCCCACTGTGGAACACACATCCAACCGGCTTCTGTTTGGCTTACACGAGCCCTAGCATTCGCTGTACTTCTCCCTAGCCTTCGCTGCACTGGAAGGACTTTGGTAGCAGCGCACAATTGGTAAGGCCACCTCCCATTTTTGGAACATGCACCGGCGCCGGATTGGCTGAAACGAGCTCCAGCTTTCGCGCTGCGTTGCAGGGAGTTGGTGGGACGCAGTATGATATATAGCGCACGATGGGCGAGCCCATTTTCTTTTGCACAATAGCTCCTGAGTGACTGACACGAGCCCTATAACCTTCGCTGCACTGCATTGGGTTAGGGAGACAGATTATAGTTGCGCACATTGGGCGAGCCCGCCTGCCTTCTCTGGAACACGCAGCGAGTAAAATGTATGCACATTGCGCTGAAATGTTATAGGTATTTCTCGGAACGAAACTTTAGCAAAGCTCACGTAAACGAAATAACAGCTTCACATAAACTGTAAATCAGTGTATCATATCTGCGTGCTTTATACACTCTAACGCAAAGAGACGCACAATTGTAATATATTTTGGTATCAACTATAGTCGGATACAACTTTAGAAAAAAAGGGGAGGCCCCGCCCAGATTACCGAAGCGGCGAAGTCACCGGCCGTCCGGCGCATGACGTCGGTCCAGAGTGCGCGCCCATTGGTGGATGCTCGTGTGCATCCGCCTCGGAGGAGTAAACGCCCCCTTTTTTCTAAAGTTGTATCCGACTATAGCGTTGTTAAAGTGCTTCAACTGTCTTGAAATTTATCAATTCGCGGCCTCTTATTCTTATTATTTTTTGTTTTTGCACTAATATTGCGGGGAAAAGTAAGTCAGAAATATGTTGCAATAAAAATATATGGTCAGACACAATGCAATGGTGCGTACTGGACCGATTCGCTGCAAAGAAATCACGGCTATATCGAAATCGATACGGTTGGTACTGCTCGCGTTCCGATGCATATTTGTGGCTCGCTGTATTGTGTTGCCTCATGTTTTCGTTTGTGCCCTTTTGGAACATATATCGTAGCTATGTACTGTGAGGTTGAAATGTGCTGCGAATTTGGAAATGAATTTGCGTCGTGTTCCCTGGCTCCAGTTGCTCGGATGAATGCCTTATACTTCTAGCGTTAGGAGCTCAAAATTGAAGCCGTGCGATTAACTGTAGCGACTGAGTGAACTTCACGCATCATCACGAGATGGGAGGCAGCGCGTCATGCATTCTTGTAAAAGGGTAAGAACAGTGCTCACCGGTGTTTCTGGACCTCGCATTTGACCCGAAATGATAGCCTCATCTGAACGTTCGCGAAAACTTCCTACGATTTCCGCAGCCACACCAGTTGTCGTAGTCGTCGTGAGGATGGAAATCTACTTTCAATTCGGGTCGTGTATGACGCACGCTGCCCTACTCTGCGCAAACGCCGTTCATTACAGAAAAGTTGCGGTGGGGTGTCACGGAAAATGCCAGTTGTGAAGAGGAGCAGAAAGGCAATTTGGCGAGAACTTGTCTCTGGCGCTGTGCCGCGCGGAAGCGGCGCGTCACCATAGAGGGTGAGACTTCACCACTCTGCTGGTGAACGAAGCCGCCCGCCACCGCAGAGGCGAAGCGAGAATTATGAAAAGAGTGTGCGCCTGGTCCGTCAATTACTCTCCATTATGCCGGCGGCGGCGCGCAATTAGTGCGCTCCCAGTGCCACCACAATGTATCACCACCTAAGTGGGTTTACAAGGCTCGCGGAGCGCGGGAGAGTTTATTTAAATTAAGCTCGCGCAGCAGAGCGCGGAGGAGGAGACGCGACGCAGTGGGGAAGGAGGAGGACGAGAGGGCGCGTTCTTGTTTATAGTGGAGAACGGCGCGCGGTCGGCGCTTCTTCTTTTGAGGCCGACAGGAGCGAAAGACGACCAAGTTCGAAGGGCCGGAAATCTTGCAGCGGGGAAAACTGCTCGGGCCGGTTATCTCTCGCGGTTGTATTTACAGATCAGGACCGCCGCGCGCCGGTCACGCGCTCCTGACGCGCGGCTGTCAGCGGAGGCGCCGCGCGGCACGACGATTGGCGCGCGTCGCGCGGAGGCGGGCACCCCACGTGCTTGCCGCGTCCCGCCCCGCGAGCTCGCAGTGGCCGCCAGGGGAGAAAGTGGCGCTGGCGACCGGTCATGTTTGTTGATAAGGGCAATCATACTGTGAGCCATATTTGGTGTTCCGATTTGCCGGTGGTCGTCGGGTTGAGCCCCGCCGGGAGGGTGTCACACCCTCCTCCCCATCGCGCTTCTCTGCTTGTGGATTGTTGCGCCGCTGCGCCACACCGCGGCCCACCGAGGAAACAGCGCGCTCTTTCGTCGACCGCCGAGGCGCCTGCTCGCCCGCTGCTGTCGCTGCTCGCCGCCATTGCTCGCAGCGTCGCGGCCTTGTGTTGTGTTTTGGGAGACTCCACACCTGGGTCGCGTTGTGAGTGACTCGCGAGAAAGCCGGATACCTTGGATCGTGCGGGATTTTGACTTCATGGCGGGCGCCTGAAGAGCACGGTGCGTCTTCCGCGCCGGCGTGGACAGCAGCCAGCTGAAGGCGGCGCCCCCCGACGGCCGTCTCTGGCGGCTGCATCGATCCGCAATGTTCCCCAATAGGCATCCGGTGAGTGGCCGCAAATTGCTCTTCTTAGCGGCGGCGCTCATTAAAAACGCCCTCCCCCCTCCGAGTCTTGCCCGCTCCCCCCTCTCGTGAAAGCCGCCGCCGGCCAAGCGAGCTGGCAGCTGTAATGCCCCAGCTTCCGCCGTCTTCAGCGCGCGGCTAACTTTACCCCGCTGCGGCGCCCTCGTCGTCAATCCGTAAATCGCAACCGAAAAAAAAAAAAGGTCACCACCACGCACTCAAAGCGTATGCTAACCTCGCGCAGGATTCAAACAACGATCGCCATCTCTTGCGGCGATATCTCTACGCCGAACGCATTGACTCAATCAATGAGCGCCAAATGGAACTTAGTGTGGTGAATCTGTATGTGCCGTGTAGCGGGACACTGCGTCATGTCTCAAAACGTATTTGTCTGAAAAGACGCGTTTTAGCACCTCGATTTTAGTGCCCGTTTGTGTTCCACTGCAACTACCGTACGGTTGCGGTGTTCTGACAAAATCTACTCAGCAAAATACAGATGGCCGAAGAAAGCCCCCTCAAACCAAGTTGGCTCGCTTTACAGCAAGTTCCACATGGAAGCTCGTAATTAAGTGCGCGCACACAGTTGGCCAAGCTTTTGACGACCAGGGCCGACTTCCTTGATCATCGTCGCTAGGCGCTGTGCTTGCGTGTTGCCGCATTTCAAATAACAGCGAGAGCGGCGGTTTGTTTATTGTTTTCTGGCGGGGGGTTCAGCGGGGCTGTCCACCGAGCCGCGCGCTGCTGCCTACCCCCGAGGCGGACATTAGTCACGCTCCGATGAGCCGCGCTGCCGTTGCCGCCGCCGCGTGCGGTGAGGCGGCAGCAGCCGACTCGCCCTGTCGGTTTCGAGCGTGGCGCCACCTCTCGCGCCCTTCCGTCACTGCTCGGTAGTGCTGGGGGGAACGCCTCGCCCAGGAAACCGAGTCGGCTCATGCACACCCCTCGGCGCCTCGATACTACATACTTGGCCGGTCGCAGTTTGTGTGCGGACTCGTTGGAAGCGGCGCATGGCGGATGTGCTCGCCTCCCCCCACACCCTCTTGCGTTCTCACCTTCGGTTTCTCTGGCACCGCTCGCCATCGCTGCTTGGGGCGAGTGCGCGCGGCTTGGCCTTTGCGTGTGTTGTAGCAGGTGCGCGATTGTTTGCATCGTGCTCGCTGAACGGTGCACACTCGTCATAATCGGCCAGCTAGTTACACTTTACCTCGACAGTCGGAGTCGTAGAAGTAACAAACTGCTAGGTATTGACTAATTTCTTTTTAACGTTTTTATTCTTCCCGCATATGTAGCTAGCAGCAATTAAGACACACATACAGAAAAGCTTGCGTGTGTTTTGTTTGGATTTCTGGAGCGACTCCATCTCTTTTGCCTTTGACAGCCGAAAACTCGCTTAGAGCGAATGAAGAACGCATGCCCTCGGAAATTTTATCGTCATTGGAGCAAATAAATTTCTGTCAGGACAAACGCGAAATTTGTTGTTATCGTCTTTGGTGCCATTCGATGTTAGACGCGAAACAACTGCAGCGCGTGCCACTCTTCAAGCCATACCCCTTCGAAGCTTCCCGATTCAAAAGCCGGCCGCTGTTTGTGACCAATTTGCGGGAACTGCGCGAGTCGTGCGAGTTTCTGGCAGTTGGCCACTCAGCTAGCAGGCGTACGTTGCATTATATCTATATGTGCGCCGGAGGTTTCCTGCTTCGAAAATTTCGACCCAGGCATGGTGGCGCTATTTGTAACGCGGTTCCGATGGGAGAGTTTCGAAGCGGGCGCTCTTAACTGAGATTAAAAAGCGGTCCTGCTGCGGCGTATGTGATCCCCACCACCTCCACCCCTTCGAGGGAGGCGTGCGCCGGCCGGCGCATGCAGAAAGTGCCGTGCCAAGGCGCGACTTGTGCGGAATGCAAATTTCCCTCCCGGGCACCGATCCGCGGCGGCGGCGAGCGTTCTTCATCTTGTCGCCAGCTCATTTCGAGCACAGCCGGGGCGAGAAGAACCGCAGTCTGCAGCGGTGCTGAATCGATTGGCTGCAGCCCTCCTCCTCTCCCCTCCACCTGCTTCCGCAGAGCGCGATCGACTATTTGCGTCTCCCGCCTGTTATTCTGCGGGCTCGCCTTTCTCTCTTTTGCATGCAGTCGTGCTGCGGTACGCACAGCAGCGGCGAAGGTATAACCCCGACGGCGGCGCGGTTCGATTGCGTGTCGCGCGGCAGATCGTGTTTTCCGTCGGAATGCGCGAGAATTCGAGAACGCGCGCGTGCCCAGATTTCTTTGAATGATTTAAAAGGCTCGATACCCACGGCCACTATTTCAGCTCGGACTTTCTCCAAGAACAAGGAGGTTTGTCTCTTGCTTCCTTCGCGCGATTATTCTTTCTTAATCGACTCTCGAACATTAAGGCGGCGGCACATAACTATACTCCCAGTTAGGCGGCCATTATACGACAGGTTGCGAAATAGCTGAAGACATTGCGCCAAGTGGTTCATGTCTGGACACCTCATCTGATTTTCATTCTTTCTTTCTTTTTTTTGAAAATGGGAATTAGAGGCTGGCCGTACTGTTGCTCTAGCGTTCACTAACCTTCCTATAATATTGCATCCTTGGTTTAAATGTTCCTTTTGCAGGTGGACATCGTATGCATGGCGTATACCCAGATAGGGGCACACTGGGCACTATTCCCCCCCCCCCCTTTTTTTTTTCTTTTCTGTGGCGGGACTGCGCACTCAGATGTTTGATTGCGAATTGCTCAGATCGTTATGGTAAAGTATTCGGGAGCTGGAGTGGATCCAAAATCGTATACGCTACGCCACTAAGACTACTTCAGTAATGAATTAGCTTTTTATCAGTGCAGCAATGTGGCATGAATGTCATGAAGGGCACGAATGTAAATACAGACATATATCAACGGTGGGATGTAGGTGTCAATGGAAAGTGCAGACCATAAACTTCCGTCATCGATGGTGATTCCCCGGAGTATAAAACATTCGTGTGTCGTTCGGTTCTTGTGGCTATATCATGCCAAGAGATTATGTCGCACCGTACTGTTGCGACAACGCAGCACCCAGAGCTTGCCTACCTGATACGCCACCCTGACATCCCGCTTCTTAGCCTCTCGCTCTAAGGGCGAAGAACAAGTCGAGAGTGTAACGTAAAAACACTCAACAAAGGCATTTTCGAACCCTTAAAATAAACAAGCAAGCGGCGCTGTCTCTGAGGACATGCAAAACTTGGTCGCGGTGTTATGAATTTGGACAACGCTAGGAGCGTTGCCACATATTTTCGAAATCTTATACGTACACGCTTCTCGCACATAACATGAGTACAACTAACAAATATGAACGTTGGGAAGCAGTTACAAGAATAGGTGGTGTTCAAATCAATCACCCCGTGACGGCTGCCTCTGAGTTACAGAAACAGATCTCGAAAGGCATGCTTTTGCTGACTGCATGCACCAGAAGTGATTGCGGAGCCGAAAACACGTCATAGTCACCGTGGTTTGAATGTGCCCCAAGTTGCTTAGTATTTTCCCCCTTCTGTATAGGATATAGTGCGTTGTAACCATCACTTAACGAAAGAAAATGAAGAAGAATGAAGGAGGACTATACAGCTAGAAATGTAATATCCGTAAAACCTTTTCGTAGGCTCGCGTATATTACGTTCTGACCAGTATTACTATAGCGAGCAAGCCCATACATGCATGTCGCAATGCAGATTTATTCATATGTATACTTCCACCTCCTTCCGATGCTATACGTCCCATTAGCTTCGATTATCCGACGGTGTCGTCGGTCCGGAGATTCCTGGAAACATTACCTCTACATGTTTCCTCCTTTGGGCGCTATTTAGTGAATAAGGAAACTGTCGACACGGTGTGCATACACGTGCCAGATGGGCGGGGCGCGCCATACTCCTGACGTTTTGGTGGCCAGCGCATCTCACGAATGAACCTAAACAAACGTTTCCTTAAGCACTTTGTGACCTACCGAAAACCTGTCACTCGCAGCTGTGGCTTTTTCAAAAACCCTCCGTGGTGCCTTGGTGGCTACGGCGTTGCGCCACTGAGCACCAGGTCGTGGTTTCTACCCCCGGCCGCGGCGACCGCATTTCGACGGTGGGAGGGAAGGGAGGGGGGCGATATGCCAGAAACGCTCGTGTGCATGTCGTGCATTTGGTGCACGCTAAAGAACCCCGCGGTGGGTCCAAATTAATGCGGAGATCCCGCGCTTACACGGCGTGCCTCACAATCAGATCGTGGTTTTCGCACGGGAAAACCCTAGATTATTGTTTTATTCGGGAAGCTATAATCCGTGCAGACAGTCCTCTTCTCTGTGCTATTCGTAGTGCATGTCACTTGTGCGTTGCAAACCAACAATTCATGTTCGATAAATTCACAAAATGTTCATCAGCCACTTCGCGCGCGACCCGACCTGTCCACGCGGGCCGCTTACTTGGGTTCCCGTAGAACTTTCGTTGGTTGGAAACCTCTGGAGCTGAAAGGAGCGGTGCCTCTCGCTCCACCCGAGTATCGAAACGCCAGGGACGCTTGCGACGCCGACGTGCGACTTGGGATCATGGCCATCCACGTTGTATCTAAACAATGTACACATTGTTTAGATACAATACAGCGCAAGGACCGTGCTGAAAAAAAAAAAAAGATACATTGACGAAGCTTTGACACAAATCAGCAGAGAACGAAGCAAACGTAAGGAAGATGCCGATTTATTTATTCATTTATTTATTTATTATATATTTATTTGTTTATTTATTACGAATTAGAAATGTTGAAAACAAGTTCAGTATTTCGCTGACTTCTCCGCAACGTTAAATCGTTAAATGAATGAAGGATGATGATAGATCAAATGAAAACATTTCAGCTATTTAACAGTTCGCAACCAAACGTAGGGCATTCATTGGGGAGTTTTAGAAACAGGGGACTCAAAGTTTGGAGACGCTATCGGCTTGGAGCGCAAAAGAATGCCAATATGCGCATCTTCTTTCTTTTTTTCTTTCTTGTTAGTTTCTTTTTTTCCGAAAGAATTCGAATCCAATCGCGGGCAGACGCTGAAGCTTACGAAGTTGTACTGTATACACGGAGGAGGCACTTTAGGATTCGCTAGCCGCGTTAATTATCTATGTAATAACTGAAATCACAGGTTTCTATTCAGTTTTTCGGAGCTGACGACCAATTCCATTTTTCTTTTCTTTTTCAGAGACGTTTGATTAATTTCCTTCGAAAGGGCATCTGGGCTGCACTGTTGCTAACTTATTAATCTAACTAAACGCCAATAAATCGAGCCAAGAAAATGTTTACGAATCTCGTGCGTGGGTGGCTCATCTAGCCTGCGCGGATGGAGTAGCGACTACTCTGTATACGCTACAAATGCCAGCTTGTCAGCCGATGAACCCGTCTACTTCAACAAATGTTTCCTCGGGACGCTAACTAAAAAAGTGCTCTGTAAACTCCAATATAAAACAAATTTCCGCGCTAAAGTGTGACGCCCTTATTAACGCCGATGACCGAGATGTCAAAACTAGGCAAAAAATTAACGAAAATAAAACAATGAGTTTTGTTGGTAATTTACAGCGAACCGGTCGAAATCGATAGTTGGAACGATGCACTGGTCTTTTCAGCTGGCAGACATAGCGTTTTGCCAAAAGTAGCAATTCCCCACACGCAGAAATGAGACGCCTCATCCTGTTTTGCGTTTAAAAAAGAAAAAAAAAATGTGGCGCACTGCACGGGATATTTTTGCGCGTGTGCCATTTTTTTTAGTGCTTTCGCATTCGCAGTGATAGCAGCACGCAATAAAACTCATGGGATCTGTGTCTCAAATTTTTTTTTCGATGTCGAGATACGACGGCACGCTGGTACGGATTAATCTTCGAGCGGACGTATAGAGCCCTTGAGCTGAGCCGGAAACGTCATTTAACAGAGACGTCGTCACGTCCTCCACCACTGAAGCACCAGCTGTCCTCACTGCCATTGCGAAACGGATTGCGGGACTATAATGCCGTGGAAAAGCGCAGAGACAAACAGGAAATTCAGTGCTTGGACCTTTGCGAGGTCCGCATCATTGTATAAATAGAAATAATAACAATAATAGTAAAAAAAAAAGAAAGCAAGAGGCGGTGTAAAAGCTCTCCGCCGATAAGTCGGTTAACCAGGATTTTGTTGCGGGAACAGGATGTGTGTGTGTGTGTGTGTGTGTGTGTGTGTGCGCGCTCACTAAAGGCGACAGCGGATAAGAACAGACGCTTACTTCGAACTGAAATTGCGTGCTTTGTTACCTAACGTAATGAGACAGTCGCGAAGCTCTTCTCAAGCTGAAAGTTCGCTCTTTATTTTTGGGCCTTGGCCGAGTTCACGCGAGATCTTCCACCGTCTTTTTTCACAAGTTGACGACGGGTAAATTGAATTACGAAAAGAAGGCATTTCCGGTTGGCAATTCTAGTTCAAGGCTTAATTCCATCACGTGGCCGCTAGAGTTTCGTCTGTATGTGCGTGTGTGCATGCGTGCATGCGCGAGATCTATAAGATAGCGCATTTTATTGCACCCGCGACTGCCAGTTTTCAGCGCATGCGCAAATGCTATCCTGCTTCCTTTTCGCGGGGCCGTTCATGTTTTCACGAATAATAATAATAATAATAATAATAATAATAATAATAATAATAATAATAATAATAATAAAACTCATGCGAACAAAGCCTCCGATCAAGCAGAAATTTCCGGGCAATATCGCTAGATTTTAGTTTTATATGTGTGCCATCATAAGTACTCCTTGCTGAGTAAAAATTAAATGGAAAACCTTGCCATTCTCGACTGTGGTAAGTTAGTGTGGCGCTGGTATTCCTGGCAGTGCCGTGGGATGTGGCAGCAATAAAGGGGAGGGGGATGATACAATGACGTCACGGACAGGCTGTTTCTTTTCCTCCCTGAAGTCTTTCACGATGCCCGTTTACACATGGAGATTCGATTTATTACGTGCAATATAGGTTCATTGGCGTCGCTGTAACACCGCAAACTTGTCCTCCGCCAAGTGCGTTTCTTCAAATGTTATCGTTTTCCATAACCCTGGTTGCACAGAATACGAAGCTTGCTGTCTATTGGGAAGCAATGCTTTCGTTCTTGATTTTTTTTCTTCTTTTTTTTTCGGCGTGTTCTCCTTTCGCCTCTGCTTTCGCCAAGAACTTCCAACGTAGTTTTCGACAAAGGCGCGTCGATTACGTGATTCAGGTCAACAACACGTAGGCGGACGTCGTAATCCAGTGCCCGACCATTTGCAACGGGAAATGTATATGGTCTCCTACAGGCTCTATACGATATGAAGTCATTGAAGAATTATCAATATATTGAGGTATCATTAGCAATCATACAACAAAAGGGAGGTAGACATGAAGTCACGCTTGATTTTAAGGTGAGTTAAAAAAAGAGAGAGAGAGAGAGAGAGAGAGAGAGAGAGAGAGAGAGAGAGAGAGAGAGAGTAAATTTATGGTTATTCTTTTACTTTCCTTTATTTATTTGCTACACCGTCACCGCTCGCTATTTAAGTGCCTTCTCTGTTGTTTTGTTTATATCACTTATGTGTGCATTATTAGTTGACGGGAGTATGAACTATACCCAGATTGTTTCCACGGCGAACCCGCGATTGGTTCGATCAGAAATGTCAATTTTTGCGTGCATTTCGTGTGCTTTTCACTTTTACTAATGTGAAAAAAAAAAATATGAAACGTGGATGCACTGTATTCTACACTGACTGAAACTAGGTCTTTCACGCTGTCCAAAATGTAATTGCATTTCGTTTTTCGGCAACATTTCGGCAACAGCCGGCTGTTGCGAAATATCTTGTTTAGTGCCTGGGTTCAAAAATACCGAATAGTTCATTTTCGAATGCGGATTGAATATCACACAAACCATTCGTATTAGAAACTTTGACTATTAGCCCGCCCCTACTGATTTTCTTTCCGCGTTTCAGTTTGTGCTGGCGGTATACGTGCACTTTTTAATTAAGAGAAAGAGAGAGAAAAATAAAAAACCACACCGCGAGGTTCGTTTAAAAGTGCATGTCACATAACCGCAGCGAAATTGCTCGCCTGCATGCAAGGGTTAGTGCAGCCTATATATTTGTGCAGCAAACAGGAGGAGGCGCTAAATGAAGTTTGGAGTCTATAGTTTTAAGACATTTCAACTTGTGGAAACCTTGTTTTTTCTGCCAACAAGGTTTCCGTGTTGAACGCATAACCACGTCTTTTTTTAGTCAGCGTCCTGCTTTTTCTTTCCGCATAAATTATTGTTTGCGAGATGTGTCGTCTAAATTTCCCTATGCAAGAAAAGGTGAGGCGTGCAGACAGGACACAAAAGAAGAGAAGTGGACTACACGAACGCCGCAAGGATTTATAATGCAAGAAAAGGTGAGGCCTGTCTGCACGCCTCACCTTTTCTTGCATAATAAATCCTTACCAACTAGCTTTCTGTCGTTCTAAGCGTCTAAATATCATCGTGTGGCAGTGAGGTCTCTCCATGTCAACGGTGAACGCTTCGCGCTCTTTGAGTGGGCACGTGCTTCAGCTGCTCTTCAGCGCCTGAAGGGCAAACTCGAGATTTCAGATTAAGAACAGTCGGCTGGAGTGATGGGCGTACACGTGTGACATTATTGCGGTGACAAGCAGGAACTCCGAATGTGATCAGAGTAAAAATTGCTTTGTAGCAGCGAATTTTTGAGAAACTTGCCCACCAGTCCCCCCCCCCCCCCCCTTCCCTTTTTTTTGTACACCGTCTTTCAGCAGTCTTGCAACTTTTTATTTGTTTGATGATGAAAGAAAAGAAAAGAATATTGTTACGTGTAGCTGACATACGAGTTTATTTACAATATATTTACACGTGGACAAACGGTGGCAATGATGGCGACGCTATATCAAGCGGTGCCCACGTCGTCTTCCTTCTCTCTTCAGTGCAGCCACACTGTGGCGGCTGTTCCGTAGCATCACCCCCGGCAGTAGAAGCGCCGTACCGGTGCCTAATCTACACATCCGCGGCGAAAGGTGTGTGATATGGCTTTAGTCTCGCCACGTGAACGATGTCACTTGCAGCCGACGATGACGCTGAGAGGCTGGCGGGGATGACTTCATGCGTAACATCGGTAACATGTCGCACCACAATATTTTCCTGCATTGGGGCGATTCGGGCTGTTCTCACAACCGAGACCGTGGATATGCCTAATTTACGTTTACAATCGAAGCGACACTTGAATATGAATTTATTTTGCTCCTCTAAAGTGATTTCAACGTAATGTCATTATGTATATTTAAGTGGCACATGATACTGCGTAATTTTATTTCTTCTTGAGCGAAACACGGTATAGCAATGACATCGCACTCAAAAAAAAAAAAAAAGTATCTGGCCTGCGCGGCAGACGCAGCACAGTCACAGCGCAAGCCGGAGGAGCGGCTCCATTTTCGGCTGCACGCACTATACAGGGGTCTTCGTGGTGAAGTCTCTTTGTGTCGTGTTGACGAGAATGATCTGAACTGTCCGGCCGGCGTTGACGGCGACCTGCGGCTTGTGCTGCTCCCTGCATAGCCGTCTGCTGGGCCCGACGTTGCCTGCTGGTTGCAGCCACGTCCGTAGCTCGCTTCTTCAGCAGCGGTTCCTGCCCTGCGAGGAGGCGCCATACAACGTGTACCGAAGAATAAACGAAGGTATCGAGATTACGCGGCGCACATGTCACATCCCTTGACTCGTGGTGCGATACGATGCTGCTGGTGGTGGTGGTGGTGGTGGTGGTGGTGGTGGCGGTGGTGGTGGTGATGATGATGATGATGATGATGATGATGATGATGATGATTTATTTATTGACATCCGCTTTGAAACGGTGCGGGTTGATTTAATCAGGTTTGCTATACACGTTTTTCGTTCTAGCATTTTTTGTATACATCTACTTAATCTTCTTTTTCTTCCTCAAGACAATCCATCCAATTCTTGGCCCCCGCACTGGGTAGGAGCCACATACTTGACAGGGAACACAAACTACCTTGTGCTGCTACCTATGCAACTGCTACATGGCGTACCACCTGGTGTATTAAATATAACTGCAATAAGTGCGCACGTATCGATGCTACGCCGCGCGCGTCTCCTTAATCTTTTTCTTTTTCTTCCTCAAGGCAATCCAGCGATTTCTTGGCCAATCCCACATAATGGTTAGGAGCCTGGCGTTAGCTGCCACGCACACCGGCGGTGGCAGCGGCGGACAACATCGCCATCTGAAACGGCTATTGGAATGAGCCCAAAGCAGCTTACGCCATATAAAATAGTTTTGCGTTGCGTGGTGTTAGATTTCCTGAAGGGTTCAGAGCTCCTCAAGTCTAGCGCATACCATCTGTTTCACGGGAAAACTTATTTTAAAGACGAATATCATGTATACTAACTGCACCGCGACAGTGGTGTGGCACATCAGCTTCTGCGGACTGTTGCAGAACCGCCGCTCCGTTTCATTTTTAACATGCATCGTCGGGTAGAACGCAAGTTTCTCGAGATCAAAAAGAGCATGTTTTCGTCCTATCTGGTACGAACTAAAGAACTGGTTGACAGTTAGAAAAATGGAACGCAAGGACGAGGAACAAGAACGACGACATTATATGGGTGGTTTTCTCTCGGGACATCTGTGCTCCCAGAGACTGCGAGCTATACAGAACACCGGCTTTCTTGAGCACAGTCATGCAAATTAAGGCTGGCCGTTCGGGCTCTGACTCGGTGTGTCATGTCTAATAGAGCACAGCTCGACCCGTATACCGAACTGCGAATATTTCCGGGTCGCGAGCGACTTCTTCGGTGTCGCTCCGATATAGGCACCGAGAAGGAAAGACGGCTAGAATTACGGGTCCGCCGCGTGTTAATTCGAGGCACTTAGAAATGGGGCGGCGAGGAAGCCATCCGGGGCATCTCTCATGGGGCGCCAAGCTGACGCGTCGCGAGCCTCTGAATTGCTTCACTTGCAAGGGGTCACTGCGACGACATCCTGGCAGTTGAAACCTATAAGTGCACTTTCCTGTGAGAGTTATAGTCAACGTGATGTATTTATTGAATGCGTTGTCTGCTGGAATGAATGTCCCAATGCATGCCATCATCGTCAAAAATATTGTGGACAGAATAATTTATTTCAAAGGGAAGTGAACTGAAGCCCGCGAGGTGATATATAGGGGGCCTCGTCGCCGATGACGCGGCCTGTTGCGCGCAACTCGCCTTATTTTACTTTCACCCCAGCCGCCAACTTTCCCTGGTCCCCACACTATTCTTCCTTTCTCTTCAGCTTGGAAAGGACGGATCAGTTGACTATCGCATTTACACGATGCTCTTTGCAAAAACTACGAGTTCCTAAGAGGTACTTGATCGTGCGCGAAGAAAATTGGCAGATGCATTTAAGACTGCCTACATGTGGGAATGCGAAAGCATTATGGTCCCTTTGGTGAAATGGTCTAATGCGAGACCAGTACATGCCCCATTACGCGAAAATCCGTCGGTGTTGTCAGCATGACCTAGAGATGGTACCAAAAATGGCCGACTGCGCAGAGTAAAAACACGTGAAAAAGAGATTTTCGGATTACTGTCAAAGTTCTGAGGGAGGTACCTGTAAATAATGTAAATTAATGGCCTTGAAAACAAGCTTTTGTATATTTCAGTCGGTGGGAAACGAACCCGGGCTTTCGGGGTGCGAGACGAGCAGAAAAGCACGCTTCCCCGACGCCATGGCGGATTCTTATATATATATATATATATATATATATATATATATATATATATATATATATATATATATATATGTGTGTGTGTGTGTGTGTGTGTGTGTGTGTGTGTGTGTGTTATTTACAATGAGTGAGATGACTTATGTACTGGAACTATTTACAATAATACGAGCACTAAGTCGTCATAAGCAATCACAGGTCAACGAGCAGTACATACAAAGAAAACGTCACACAAAAAAAACTTTAAAGGGGAAAAGACACCTAATCAAAAGTGGCCACCTATCCGGCTGATATTCTTCTCAATCGTAAACGACCTTTAAGTGCTCAATCATGGTAATAATGACCCCATGGCGGCTCCGTGGTTCTGACTGACTAAATGTGTGCCTAGAGCGTACGTCATTGCACACGTCACGTCGCAGCAGTCTGGCTGACTACCGTGGAGAACCGTGGACCGCCGTGAGTCAGAACCGCGGAGCTGGCGGCGTCGGGGAGGCGTGCTCGTCCAACTCCTCCTAGATGACGTCGTGCTGCCTGGTGCCATCGCTTGGTGGCGACGGCGGCGGATTTAGGCGCAATGGGCCATATAATGCTTTCACATTAAGCGATTTGCTTCTTTCGCCGTTGTGTGTGGGTGTGCTTCGCCCTTCAGGACGTAAACGTCTAGAAGTCAAGTCGGCATTACGCGAATCGAATAAAAATTCGGCAGAGACACTTAAGACTGCTTAGGTGTGTGAATGCGAGTGTATTATACCGTTTGTACCCTCGGGGAACGCCGTGAACGCGCTCATATTATACACTCGTGACGTGGTGCGCCACCCCATTGGCTAGCTGCGCCGTCACGTGCCCAATGACGCACGCACCATAGGCCATTTTTGGTGCCATCTTTCGGTCACGCCGACTACGCCGACGGATTTCCGCTTAATGGCGCCTGCAGTGCTTTCGCATTAGCAACCATTAAATACAGCATGGTTTGCCGCATTCCCTCTTTTCTGCCACAGCTAACTTGCGATGTAGGTTTTAAAGATTTTTAGAAGACAATGAGGACAGCTCTGGTTTAACGCGTCTTTCTTTCTTTCTTTCTTCCCTTTGATTCGCATTCCCAGTGTGAACCACTATATATACAGACTGTTTTAGTTGCTGTGCGCTCCGCGTAAGCCAAAGCGGAACGGACCTTTCTAAAGCCCTAAAATTGAGGGGCTTTAGACCTTTCATGGTTGCAGCGTCCTCTGGCCAAATTCAGGATAATAAAACAGAATCAAAACACCCATTGATCACTTTTATAAAGTAAAGCGAATACATAGAACTTATTTGTCCATGAAGTATTTAGACGTGCGCTTATAATGCGTTACCCGTCCATTTTATCCCGTGGAAAATAAAGCGCCGTCTTGGGGAACGCCAGGTGATAGCCAACAAGCTTGCTTTCTGCATCCAATCCAATCCTTTCTGACGCCAACGCTAGCCAGCGCGCTGCACAGCACACACTGCTCAGGCAGCTTGTAAGCGCACCGTGTTTGTCGCTCTCGCGGTTAAGCGGAGGGCGCATGCGCATTCGCGCTTCCGCTCCGCTCAGCTGCTGAGCGGAGCGTAAAAACGCCAAACTGAAACACTGTACTGTGTTCCCTTTAACAGCCAATCTCACTGTATGTAAAACATGGCTCTATTTTAAAGGAAACATCTCATTAAGTTTTCAGCTATAGATTACAGCTGCAATATATGACATGAAGGCATGCAATACATTTTTTTTTATGCATGGATGTCTGCCTCGTGCATCCTGTCCTGTGCTTCCTTGAAACATATGCTGCGAAGTCATATACCCTTTATTGACATTTGAATGTTCCCCTTAAGACATGCTATTCTCAGAGAGTAAGGAAAGCAGATTACACAACGTACGGGTATATAATTTATGAAGAAATTCCTAGCGGGGAGCGCGAGGGATGCCCATGCGCACGCTGAACATCCTGCCGTTAGAAATCAGTGTTAAACGCGGCATGGCGGCTGCTACTCAACTGTCTGAATTCATACGCAACTGGCTCGATGCAATCGTTTGGGGCAAGGAGACCGCCGTGCGTGACAGTCCAGAGTTCGGTACGACGCTTCTTTTTTCGCAAATGGCACATCTGACTTCAAATTCAACCGCAGCTGTCGTACGACATATAGCACAGCACGTCGCCGTCAAAACGTCCACCCTCATCCGCCCATTCTTTCTAACATTTTTCTGCCTTTAGAACTTTCCACATCTATTGAGGGAGTGTGTACGCTTGGTATTTGCTACGTGATGGATCACCGTCTGCTTGGCAGAGGGGTCACGTTCTCCTACACGAATTAATGTGGTTACGACTCGCTGTCTGTTGCTACAGGTGTGCGTGTCGGGGAAAGAGTGCACAGAAAAGGCGAGAAAGCGTACAATAGAATGGGCGACCGCTCGAACTTTTCGATTGGAACATGGTGCCGGGAATGACAACAGAAGTATGTAAATTAATGAAGGGGAAAAAGTCCACATTCTCTGAATAATACGCTGAGCCGCATTGCGAAATCCCTTTTGATAGAGAAAGCTTTTATTATTTTTTTTGCGCTGAGAATACTCTAACGATCGCAGTAAGCATTATTCCAACGAACATTGTTTATTCACCTAAACACGGAACTCGATCCGTTTACAGCTCGGACATGGGGCAACACGTGGGAAATGGAGGACGAGCTCACTGCGACTTTTGAATTTGTAATTCAAGTCGTTCTTGCTTCGCACAAAGAGCGGTTATTGAATGCGATAGCGTCAAATGGCCCATTGAGAGAAAAAGATGGCGGCGTCTGTAGCAGCGAAACTTCCCATTTGCTGCGACGCCACGCGTGCAGCTCGTGACACCGACCCGCGCTTGCTGGCTCGGGCCCCGGCGGAGCAGATCGGCCGAAAGGGTACGCCTGCTGCCGTGCTATTGCTTGAGGGGAGAGGGCGTCGCCGCGACGCCACGTCACCCTCGCTCGCGCTCTCGGAAGCCCCTGTTGTCAACACCATCTTAAGTCGGACACAACTCAAGCCTGCAGTGAAGCCCCGCCCACGCCCTCACAACCGCCAGCCACTGTTTCTCAGCGAGGCTGCAAATAGTTCGTACTTCAAACTGTTCCTGTTAACTAAAATAAGGCGGTAACCACAAAAATAAGATTATAAGCGCGCCATTTTGGATGTTTTCCCTCGTCTATTACAATGGAACGGTGACAGCCTAATTCTTTATTGAACTGAAATAAAATGCATTGCTTTGCTGCAACTATTTATTGTCAAGTTTCACTTCAGTTGGCAGTGAAATTTCATGAGTAAAACAGGGTCAGCAGTGAAATGAATTGTCCCGCGGACGTTTGAAAAGTGAAATGCTCAGACCGTCATGCAGTTTGTCCATGTCTGTTGCACACCTCATCGCTTCCACCGATGAAAAGACTTCAAGATCAGCAGACGCTCCGGATGTATCAAGTACGACGCCATTTTGAAATGGTGACGTGACGATTCTGTTTGCTTCTGTGATTGGCTGGCGGAATAACAACCTCGCGCGGTCCGTGTGCCTTGGTTGCCAACAGCTGTTTTTTTTAAAAGTTATATCCTACTATAGACTATGCCTAGCGACAATTAAGTTTCTGTGGCAGTACGGTAAAGGCTACGTGGGCGCGGAGCCTATGCACATGTGTTACTAAGCCTAGTAGTCCGAACGTTTCGCGGGGGTTTCGCTTTAGGTTTCACTAGCGCATTCCGCGAAAGCGCGTTGTTCATGCCATGTGAGCATGCGGTGAATATGTACGATCTGTGTGAAAGTAGCGTAAAGCTTAGTCAGACGTGTATAACATATATCGCGTGCACACACACACACACACACACACACACACACACACACACACACACACACACACACACACACACACACACACACACACACACACACACACACACACACACACACACACACACACACACACACACACACACACACACACACACACACACACACACACACACACACACACACACACACACACACACACACACACACACACACACACACACACACACACACACACACACACACACACACACACACACACACACACACACACACACACACACACACACACACACACACACACACACACACACACACACACACACACACACACACACACACACACACACACACACACACACATCAACGAGAAGGAAGGGAGTTAACCGAGGGGCCCGATTTTTATTAATCATAAGAAGCCAACAAATACGACACCAAGGAGAACGTAAGGGAAGTGACTTGTACTTACTAATTGAATGAAATAAATGATAAATTAATGGCAATTAATGGTTGGTGAGAAAACAACTTGCTGCAGGTGGGGAACGATCTCACGTCTTCGCATTACGCGTGCGATGCTCTTACCGATTGAGCTACCGCAGGGCTGCTTTCCCATCCACTTTCGTGGGGTATATTTGTTTTTTGACTACTATAGAACTAACCTTGGGAGTGTGTATATATATATATATATATATATATATATATATATATATATATATATATATATATATATATATATATATATATATATATATATATATATATATATATACACACTGTGCTGCAATGCATCGCAATGAAATGCCATGCGATGCTTCCCTGCAAAGAACTATAGTAAACCCCTCTGTGAACACAACAAGACTTTATTTCCAAAGGATTTTGGCACATTTCGCTGCGAGCAAAATACAAAAGCGCCAATACACTTATATTTAGGCGCTCTTTAAATAACACGGGCTGGTGTAAGTACGGTGTAGCGTAAAGTACACTACACCGTGCCTTGTCATATTGTGTCTTTACCAAGTAAAACTTAAGAATTATAATGCCGCGGGATTAGTAAAAGCGCGTGTCATATGCACAAGTACGCAACACAATGTTGCGGTGGCTTCTGCGACTGTGTTCACGTGAGCTCTTCTACTCCGCTCATGTCATTGTCACAACTCGCATCACTCGAATGCGATCGGAGTGAAATTAGAAGCTAGTCGAGGCTTGCGTCAATGAGGCCGTCACGGTGCCAGAGCTCCGCATCGATTTTCTGAACACACACGCCCGAAGCCCCTTGTGTGCCGTCACAAGATTGATGCTTTCATGCAGCAGTTTTTCGACGCCGGGAAGGGTGAATGTGGTACTTTTAGCAGCGACGTAACCATTCACCTGGCTCCATATCAGTTCGATCGAATTGAACTTGCAATGATATGGAGGAAGCGCTTTATCACGACGTCGTGACCGGCAGCCTTATGGCGACAACATCCACGCGATAGGCGGAAAACATCCTTTTGTGTTTGTTCACCAGCTCCAATAACTCTGCTCTTAATTGATCCTGGGGAAGTGCGATGTTCTTCACTGTGAGCCATGACTGGATGTCACTCTTTCGTGTTGACGACGTTAGAGCTTTCTCGAGGCGAACGCTGTGGTAAGGGACATTGTCCATTGCGCAGTTTAATGTTAGACAAAAGCTATGCTGTGAACCACTTCTCGAAGCGCGGCCCATCCATTTTCTTTTGGTAGTCAGCAGTTCCTTTCGCTGCTAGGAAAACGAGGCACGCAGCATTTAACAAGCCACCCTCGCTACCGCCTGGCAACAGGGTCAGCTTGCCACCTTTGCCGCTTGGTGCGCGAAGACCTGTTGTCAAACTTTGCCGAAAAGCATCTTCCCGTGTGGTGACGTTCACGCCCTCAAATACTTTCTCCTTTGTGTGGCCGGCATTGACCAAAATTTCGTCAAGGTAGTATATCGGTCTGCAAGAACAAACTAAATAATTGAAACGTGTCATCAGCTACAAACACCGCAGTTTCGCAAGACAGGAGAAGCAATGAGACAAGCGGCACTGTTCCGCTAATATGATCAAACAGTGCGCAGGGGCCGCTTGTTGTACAACCAAGACATATCGTTTAATGCATCATAAAGACCTTGGCCAGGTGAGTGGTATGAGCGGCGTTGCTACCGTCGAAATGCGGTGATGCACGATGTGAGGCTGCAAAAAAAAGCGACGTTCGTAACTTGCACTTTAATGTGTGTTCCGCTGAAATAATTCATTTCACAGAAGTGGCAAGCAAGAAGCCTTATGTATTTGCTGTATAGAGCTTGTGCAGTACACACACACACAAAAAAAAATGTTTTTATTTGCTTTGGTGCGCCCATGGCTCTTGTCGGCTTTTACCAATTGCAATTTTCGTCCGATGAACTGTTGTCTTCACCGCAGATTTCTAAAAATGACACGTAATATTGTCACAGCAGCCACAGATTTGCCACATGAAGCTACGTAAGAAAACTTAACCGTTTTGCTTCACGCCCGCCTCTTGTTGGTGGAATATTAAAGAGCACGGACATGCACTAATCGTACAAAACAATGTTATAGCGAAATAAACCAGCTTTATTAAGTTTTCTATTTTTTTATTTTTCGTCTTCGTTCAGCAACAGCTACTGATGCAAAACTATACTCGTATGCGCAAGAATACACACGAGACACACATGTCGCTTGTAGAACAAGTAAAGTAATTATCCTCCGATTGTCCTTTTCGTCTATTTATAATAGTTGAGAAGTTGAAAAGAACAATTTGAGTATCTCCAAGCGACGCAAACAACATTACCTTGGTTCTGTCCAGCTTCGTAGAATTTGCATATATTTAATGTAGGGATCAAGTTACGTGGGGCATCCTGTATATACGCCGGCCCAGTCTAGCGTCACCGACATAACCTACTGGTTTGTTTAAAAAAAAAAAAATGCGAGCCGCGTGGTTAACGTCATTCAAGCGAGGCAGACGAGTCAACCACAGGCCCGCGCCTCGGTCAGACTGTTTACGCGCGCGAAGTTGGTGTTCGAACCATTCAACAAACACACCAAGCGTTCGCTTTTGTTAGTGGTGCTAGTCATGTAAATCGTCGAGCGTTGAACGCAGGTAGCACATAATGTACTCGCGACATCAACATGACCGTGTATAGGGAGGAAAGGGAAAAAGTATTTACGCTTGGCGCGCGAGATTTTTTGGAGGGTGTCAAACTTCATAGTTTATCTATACGCCGTGCTCGACATTTAATCTTAACATGGCATTTTTTGCTCCCACGAAACAATTTAGGACCAGTCGAACAGCGACGTTTGTGTATATTAAGTGACAGGTAAACGCAACGCTCGTTTGGGTAATCATATAGATAGATAGATAGATAGATAGATAGATAGATAGATAGATAGATAGATAGATAGATAGATAGATAGATAGATAGATAGATTATTTCGCAGAAAACGTGTTTGTTTGGCCCGATTCGTGCTGACCGAAACCGTAAACTTCTCATGCACCGTTCCGTTGAGCCATATATCACTTAATATCACCGAGACCCTCGTTCATTACATAACGAGGGTTTCGAATCCAGCAACATTGATGTCTTCAGGTAGCATGTGTGGGGTTTATTGAGCAGTTGCCTTCACCCAAAAAACATCACGTACTCGTGACGCTTACGGCAGAAAGGATGTTCCACATCCGCCGCCAAAGTTTGTGAGTGGCGGCGCTGGCTAACACTCCTAGGGTTAGTTCTTGTAGTAAAACATAAATACCCAAGAAAGTGGATGGAGAAACGGCGCCGCGGTAACTCCATTGGTAGAGCATCGCACGCGTAATGCGAAGACGTGGGATCGTTCGCCACCTGCGGCAAGTTTTTTTCATCCTCTTTTATTTGCGTTAATGTATCGTTTCTGTAGTTCAGTTGGTAAGTATAAGTAATTTCCCCTATGTTGTCCTTGGTATCATTCTCTGTTGGCTTCTTATGATATCACCTGCTGCCATTTCTTGCACGTTTCAGAACGCTGAGGGTATTTTTTCTTTCTTTTCTTTCTTTCTTTCTTTCTTTTATTGGTAAGTAGGTTTTGGCCGAGCAGCTTCGTCGTTAAGGTGTTCTAGCCTCCCCTCCCCCCCTCCCCCCCCCAGCAACACGCACCTTCGCTTTTTCTTTCCCTGCCGTGTTCGATTGTGTGTTTACTTCGTTGAGTGCACGTGCGGCTTTTGTACGCACACTTGTGTACAATGGCGGCAAGGTGTCGGTGCCCTCGTGTGTGTGCGCGCGCTCTTGCTGAGTCGTCACGGTGGAACCGAACGTCGGTGAAAGCGACGTGAGCCCTTCGACCGATGGCGTGCAGTCTCTGCGTATATACTCAGCTGTGCGCACACGGACGCCACCTTTTTCTGTGCACCTCGCGCAGGGGGAGGGTCTGTCGCGCGGGCTCTCTGTTTTGACGAAGCTTGGTTGTTCTTTCCTTCGACGCATAGGCCGCCTTCTCCGCGTTGTGTTTGTTCTTTTGCTGAAGAGGAGAGCGCCTTTCGGGCTCTGTTACTCACACTGCCCCCGTTTTGTTTACCTTCCACATTTGCACTGACTGGAGCAGAGATGTTAAGAGTGGCAGTCAGCGTCCGTGCTTGATGTTTGCCTTTTCGCTTATATAACGAAGGTAAACCGGTGACGGAACTTGAGGCGAGCTACTTTAGCGAGCCTGAAAAGAACTGTTATGGCTTGTGTGCACATTGGGCGAAAGCTCTGCTCTGTATAGAGCTTCGTCGTATTTAAGGCGAAGAAGTATTATCACAGCGCGGTAAGACAAGAAGAAGAAGAAAAAAAGGAAAACCTAGATGGACTTCAGTTATGTTCGTCAAATCGCAGAAAGCACCAACGAAGTGCCGAAAAGTGTGCTCAGTCAAATAGTCGTCGAACATTGACAGTGGTTGAAAAACAGGTGGGGATTTAATGCCCGAAATTGTGAGCGATGCAGTAACAAACGTTTGTGTTAGTTGCCTTGTTGTAGCGAGTATTTATAGTAGTGTCCCCCCCCCCCCCCTCTTTTGTCCCAAAACCTGTGTATGATTCATAAATTTCCTTGTGCCCGCTTGTGCTGTCAGTGTGGGGGTGGCTGCCCCGTCAAGCTGCTCAAAACAGCAGCTTTTTGTGGCCACCTCTCTCCTTGTATTTTTTCAAGGAAATAAATATTGATTTATTCATTCATTCATTGAGTGCTCGTAAAAGCATTGCCCTTTGCGGTACACCAGGTTAACGTAAACGTGAGCGGTCTAAAGGGCGGCCGTTTTGATGGTGCCTTCTGGTGGCGTCCATTATATAAATACAGAAACCAAGTATATTCTACTTAGCTACTGGTGTAAATTTTTGGCAGCTACGTAATCATTGAACACAGCCTTTTAGTTTTTCTTCTATAACGCCCCGATAACTCGAAAACTTGTCTGAACAATATGTCCTAGACAGGCTAGGGAGTTTTTGTCTAACGCGCTGTGGTTGTAGCAAGCATCGCAAGGTGTCTCTATCAGCGTTGTTGCTGCATGCAGCGCGCGTCTCGGTAACCCGGTGTTCCGTGAAAGCTAATACATTTATGGATAAGCTAACTTAAGCTATTTATAACCTGGCGGTATGCTATCGTATGTTATCGTATCGTATCGTTGTGTTATCGTATGCTATCGGTATGCTACGGAGAATCGGAACACTGGAGGACTGGACGGCCGCTGCAGCATGGAGTATATGAGAGTAACCATACTGCGGCGGCGCTGGTAAAGACACCTTGTGGCGATTTGTTTAGCCACAATATGTCACACACGTTCGGGTCTGCATGACCGTTCGCGTCTATGGAAAATATTCACCATATATTACTTTGCTTCATTTACGCCGCTGCAGTTAATTAGCAAACAGTCCCGTCAGCCGGCTCAGTGCTTTACTACTCCTGTGCGCTCTGGTTGAACCCACCATCGCAAGATGGCGCCACCAGCGTTGATCCTCATGTCTGCGTCGTACAAACTGGCCGTATCTTGTCTCATATCACTGGTTTTGGAATCGGCCATTCCATAGATGTATATCCGACTCGCGACGCTCGATACATACACCCCCACTGCTGGTTACCACTGCATCTACGTCGCGTCAGCGCACGCTTATGGAATAATGTATACATTCTTTTTTCAACGCTCATATGTACGTTGCGTGTGCGGAGTAACCGCTTACGGGTCGATTAAGCAGGAGGCCCGGCCGCGTGAATATTTATATCTAAATGTGTTAGCATATCTCGTCATCGGGGTCAAGCCAAGGCATTATGTAAGAGATGCGAGGACAAGAGGCAGCTTAGAGCCTTCGCACAGATCCGGGGTAGATGATTATCATCGTCAGCATCGCCATTTCTTGTGCCGCATTTACCATTTATTGTCTGTGAGTGCTATAACACCGAGACGTTCATTTTCAAAGAAAGGGGAGGAAGTGGGTGGAGGAGCGAAAAGTTACAGGCGCTTCGCCAATTATGAGTTCTATTTCTTCACGTTATATAGGCCTCGGTCAGTAAAACGTATTTTGTTTGGCTTATTATTCATTGCGGCTAGTGCAAGTAATGTCCGCTTGCACAAGTAATTCAGCTGAATAGCGATATATCTCCCACAGGCAATGATAGCGGACCAAAAGTTACTGCATATCATAATGACCGTAAATAAAGACGGGGACAGCGGGAGATAACACATAAACAACACGGGCGGTATTATATGCAGTAAACACCAACTAGGCCAAACTGAAGTTCTTCTGGACCAAAAGTTAGCTTCCGAGTATTATTTGCAATGCTTACGATGGGCCCCAGGTTGAGTTTGGGTTTTGCATTCGCATTATCAGTGCTGCCACTCAATTTATTGTGTACGTAATGTCTCTTTACTGTAAGTGAACCGTTCACAAACGTCTCGGGCGAAGAGTCCTTTGCAAAGTTGATCTCCCTCTAAAGCTCTCCTAAAGTTTGCCGCCATCTCTGTGACACAGCGAGCTGCCTGCTGCAATATACCGTGCACGTACGCAGGTAGCATACACACTGCATGCGTCAAAGGGCGCTGGCCGTACGTGCTAAACCGTTCTAATGTAGTCATGCTTTAGCAGACGGGACCTGACGATGCTTACTATCATGTGCTGGGAGAGAGAGAGAGAGAAAAGGCAGGGAGGTTGACCAGAGGCGTTTCCGGTTTGCTATCCTGCACTGGGGTGGGGGGATATAAAGTTTGTAAAGACGACAAAAAGCGAGAGGAGAAAAAAGGAACAAAAAAAATAAAAGAAGAAAAATAAGAGGAAACAGCTAACAGAAAAGGCGCACCAATCACAGGCGTTCACATCATGTGCTGAAGGAGCACAGAACTGTTATGGATGTACTACATGTATATGCGAAGGGCTTCCACGGCTAGCTGTGGTGCTCCGCGACCAGTTCGCGCAATCGCAACGCTGCTTGCAGCAGTCCACGAAACCACGTGCTTCTATGCTACAAGCACTGTTTGGGTATATACACATGTCGCAGAGTTGTCATGTTAGAGATGAATGTGCAGTGTACCATTCACTATGTAAAGCTTTGGAATGATATCGCGGGCGCTAATTATGTCGCGCGTTGAAAAGGACGGTTGTTTATCATGCAGACTGTTACCGGGTACTGGTCGAAGATGCTGGAAAATTTTCAGGTAAATATGATAGGAGTGCCGTTAGGCTTTATTATATTTTTTTGTAGCTGTCATGTAGCAAATGTGCACACACGTACGCAGGCGGGTGGGATGTATGGTGGACGCATGACTGATTTTGAGGGTTTCACCTTGTGCAATTACTGAGCGGAACGAGGTCGATTCACACTATAACAATTCTCCATTGTAGACTACCAACCAACTGGCGCTTTTCAGCAACGAATGGAATTGCTTTTCTACATAAATGTAATATATATCTTGGGTATATTTGATCCCCACCCTTTAACAGCCCGATAGGGCTTACAGTACAGCAACAATAATAACTGTAGACAGTTCTCGATTATCATAGAAATTGATTCATTTGCAGCCGACGACAGTATCAACGGTATACATCGAGGTGAAGAATGTTTCATCTTAACTTTTTGTGCGCAAACAAACAGGGATGAAGAATAGGAGCAACACAAGGACGAGAATGTTTGACAGCTGCATTCTAAATTTTTATATATATCTTTTGGCAGAACCCATCCCACAGTGACTGTCAACGTTAATGCGATTAACATTCAAAAGATGTAGCGACACTTTGCGTATTGTCATCGCCGAAACGCGTCATCTGTGAACCGCGTACTGCGGCCCAGCTCCTCTCTAGCGCTTCCCTCTGGATACGCCGTGCCCTCTAGCGGCGCGCGCGCGAGGTCCCCCTCCGAAATTGAACCGGTTGCGCGCCGGTGCTTGCCAACACTGAGATTGAATCCTTCGCTCTAGCGGGCATTCGTGGCGCAGCGCTAAAGCGTCGGGCTGCTGTCCTTGAGCCTGTGGCACGTGGGTTCAAGTCCGCCCAGCGCCGGAGAAATTTTAGAAGCCCTCTCTAAGCGGCGTAAAGAGGCCAGATAGACACAAGGTGACTGACGTAGGATAAGAATGCCAAGCGCATTAAAATATTAGGCTGTCTAAATGCGTACGGCTCCAACAGTACTGTTGATCCTGTCTTCTTGACACCCGACCCTGTTTAAAAACTAAAGTATATATGTAGAGAGAGCGTTCACAAAATCGGTTGCCCGTTTCTGCTGCGATAGAGTCCAGCGTGTTCATGCGGCCGCAGCGATTTTTTTTTTTCGCTGCATGGGAAACAGCTTTCACTTCAAACACCGCTACAGGAGGTGGCATACATGTGCTGTCCCACATGCAGCGACTGTGGGAGAAAACAATCGCTGCGGCCGCTTGCGTCGCACAGTGATTTTTGTTGAAAGCTTTCCATGCGTAAGGATACGTGTATGTGTATTGCATTGCACGCTTAACTTTATATGTCTCAAACAACTAGCCAAGAAACGTGTCATGTCGAGTTCTCTGTACTTTAGGCAGCGCAGCCTGCCAACGTTTAGCGGCTGGCGAAATAACGTCTCGAGGGAATGATCGATCACGCGTCGAACAGTGTCCCCGTCCCGTACCAGGAGTGAGCATGTAGCATGCAGCAGTCTTCGGTCGTGTTTATTATATATATAATCGCCATGTACACCACACAAGAACCCGAATCAATGTATATGTGTACACCGCGTGCAGGATACGGTCGGCGAGACCTGTCGGTGCTAGCTGAACAGCGGTCGTTTTGAATCTCCTTGGGACCCCAGCAGGCGTACGCTTGTATATACATTTATCGACACGGCGGTTATTGGCAGATAATTGTTACGAAACTGTGCTGACATCGATCTTGACATTCATTATTTTGGAAGGACACGCGAGTCAGACTGCTATTGCAGTCTATACTACAGCATGTACAACAGCATATAGTGTACTGTTGCGCGTGCGTAACAGATTGTAGCAGCACTCTGCAGTTTCGCGTCTCATGTACACGGCCAATGAAAACTTATTGTGTTCAGGTCAGTGGACTTACTGCGGCGACCAGTGCTGGCTTCAGCGAGAAGATTCGCTCTAAAGGGTGCGCATACGTGAAGTGTAACGTTCGCAGGGAGGGAATGGTATACATACACTTCTGTCACAAACCGTTGCATACGATTCCTGTTTAACGCGATCCATTATATGCACATAAATAGATAAATAAATAGATAGATAGATAGATAGATAGATAGAAAGAAAGAAAGATAGATAGATAGATAGATAGATAGATAGATAGATAGATAGATAGATAGATAGATAGATAGATAGATAGATAGATAGGCAGACAGACAGACAGGCAGATAGAGATAGATAGATAGATAGATAGATAGATAGATAGATAGATAGATAGATAGATAGATAGATAGATAGATAGATAGATCGATCGATCGATCGATCGATCGATCGATCGATCGATCGATGAACTCTCAACTTGAGGCACTCCGAAGATGGAAAATATATAAGGCGTCTTTTGCGCGCAGATGACAATCACACCATATCTTCGTGAAAATAACATGTCGACGGAGTTTCTAGTTCAGTGTGCAGAACGACAGGCTTCTTCGTAAAATTCCAGTCGACTAATAGTTTTAAACATTGTCGTTATGCGTGACTTAAACGCACCGTTCTTGTTCACACCGTAAGCTAGCGACCGTGGTGGCGTATAGTGGCCATGGTGTTGCTGCGCTGCTAAGCCTGTGGGCGCGGGATCGAATCCCGGCTGCGGCGGCCGTGTTTAGATAAGGGCGAAATGCAAAAACACCCGTGTGCCGTGCATGCATTGGGTGCGCCTTAAATAACCTCAGGTGGTCAAATTTAATCCGTAATATCCCAGTACGGCGTGCCTCATAATCACATCGTGGTTCTTGTACGTAAAACCCAAGAATCTGATCTAACACCGTAAGCTAGTTAGCGTGTCGTCGGGTATACAGCCGTAAACGCGGTGTTAAAGGTGCGTGTGTAGTCGTGAGAGTGCTCGTGCTACGGGCCAACCGAGATCTTTACCGGCCCGGGCGCGTTTTTTGCGCAGGGACCCCCGGCGCAGGCGGGCCAGCCGTTCAAGTTTACCGTGTCCGAGACGTGCGACCGCATCAAGGAGGAGTTCAACTTTCTCCAGGCGCAGTACCATAGCCTCAAGCTCGAGTGCGAGAAGTTGGCCAGCGAGAAGACCGAGATGCAGAGGCACTACGTCATGGTGAGTGTGCATTCTCACTCGTCAACCGTCACCGTGCAGTGCGCGTCCTTCCTTCGGGCGAGGACTACACTGCATGCTCTTCATTCCTGCACGCTGCGTGCGCAGAAAGGGGTGCTAAAGCACGCGCGTGTCAGTCTGCAATCGTGAGGGAAACGAAAAAAAAAAAGTTTGTATTCTTTCGGCTCCTCGGCCATGTGATCGATCGCGCTTGCAGCCTGAATGTCCAACGTACCAGACGGAACGTCCGACAAGACGGAATGACCTATAGTGGACATTCACACTCGTTGGGCATTCAGGCGTGTTGGACATTAATCTGCCTTAGTTGGACATTCCGTCTCGCTCGACACTGTCTCGATTAAACATTACATCTCGTTGGGTATTTCCTGTCGCCATAATCCGGCAACTTTGGCCATCATGTCACCGGGCAAGTATTGATTTTTTTACGACTACAGCACTGAGGAAAACGGAGGCCTCGGGAGAGCGCCTGATATTACAATAAAGCAGGCAGCGCGGGATCTCTGGGGCACCCAAGTGGCAGCGGGGGTATCATAACTGGAAGCAGGGCAGTGCGGGAATGGGTGTCGCCGAAGCCGGCGCGTACCGGCCGGGGGTTGTGTCGCCAACTCTTGAGCCGATGAAATCGGGCTGAACGGGCACGGCGACGACCGACTCGGTCAGTGCCAGGAGCCGCCAGTGTGCACGTGCAAAAAAGTTGTCCATCTTTTTTTTTTTTTTTAGTACTACCATGTCCCAATTTACAGGACAGATGCTAGTTGCCTAACTAACACGGCTCTCAAACGATTAGGGTCTGCAACAAAACTGGAACCACGACAAAAGCGAAAACGCCTTTGTGTTTATGACATTAAACAACAGAAAACCAAAGACAGGACCGGCCGACCTAGCTGTCAGGTGTAATAAGAAGTAAATCTGCCTTATTGAGTGTTATTCGGTACGGGGAAAAAAGGTGGGGATATATGGCCGTCCTAACTAGATCAATTCGGGACTCGGTGGTTTTACTTTAAAGTCGGGAATGTCCAACTGAATTCAGGATTCTTGGCAGCTCTAACCAGGGGGTGTTCGCGTACAAAATTCCCTGTCCGCTATCGCGGACAGCCAATCATACATCCTGGGCACATGCATTCCTCAGCGAGCACGAACCTTGGTGTCCCCGTTTCCCCCCTTGGTTTTCTGGAGGCACCGCCATAATACGCTAAATAATTATACGTTGCCTGCACCAACGTTACTAGACTAGAGTAATGTTGGCCTGCACTTAGTAATTGTGCAAATTCTCACTTCCCTCTCCGCATGACAGAGAAGATTGTGTTGCTTGCACTGAAAGCTCGATTTGCGTGCGAGCGATGGTTGCCGGATTATGGGTACTCCAGACGAAGCCCTACCAGTCAATACTTTCGAATACTGTAGCACTTGCTTTTGTAGTTGGACATTCTGTCTCGATGGATATTGCGCCTTGGTTAATGGGCATTCCGTCTTGCAGGCCAGATGAACCATTGGACATTCCGTCTCGTTGGACAGTCGGTCTCCTCGATATTCAAGTTCTGAATCCTATTTTCGAAGTCATTGTCTTCGGCCACGTACGAGTGGTGCGAAATGCGCTTGTGCCGCTTGCCCACTAATAAAGAGATGCACTAACGACCTTCAACCTTCGTGTGTGACCCTTTTGGATTAGCCAGCGCTGTATTAATAGATGTGTTCGAATGCTGCGAGTACACGCACTCGGAACTGCAACAAAATTTCCTCGCAGTTCTGTGCCTCAAAGCTGAGGGTGTTGTGCTGCCAGAAAACTTTAATGTCTTGCTTCTGCACTCAAAGAAGGCGCCTGCCCACTGTGTTCACGGGGCATGCTCGTCGCATCAAATTCAGTTGGGTCTGAGGAGTGTGGAGTGGAGATGACGAACGAAGTGAGCCGTTCTTGTGTGTTCTTGTGAACACCCATGTGTTCTTTTCCTCTCGGCAGTACTACGAGATGTCGTACGGCTTGAACGTCGAGATGCACAAGCAGGTGAGCGGAACCTTTCTGTATGCATGGTGCGAGGCTCCCGTGTATGGTCCACGAAGCCGCAGTAAACGCTTCTTCGTTCTTTCCTACAGACGGAGGTGGCCAAACGGCTGAATGCCATCATCGCCCAGATCCTGCCGTTCCTCTCGCAAGAGGTTAGTTCATTCAGATTTTTGAGGGGCTAAAACGGCTCCTGCCATTCATTTGCCGTTCAGAGACTCACACCGCCAAGTGATCGGCTTCAGGGCTGGGTATCTGCTTTGTGATGCAGTCTGTATTGAAGTGTCTTAAGTGTACCGAACCAAAAAACGAACTAAAAAAAAATGTAGGTGCGTGGCTATATCAAAAGTGATTGTATAGGATTCTGGGACGCATCCCCCTATATCATAAGGTTTGCCTTTTCGTGGAAGTAACCGCGCGGTGCATCCAGCATGCTAACGGCGCGCAGCTGCACCTTTCGCACTGCCATGTAAGCGCGCGCCTGTTGGGTGTGCGCTTTTCCGTACACATAAGAATTGGCCTATAGCTTTCGGTAGAATGGTGGGCAGTATGTATCTACCCCCACTTTCTTTTGAAATATACAAGTAAGAAGGAAATAAAATAGGATGCAGGAATGCAGTTTTTCGCCGCCAGAAGTACGTACTGCATCCAAGTAATACCGAGTGCGAGATCCGCGCAGTCCTCGTTTTCTGACAGCATGGTACGGTATGTTTTATTTAATTCCGAAAGAGACCTCGATGCTCATATGGTCTTTATCTGAAAAGGAGAGGGAGTACGATGGAGAAGAAGAAAAAATAATAGAAGGGTGGAAGTATGAGGAAACAGTAAAAATTTGGAGGGCATGCCTAAGCTTCGCCTCTACGAGTGGAACGCGATAGCGTTCTGAGATCCCTGAGTGCTTCTCACGCTTCCCGGCAACTGCAGCTTACGCGCTGGCGGCGGACGCTATGCTCGAAGGCAAGCTTTCTGGTACAAACACGGCGTTTTGCGTGGGTCGCGATACGGCGGAGGCGAGCGCCATCTGCAGATGTTGCAAGAAACCCGGCGCGCCGCTTTATGGCCTTTGAGATTTGCACGCGCAAATCTGGGACGCCATGTCCGCTCTATGAATGGTAGAAACGTTGTAAAAGAGGTCTTAGTTTTTTTTTTTAGTTTTCGAGGAATAGAATTATGTTTTCTCGTATATTCAAATTACAATCCGACGCTATTATGTGTGTAGATTATGTGTGAGATGTACTTTACGATTTTTCTACGTATTTTACCTTGAGAAGTTCAATTAGTTCAATAACTTTGTTGCGCCACGTGGAGGGCCTGCGTGGTTCGTAATTCTTGCCGAAACGTCGTTCGACGCTGGACTTTCTGCGATACGGGCCTGTGACGTTGTCGCATTAAAATGTGCAAGAAGTATAGAGGATGCGACTGGTTATAGGTCGCTAGGTGTTTGAACTTTGTCGCAATCTCCGCATACCATAAACGTGTTATGTGGGTTATGTTATGTTGTGTTGAGTTGCTGGCGGTTGCGAGAGAGTGACACCAGCAAGTGGTGACTCGGCCTCAGTTGACGACAGTCGTTGCTGCCTGGCAGCTCCGTTTAACACTCAACTCTTATCTGCTACGCAGCATCAACAGCAAGTGGCAACCGCTGTGGAACGCGCCAAGCAAGTCACCATGACTGAACTCAACGCCATTATCGGGGTACGTGGTTCGTTTGTGCGCATTCTTGTTCTTTTGACACTAGAAGGCTACTCGATGAGTAGTAATTAATTTGGCGGTTTAACAGTTTAGAACACCACGAGAATAATGAATGCACAAGAGAACTAACTACACTGTGACAGTAAGAGCGCTGTACATTTCTTAGTTTCTTTCTTTTTTTTTTTCAGTCTCGTGCATTTACTCTTGACACTGTGTTCAAGCCTGTGAGTGCACGTCGTAGATTATTAATCTTTTAATTCTTTCAAACAGTTTTTGTTTGTTTGTTTGCGCTCCACAATTTCCTCCACCAACAATGTTTGTTGCATACAAGTTCGGAGCCTTGTCCCTTCGCCTTATTTCACAAAGTGCTAGTTTTACTATATCTTATTTTTCTATCTAAAAAGGGGGCGGGGAAAAGAAATAGTTCCAAGTACACTGTTAGCATGATATGTAGTGTTCTAAGAATGCGCAAGCTCTAACCATATTTTGCGTAGTCAGTTGGCATCACGCGCAGTACGTCCTTTTCAAATTCTTTTGTATTTGTTCATGATATATGTGTTCCCCCAGGTGAAATCAAGCTTACTCTGCATGTATTAATTCTGCCATGAACGGCAACCTGTCGGAGTAGTAAACGCTAGTCTGTTTCATCAAACTAGGTCACAAGACACGTACGCTATAATAAGTGACGTACCGTGCTTCCCATACAGCTCTGGCAAGCAGCTGCCCTTGACACCCTTGTTGAAGCGGCACACGCGGCCGCAGTACGTAACTCCTTCCTGTGTATAGCGAGATCAAACTTGGGGGTACAGTGCTTTGAGAACCTAACGCGCGCACTCGGCCGTCCCCGCCACCCTGATGCTCTCTCGCTCGTGTCTCCGTCGGATAAGTTCGGCGGAAATGGGGCGAGTGTAGCCTTGCGCGGTTGGTCCATTGACATCGCATGCCCCGCTCCCTCAACGGCTCGTCCATGTACGCGCGGAGTTGCGAGTGGCGGTGCCCGATCTCTCCTTCTCCGCGCTTTGTGCCTGGCGTGAGGAGACGCACGGCGCGCGTAATGCGTGCGCGTGTGCGATTACCGGCCCCGCGGGGCTGGCAGGCGCGACCCGTGGAGGGGGGCGCAGCCTTGCGCAATAGCGGTTGCGGCGGAGGTGTGGAGGGGGAGTCGGCGTAGCTGGCGCAGCGCGCTAATCCGCCGGTGGCGGTTGGGGAGGTGAGGCATCGATCGCCCCCGGCGGCGGCGAGTGCTCATTACGCGGCTTGTCTGCTGGCGCCCTTCGCCTTCGCCTCCTCCGCCGCCGCCGCCGCGGCCGATTTAATTATCCGCGCGGCCGGCGGCAAGCGCTTAATCGAGACGCCCGCGAGAAGAGAGCGAGAGTGTGTGCCGCGTGTTGACCGGCGGGTTGGTCTCTTTTCAGCAGCAGCACACCGGCCTGGCGCACCTCATGGTGAGTAGTACTGGAGGAGGGATCCTCTACTCTTTACCCTTTCTCGTTTCCTCTGCACGCGTGATCTCTCGTTCCCTCCTATGTCGGAGCGGAGGAGCGTTGGGTTGCTGCACTTAGACCCCTCACTCCATCGCTCTCTCTCCGCAGCATGAATGAGGTAACGTGCTCGATGAAATCGCTCAGCGGCGTGCAGTCCGGTTGGAGACGGGGTTCGGATTGCACCGGTCTCGGATTACTGCTAAAGATTAAAAGGGCAGAATTTAGTTAAGCAGAGCGCACTACGCATCCGAGAGAGGGGAAAAAAAGAAAGCTTTCTTTTTTAATCGATGTCGGGCCCCCGTACGTTGAACGGACGAATGGAATATTTGCAGTTAAAAGCGAAGGCAAAATCCTGCCGACTGTTCAGGGCAGATTTCTTTCTTTAGGCCCTCAAGTTATTAGAATCCCGGCCACGGCGGCCGCATTTCGATGGGGGCGAAATGCGAAAACACCCGTGTGCTTAGATTTAGGTGCACGTTAAAGAACCCCAGGTGGTCAAAATTTCCGGAGTCCTCCACTACGGCGTGCCTCATAATCAGAAAGTGGTTTTGGCACGTAAAACCCCAAATATTAAAAAAAAAATCAAGTTATTAAAAAAAAATTACATTGATTGAAGTGTGCTATTGTGTGGTGCAGCGATAAAAACGGACATAACATTACTGTAAACGGCATCTACTAGAGGACAAAATTGCATATTATGTGTCATTTTGAAGTGTAAATATACGCCATGAATTTGTGAATTAGGCTTGTGGCACAACTGCCTCCCGCGGCGACTCTGACTATGGCATTCTGCTTCCGGCCACAGCAGCCGCATGCTGATTGGGAGCAGTACCCAAAAACATTCGTGCAGTAAGATTTCAATGCATTTTAAAGAACCCCAGGTGGTTGTAATTAATTGAGAGACTCCTGCTATGGGGCGTCTCTCATAGCCTGTGTGTTGATTTGGGATATTAAATTTCGTAATCTGATTTTTTCAATACTAATGCATAAACGAGTAATATCGTAATAGTAATATAAGGTTGCATTTAGATGCTGTAACAAATACACTATAAAAATTGTTTAGTCTGATTTTGGGTGTGGAGTGTTGGAGCTTCAACATGGTGCTTAGATATTTCTTGAGCTTCTTGATGCTTGGCAATTATGGTATAAAACGTTTGGGGGCTTAAAATAAAATCTGTGCCCAACAGTGAAAAGAATTGAAACATTTTTCTTTTTTTTATGTTTAGCGAATTTCGTAGTCTTTGGATATACCATTCACATCAATTTGTAGAGCTATATGGTATATTAATGTCAATTGTGTTAGTGTCTTCATGCATTAATAGCAGGAGATTTTTATTTATTTATTTAATAAATGCTGTGAGAGTTCCAGAAAAGTAACCTAGAGATCGAACTTAACATGGCATTTGTCAAAGTGTCATAAACAAAAGCATGTATGCAAAAGGGCTATTAGCCAAATATGTAAAATGGCGCCTACAGATGCAGCAATAGCAGGTGTCAAACAGCACATTTGCATGTCTTGTTCCCTTTATCAGTGTAAAGACTAGCCTTCACCATGATGTGACCTCCAGTCTTGCTCTTTTGCACTGGTCAATGAACTCACCATAGCGACTGAGCATGCATTAAAGCGTTAGCCATGGTGGCCACATTCTGATAGGTGGGGGATGCAAGAATGCCTGCATACATTTGTTTATGTGCATGTTAAATAACTCCAGGCCAGAGCCTCCCCCCCCCCCATCTCTCTGCAGTGCAACTTATTAGCCAAAGTGCAGCTTTAATGGGGCGTTGAGCCTTCCGATTCAATCAATCATTAGTAGAGCACAAAGATGAGAGTGCTGGAGGCATCTGATAACAGCCTTCTCCTACTTTGGGTACTTGTAGTCTTGCGTCACAAAGGTTTGTGCTCCTGCACTCTGGATATTGCCCTTTGTTGCATGGACAGCCGCATACACATATAATCTTGGGTGCGCAGTCCACACTAGATGCAGGCGTTGCTCCCATTGCTTGTTACTGATTGCAGCCCCCTCCCTCCCGCATTTCTTTTCTTTCACTGCAGCAACAGATGCAAGCTCAGCAACTCGCACATGGGGGCCCTGGTGCCATGGGTCCACTGATGCCGCATGCATTGGCTCTGGGGCCGCCCAACAGTGCAGCCAGCCTGCTCGCTCTCTCCTCGGGGTTGGCACCTGTGGCCGCACTCAAGGAGCACGACAAGCGTGCCGCTGCTGCAGCCGCTGCTGCGCAAGGTGTTTATGTTTGGGCCACTTGGCGCATGGAGCAGAATGAAATTTTTGAGGAGCTACTCTACTCCTTGGTGCGGTCAGACAATGTGACAAATGTTCCGGTGACTCTGAGCTTTTTGCTTGCTTTTATTGTCTAGTGGCTGAAAAGAGTAATTACCACAGTTTGGTGTGACGCTGTAAGATGCGTTTTGCATTAATGCTTTTTACCTTGCGATTCTTTTTTCTCATTCTCCTTATTTGATGTCTGTGCATGTGCTTGCTTTTGGCATGATTTGAAATATTTCCTAAAATGCTGCTTGCTCAGTAATTCAGCTAGGGCTCAACAGTACCCTTTCTGCAGCAATAATATGTAGCTTCAAGTTCAGAAAGTGGGCTTTTCAGTGGCCAAAGTATGGCCACTGCTTTCTATTAATAACTAGAGAGGTTTAGCTTGTCCAATATTCTGGTAAACGCGGGAGAATGGGGCTTTGGGGCGGAGGTGTAAACGTGAACAGCCTGCATGGTGCAGCCACCTGGTGGCGCAGAGCTCAAAGATACGAAAACAGCTAATGTTGCAGTAACCGAGTGTATTTTACTTTGCTGCAGGTATAAATTTTTAGCAGCAACACAATTATGCCAGTGCCAAAAATATACACCAGCAGCGAAATAATGCAACTTCGTTAATGCATTATTAGCTGCTTTTGTCTCTTTGAGCTCTGCGCCACCAGGTGGCTGCGCCATGCAGGCTGCTCACATTTAGCCGAATACTGGACAAGCTAAACCTCTCTATTATTGGAGATAAGAACTGAGAGAAAAGGGAGGCAATTATTCTTTTTTAAATGAACAATCGCAGCATGATTAAAAAAGGACGAAGAAATTATGCAGCAACATGGCCTCTGAGCAAACACCTGATTGTATTAATGAAAGAATGTCTTAAGCAGATGTGGCAGACAGCCTATACGTTGAACAAAAAAAAAATCCTTCTGATTGTGAGGTCTTGCAAATCTGTGCATACTGTGATGAGGTTGACACGACATCGTTCTGTGCTTTTATGCCATAGTTATTGTTATTCTAGAAATAATAGTACCAGTGATGCACTTGGGCAGTGATATAGCTACACTGTACATTGAAATGATGAGGTTTGGGTGAGCCAGGCAACGGTTTATCTTTAGGGCATCATTATATTCTGAGACAGGCATCCTTTCTGCTGCTTTGTTTTTCCTGCAAATGCATTTCCTCTTCATTTGGTTAGTGGCTTGTTTGCTTTCCAGCATAACAATATGCCACTGTAGCACATGAACAAGTGATTGCTGCACAGCCTTCCTTGTCTCCTTTGGGTCATTTTGATGTCACCACAGACAATCTCTGGACTGGATGAGATAGAGAGAGAGAGAAAGCTTTATTTGGTCCATTAAGGGTTTAGTGTTCGGTCTTCATCTTCATCGCTACAGACGCTTGACCTTCTTAGCAGGGTTGGGCTCCTAGTCCAAGGCTCCACTGAGCCGCGCTGCTTCGTTTGCGTGCTGCACCATTGCCTTTTGGGCGGCAAGCTTGCAGCTGGTGAGCCGGCTTTCCCACTGCTCCGCACTCGGGGTTTTGTGCTTGTGGAATATGTAGTTAAGTTTACACTCCCAGGTTGTATGGTAAAGCGTGAGGGTTGCCCCGCACCACGGGCATGTGTTCCTAAATTGTGTAGGATACATCTTGCTTAGTATATGTAAGTTAGAGAAGGTTCCGGTTTGCAGCCTCTGCCAACTAGCTGCTTCTTGCTGTGTTAAGGCTTTGTGTGGTGGGGAGTATCTAATTCTCTTGCCTCTGTGGTAGTTCAGTAAATCTGAATAGCCGATCTCCACGGTGAAGTGCTGTTTCAGGGCGTGTGGCCGTTCGACTCGGTACGTGATCTCGCGAGCCAAGCTGTCTGCCCTTTCATTTCCTTCTATCCCCGTGTGTGCCGGAATCCAGATTAGTTTGTGGGTTGCGGTGTGTCTGAGGTGTTCTGCCTTGCGGAGGATAGCTAAGGCAGCCCTGCAGATTCTACCCTTTGTGTAGTTCCTGCATGTCTCTTTTGAATCCGGACTGGATAAAGTATTTTGCCTGTGCATGCTTTATGCAAGTGCACAGTGAAGATGCAGTGTTTGCTTCTTAGCCAACACAATCCATGTACCGTATTTACTCGCATAATGATCGCACTCGCGTAATGATCGCACCCCTAAATTTTGTCGTCAAAATTCGATTTTTTTTATTTCCCGCATAATGATCGCGCCCCGAACTTGTCGCAGCGATATGTCGTGTGCTAAGTCTAGCGAATAATGATCGCGCTTACCACCTGTGGAATGCTACGCGAACGACTCTTTAAGACAAGCCAAGCGGCCTGCACGCACTAAACATTCTTAAGTAGATGCCTCATTTCATTACTTTCATCACTTTCCGCACTTCTATGACAAAATGAGGTACAACCAAACTTGCCTTTATTATGGGTTGGCTTTATAATGGCTGATGTCAACAAAAACAATAAAGGCCCATTTCGATTCTTTTCATCTGCTTTTGCACTCGTGAGCACGCAACAAATCGCGCGCGGCAATGATATTAGCCACGTTTACTCTGATACGTTAAAAGTGTACCCTATTCATACGCCGACGCTTGTAACACAGCTAAGATATTCGCCCACCCTTAGCGGAAACGTGCCGTATTAGCATAGTAGTGAAGACAGATGCCGCAGTTTCCGCAGCATGCCCGTCATGTGTTTATATGTCACTGGCTGCTAAGCGCGCCCACCTGTTTCTGTCCCCTCAAAATGGACATGGCTACGTTATTGCCGCAAACTTGCCGATATTAACGATATTATTCATCACTGATACGGAAGAAAGTGTTTCAATGCACGTAATGTACTCACGAGAAAAAAAAAAACATCGCGTTCGGCTTGCTCCGCCAGCCGCCATTTTTGTTTTGGTGTCCCGCGGTGTCCCGCACCCGCAATCTCACATCTCGCAGCAAACGCGGAACGAAAAAAAAATTTTTTTTTTCGCGGGAAATTTAACCCGCGTAATGATCGCACCCCTGAATTTGCGTCAATTTTTCTGACAAAAAAAGTGCGATCATTATGCGAGTAAATACGGTATGTTCGAACAGCACTGTTAGTGGCTCAGTAGTTGGAGTGTTAGGGGGCTATCAAACAAATTTTTACTTGGTTTCTGCTTTGTTAGCAGTGATAGATGTGTTTCATGCCAAGCCGATTGAAACGAGTCACATTTAAAATATAACTTTACATAACATGACTGGCCATTTACTACATTGTATTACTTTTGCACTGTCTGCTGGATACCTTGGTTATAGCCATTGTATTTTAACTGTTGCAAGGGTCAACAGCGCCGTAATGCACTGGATCACTGTAAATGTTTATGGAAATGGCCTCAAGTTCACTTACTAAGGAGCCCAGACGTGTCAGCAGCATGAGCTACTACTATTAGCACTTAATTGTATGTACTTGCCTTTTACACCTGTAATGCAGCAAGGTTTCATACCAAGCTTAGTACAATAACATTGTTTAAAATATACTGTTTTAATAATCATAACCATATTGTGTGCTAACTTTGTCTTTTTTTTTCTCCTGTCCTGTTTCAAATGGGTTCCTTCCTGGATTAACAGCAGCTGCTGATGATAGGGTGAGTGTAATACCCAGTTGTCAAACATAAAGCCAGTCTTTTAAGTAGTGTTCTATTACTTAGCTAAAGTGAAGTGACAGACAGGTGAAGGGAAGTACTGGACTGATGGAAAAAAAGCTTACCAAAGACGTGTAATAAAAATTGTCCAAACTAGTTTTTAGGTCATTTGTTCATCATTCGTAACAAGTATGAAGCCAGAAATATGCTGGCTTAAAATACAATTACTGCTGGCAGTAAAATAGAAATTATACTGTACAGTTAAAAAATAATGAATTGGCCTCCGGAAGCTGGCACACTTGTGCCATTTCAGCTTGGTTAATTGGAGAGGTAGAACTTACCTGGAAAGGAAAAATAAATTACTGTTTGCAAGTACTGGATTAATAAATGCAGTAATTACATTTTTTATTATTTACCTGGGGCATATATTACAGTTTATTTATTTCCAAGTACTGTCCCTTGCACAACAAGTTATCACAGGAGTGAATGCATACAATATTCCAGATCAGACAACTGAATTGGACACAAAAATTTCAACTAACAGGATCGAAAATCAAGGCAATTTATTAGGAATCCTCCCACTTGTACCTATTTCAAGATACAACTGTTTAAGTTATGGCTCAAAATACATTGAAATTCTATAGTTTCATCCCATGAGGAATACATAAGCCCCTTAGAGAAAACATGGAGCACCAACTGTATATTATGGTGTATTTTAGAGGCGAATATCTCAGAGTAGTATTAGGTTGCCTACTAAATGGGCATGCCTGGAGCACTGACCAGCTCTCATTCTGCAATTGCATCACATGCACTCAATTAATTGTGTAAGGTGCTTGTTAGGGGAATCGGGTAACTATAGCTGGTTTCAAATTGTTACTTGTAATGAAAGTAACGTCTGCCTGTTTAAGCTAAACTATAACAAAGTAATAAACTGAGGTCTGAGATTGCATTAACTGCCACCTGCATTATTTTAGAACTTGTATAGCTCAAATAGTGGGAAGCATGGATAACAATAAATTAGGGGCTGAAACAGTTGGGGCTAAGACAGTTTGTCATTCTTTGAGCTCATTGGGTGATGCATTTCTGTCTCATGTCAAAAGAACTTGTAATGTCAGCTTCACATCCAAGTGTACTGTGCAACAGCATAACTCTGCATAACTCTGTCAGATAAAGCCATCATTTTAAGATTGTTTAATCTTTCATAGCATCTGCATAATAAATTGGGTTTTGAACTATATATATATATTTTTTCCAGGAAATAAGGAAACGGCTGTGTTTGAGCATTAACTAGTCATAGGTTAGAGTAATTGATTATCTGCTATGTGTTCATACACACAAGAGGCAGTTTAAGTGGATGACATATTTCTGTTCATGTGTTGCCAGCACACTATGTCTAAAAAAAAGCTTTTCTCATTTGAACAGAGAAACTCGCCTTCTCCACGTGATGCAAAGTTGAGAACACGGACACCGGACACAGAATCTGACAAGAAGCGACGGAAAGAAGACAAGCATGATGTCATTGTTCATGTAAGCTACTGTCGTGTAAACTAAGCTGTTTGGTCAGTGCGATTCCAACCCTTTTGCACAAACCAAAGCTTTTCCAAAGTCAGCTGTCCATCCAGTGCTCCAACAAGAATCGCACATGTATTTGCAGCTCTCCTTTGATGCATGTTTTGTTCCTGCCTTGATTGTGAGCAAGATTATGAAATTTAAAGTTACTGCATGTTATCTTTAGTGCTGCCGTTGGAATTTTGAACTTGAGGCAACACAACACCCGTCATATTGAGAATTTAGGCTCCCTCTCTTAACAGAAAGGAATGAGACCAGCTCACTCTATGGTTTAAGGCAAAAAAGAAGGCATGGCCATGCTGAATTTCTCTTTGAATTTGCTCTTTATAGTTCTGCATCTGAAATATGTCACTTTCATTTTCAGGACAATGACGATGAAAACCAGGAAGTTGATGTTGCAAATGAGGTGAGCAACTTTTGTTAAAAAAAAAAAAAAGAGGAGGCAGGTTGGTTAGATACCATTCCTCCCAAATGCAATTGAACTTGCTGCAACAGTGCAGCCTGCTGTGTGGTAGCCGAGTGGCTATGTTCTTGTGTTGTTGAACTCGAGGTCGCGGGTTTGATCTTGGCCACTGCTACTGCATTTTGATCAGGGCAGAATGCAAAAACCCAATTTACTCAGATGGAACAACGTTGAGTCGTCCAACTTTACAAGTCATTCAGGTTCTGATGGCAGGTGGCACCATGGTACATTCTCGCCCCCAATATTTGTTTACATAAGTAAACGAATCTTATGATGACTGACTCATTGTGAATAAGGGATCTACACAGATCCCAAAATGTCAAGTTTTTTTTTTGTTGCTGGTCAATGACCTGTCTTTATAGTAATGCAGGTACTTAAATATCCGAGTGCCAAAGAAATGAGGACTGCTGTACCTTGTTCCCCTGATAGCTAGTAAAGTTACCTCAGGCCAAGAAATTTGAAATACTAAGGTAGGTGGAATTCCTGGGATTAGGTACACGTACAATCCAGGTAGAAGGCCCACCAGTGTTTTGGTTGCCTTTGTCATTTGAACCTTGCCTTCCACGGACTGTGTTACAGGACCCTGTATCTCCTGCTAACAATGGGAGCTTGTCACCACGAGAAAATGGCAGCGAGCGTCCCATCAAGCGGGAGAGGCCACCTAGTCGCTCGGGCTCCTCTTCCAGTCGCAGTACCCCAGTCTCCTCAAAGTCCACAAAGGATGGCTTGGTGAGAGCAGCTGTGGTTTTGCCACGTTTGTGGAATGTGCATCTCTTTTCTTGCAAACAGAGACCTTTTATCTGTAGGCAAAGTAGACTCATGAGCACTCAGACTTGGAGAATTAAGCATTTTGGTTAATTCAAATAAATTAAACAAGAATTTAAGTTACTACAAGCTTTCTGGCTTTCCAGGGAGGCAAGCAAATGCACCTAGAGCGCCAGGCAAGAGGAGGTTGACAGGGTGTGAATGTTTGAAACATGCCCACATTCATTTGGTATGCACGCTGAAGTAATCTTGTGGGAATCTTGTGGAATAAGAAGAATCTTGTGGAATAAGAATAATCTTGTGGAATAAGAAGTAATCTTCTGGAACAAAGGAATGGCAACGCAGTAGTGCAAGCAATCAAAGGGGCATTTATTGCACCTTTCATGCACCAATGCCTGCTAGCTGAATTACTAGCCATAGAACATGCCAATGGGTGCGCAACAAATGAAGGAAGTCCGACTCACCGCGACTGGATCGCGAGCGAATATGTTCGTCCCCATGCTGGATACCAACGCCTAATTGTTCACCCCAAGCCAAAGAGGATGAGCCTACTCCCTTTTGCGCCCCAGTAACCGCTCCGTTAGGTGGCTTTAGCAGCACAGCACTTGCCCCGTCTCTTGTAGTACGCTGCAACCACATTGACCACTGCCAGAGCTTAGCTATGTGGAAGCCGCATTATAGGAGATGTGAGAGCCATGTGAGGAAAACAACATCAGGGGACGTGTGAGATTCAAACGTCACCACAATCGTGACGGTTACCACCATAAACTGGCACCACCGATACACTTGTGGCAAAAGTTGATGTTTAAAGCCAAAAGGCAATGAAGCCAAGGAAAGCATAGGTGTTATTAGCTGAGGAAACTTAAACATAGAAAGTAGTGTTGAAAGGAGAAAATTAGGGCTTACGAGGAGATAACTTGTTGTCATTGGGAGTCGAGCCCACAACCTTTGCATTATATGTGCATTGCACTACCAATTGTGCTACGGTGACTGCTGTCAATCAGGCCACTATTTGGGTATTCATGTGTACTAGATCCAACCCTGGTAGTGCCAATCAGAGCCACTTTGGACCATGGCGGGCGGATGTGGAACATCCTTTTTTGCCTGGTGGCATCATGTAACACGTGAATTTAGGAGCATGCACGTCGCTAATAAAGCCTTGTATGTTACCTAATGGCATCAAGGCTGCCAGATTCGTGACCCTCATTATGAATGAATGGGAAGAAGGAAAACCAAGGGAGCTCGATTTTTGTTAATCACGACTATATAAAGCCAACAGGCAATGAAGCCAAGGAGAGCACAGGGGTAATTAGCTGTGGTTGAATGGCAATGTAGAAAATAATAAATAAAAGAAAAAGAAATCGCAGTTCTGCCCGAAAGGCGAAGCATCAGTTGCGATGACAAATTAGTAGACAGCTACGCGAAGTAAGGATAGTAGCTTTATCAGCTGTATAAACTTGGAAACATTCGCTTACCAACTGACTGAATTAACAAGTATATGGTGTCAGCACGCACAAGCAAGCATGAACGTATCACATTGATGAGCGCAGGCACTTTCTGTGAATGTGCTGGTGTGAGCAAGTGTGGCAGCAGCAGCCAGTGAAGTGACCTTCGTGCCGTGTATCACTTCAACGTAAGAGCGGTTAGAACACATTGCGCACAAAAGTATGAGCCGTCTGCAGAACCCTTTCAAGATACGGCGCATGTGACCGCATGCGGCCGCGAAAAGTATGCACTTGTTGGTGGAGTCGAAGGCTCCCTTTGTGCCTCCCTGCTTTTTTCCATATATGGCACGCGAGATTGAGCCACGATTGTCAGTTCCCCCTTGCGCCCGGTCGCAGAATGCACATTTGCTGCCGGAGCACAATCCGCCCCCTCCCTGCCATCCCCCATGGCCTTTCACGCGACAGAAGAGGGCGCATTTGCTCTCCGATTTCTGCTTCATGTGTGCCAAATTGAGCCGCGATCGTCGGCTTACCTGGCGTGCTTTCACTAGCAGATACAGCCTATACGATGAGCGGCGATGGTGTTATCGCCCTTGGTCTTTATAAGGAACATCACAGTGATGGCAAAAATACGCCTGCAGTGTCTATCTAATTGCTATCCCAATAGATAAATAAAAAAAGAAAGTGGACGAAAATATAACTTCTCGCCGGTGTGAGTCGACCCAATCAACTACCAATTGTGTTACGGTGAAGGCTATCAATGTGGCCACTATCTTGGGCATTTATGTGTACTAGATCTAGTCCTAAGAGTGCTAACAAGTGCCACTCCGGGCCTGTGTCACTTTTATGTGTCTCTGATAAAAGTCAGTGTGTCATGCTTTTACTAAATTATGTTTGTATGGCCTTTTTGCTTACATATCTTTCAAACCCAGCGAAATCAGCACATGTGTATGTGTAATATTTGTTTGGGATCATTTATCATTCAGCTTCAAATAATTCAGAAAAAAGAAAATTATGTCTCCTGTAATTGGAAGTAGATGTAAGCATAAAATGGCTACTGGCAAAACAGATTGGTTGGAGGTGATACTAGCCATAATCTTAATATGGGCGTATTGCATGTTTGCAAGGGCACAGCCTACCACACCACAGCACATGAACCTGTTTTGAACTGAACCTCATTTCAAGTGTCGTCTCGGCCAAACAGCCATCCGCGGCAGGCCTGACGCTGCTGGCTTGGTGACGCAGTGGGGTGCCATCTTTCAAGCCGGCGCAAAATTCGTGCTGCAGAACTCGCGGACTGCTGGTGTTAAACAGACAAACCCTGTCTCAGTGTAAAAAAATGACAATCAAGTGTAAGGTGCCCTGTATCTGCCTTTCCAATGTCTCTATTGGAAATGGCAAATAAAACTTCAGGATACTAGAAGTTACAGCTTGAGCGATATTGTGAACAAACGTTAGGAAGAACACGGAAGCAATATTTTTATCACTTGTTTGGGCAGTAACTAACGTATGTAATCGGGCCTTTACAAAGGGTTGGGGGCCAGAGATCGCATTTTCTTAAGTTTTGACTAGCTTACCCAGATGATCTTGTTTTGTTCTCGCAACTTGCCCGGACGTTCACGTTTGAGTGCCCGGATAACGGTTCTGGCTTTTGGCTCAAGGTCACTTGAAGGTCGTCAACAATGGGAGCTTAAAGCATTTTTAAGGTCTTGTTCTTGTGGATCTGAATTAATGTGAGTTGAATGCATTCAATTGAGCGCTCTCTGTCAGTGGTGCACCTGCTTTGTGTGTATTTTGTTGCAGCATATATTTAGGTAATGAAAGTTGTTATTAGGCAAAGTTTGCACCAAGGAACAATCAACATTATGTGTCTTTTTATACTCTTAGATGTTCCTGACACAGACGGTTTTTTTTTGTCACGAGCAGTCTAGTTGGCCTAGCTGTTTTGTACATTGTGCTGCATTGTTTTAGCTTGTGCTGTTTGTTTCTCAGCATGTTCTGCACAGCCAACATTGAATTCCGTGTACATTCTAATCTTGCAGACCCACTGCGTCCAACTTTGGCACAGCATACCTAACTGTCACAAATTTTCTTTCTCAAGGGTGATAAATCTCCCACCCCGGTGTCAAAATCATTAACTCCTACGAGTTCGGGCTCCACTACTCCTGGTTCCAGTGGTGCAGCCAAGCCGTCCCTGCCCGGTTCCTCTTCCAAATCAGCTGCTCTTGGTGAGTGATTGTGCTATCACCAGCAACTACAGTAACTTGTTGCAGGACTTCTGATAGTATTTTTTGTGCGCATTTGCACAACTTTTACATTTGATTATGTGATGAGTTGTATTTCATTTATTTCAATCCCCATATGACTTTCACCTCTTATAATATTGCTTATTGTATTGCACTTGTGTGCCTAGTTTCTTGCAAGAAATCTTTTTAGTTTTCATAATCTAATTGCATTTTTATGCTTTGGTGTTGCTTCTGGCCTCCCTTGCTTCTGCAATGCCTGAGGAATTTAGGGTGGGCCATAAATAGGGCGTAGTCACAGAATTTTTCTAATTTTTTTAGCAGTGTTGTGTTTCGTACAACGCTTACGAAGAAAAAGAAAAGCATTGTAATGTCGAGTCCTAGTGTGAAGGAACAACATAGCGAAACACTTATTGTGTCTTTCTTTCATTCTGTGTCTCCGTCTTTCTACCGTGCTGTGTTTTTTGCTTGCGCTACAGTGTACATAATGCCACATACCAACTAGCCCGTCAGTCCATCCTATTCCCTTCTTTGTACTGTGTTTTCTTAGTAAGACCTTTTGAGTAAGTAAAGTGCAGTTCTGTTTTAGAGAATCGTGCATTTATGCTCCCCTCTCTACTGTTGTTCTAGGTCCCTACCCGTACCCCCTGGGAGGTGCACCACATGCGTTGGCCGCAGCTGACCTGGCCGCTGCCAACTCTGCAGCCTTCCCTCAGCTACACAGCTCGGCGCTCAGTTCCTACTCGCGATCTCTGGTGGGCACCTCCGGGCGGTCACCCCACGAACTGGGCAGGGCTGGACACTCCATGCCTTTCTTTAGGCACCACAAGCTTACAATAGGGAGACAAAACCTAACTTGTGTGCACCTTTTTGTGCTTATTGCTGTTTTGCTTTTGCTCAGATTTCACAGCAAGATAAACATTTTTTGGTCTGAATCATTACATAGGTTACTTAACACCTTTTCTTACCTGGTTCGTCCTGAAAAAATGAGGAGCCAATGCTGTGTGTTCACATTGCCATCTGAGAATTGAGCTGCTGCAGAGATCTGGACTGATTTTGCTTACTGCTGGCAACTAAAATAACTTCTTTTTAAATGTAAAAGATGAAAATGTGTATAACAAATTGTAGTGGTCATGCAGTCATTCCACTAAACTCAGGTTCTGAATTTCTTGCTAAGTCAGGATATGCTTTCACAAACATCTAGTTTTCGTGTGCAGTTTTGGGCTTTAGTTTTCACGGTGTCTTGGTCATGAAATTTTTCTTTTCTTTTTTTCTTTTTTTTCTTGGCAGAGGCATCTACAGTTAAACTAAATTTTCAGTTACTGTAGAATCACCGAGTATGATTTTGACAGAAGTGTGAGCACCATTCATAGTGCTTCTGCTCTTATTACTTTCCAGATTGGAATTTGTCTTGAATGAAAAACTAGCACAGGTTCCTTTAATCCTCGTTGAGAACAGTGTCTGCAGAACTTTTAAAGCCTTTGCGTGGATATAATCAACATATTTAAGTGTCTTTTTAATTACCAGCTTGGGAAAGTGCATTGCAGTGTGTTCAGAAGCATAGCCTAAATATCACAAAAGAAGCTGTTTCCCCAATATCATGCTGGCTTTCCTGTACAGCTCAGTTCTTTGCAGCCCAAAGCATTTGATCTTGCAGACTCTTGTGTGCTTTCACACTGTCTGTAGTTGCTACAGTGCGTGGTGGAGAGTTGCCTTCGTTTTCGGCTCATTGGTAATGAATGAAGGTGTGAAATAGAGAGAGGGAAACATGGAAAGAAAGAAGCTAGAAAGCCATGTACTTGACATGAATATTGTAGGGGTGGTGCCATTGCCTGGTCGTGGGGTTGGCCGTGTTTGCAGCAAAGCATGGCTGACCGACGCTGAATTGCAGTTGTCCTTATCGCAGGTTGCAGGCTTTGACGCACACCCATCCTTGCGGCCACCACCTCACTTTGGCACCATTCCAGGTGGAAAACCGTGAGTGCTTCTCAGTTTGTTTCGATTGCCTCGGTATGTGACAACATAACAATGCACTGGTGAATACACCACTGTCCAAGTCAAAGATAATTTGTATAAACACACCAGCGAATTATGTTCAGTCACTTTCATAACAACATGACGAAGACTAACTTCTTTCATTAGGGGCGCCACTCAACGACTATGTCTTGGCTCATGAAAGCACAGAGGAAAGCTTTTGTGTGCGGAGCTTGTACACTGTAACTTCAGTATAACAAACATGGATATAATGAATTGTTGGATATAACAAAGTAAATATTTGTCACCGATGTCAAGATGTAACGAACACATACTTATAACGAATACAATGAAGGTATTTTTGTATAGAATGCGACTTCATTTTAATGGGGTTTGACTGTACCGAATTCTTAGGTTGGCACTGTGCGTACATTTCCTTTAGGGTGCTGCAACGACTACTGCACATAACACCAGGATCACAAGCTCTTGAGATAATGGCAATTAAAAAGTAATCTACATATATGTCTCAAAATGCTTGTGGATAGATTTGTGCTGTAAAATTGTGTAATACTTTGCTCAAGATGTTTTAAAAAGCACTGGAAGGTCAGTTTCAAATATTTCAATTGTGAGTTTTTTAATTATGTTCTATTACTGTGGGAGTATTTCTGGCTTAGTGGTTGCTTGTGGCACCAGTACGTGGTCATGTAGTGGGCTCCCTTATTTTGTTGTTTTTGATGGTGATGATTTATATCCGGCTGAGTTCTTAAATCGCCAAATGTTTTCCGACTGTGAAATATTTGGTTCTTTTCCATTACTGAAAAAATTTCAGACATGAGGCTTTCAGACATGAGGCTTTCAGGCATGAGACATTTGTGGATCATACGAAATGTTATTGCTGTTATTGTTACTACTGTTACTTTTAATACTAGTGTCTTTTGATGATGCTGAAGACGCAATCATTGTACGAAAACTACATTTTCAGCAGACACGATCAATCGGTGTCCTAGGAAGATATGTTCCAATGTAGAGGTGTCTTGATTGAAATTTACATGTTCGCTGTACTTTTGACTCTTAATGATCCAACATCTGAAAAACTAGCTAGCAGTGGTTTTCTTGGATTTTCTTTATATTAACTTGAAGTTAGTACGTTGCATGCACATTTTAATGGGAAACAGTGCAAAATTAGTGGGAATGTCTTAGCCTGTATTAGTTGCTTTCTTATTAAATATTTTCCACCAATTTCATGAAGCCGCTGAAAAACTGCTGAACCAGAGTACGTAGGAGCATGGATTGAGTGCACTTCCTTCGTACTTTTGAAAGAACAAATTCTTTAAAGCAGTGTAAATTCTGGTTGTAAATTTCTCAAATTGCTGCATGTAAGGTTGCTGCTTACACAGACACTGCTTTATTGTAACTTAGGCTTGCAGGACAGTTTATACCTATGGCTCTTACAGTGTGGCTTGAGATTCACAAAAGATGGCACAGTTAATGTTCTTTATTGCGTGCCTATTTAAAGGGACACTAAAGGCAAATAATAAGTTGACATGGACTGTTTAAATACCATTCCAGAAACCTTGCAACGCTTGCTTCGTGCCTAGAAAGGACTTAGTTTACGAGAAAATTGCATCTGAAGAGTCCGAATACCTTTTTTGAAATTCAGATCTCCCACCATCCAACCGGGGGAGTGGTGACGTTGCATACGCAATCACCACCGTTTGCTGCTGTCGGTGAGTAAAACAGCATCGAACAGATGGCAGCACCGAGCCAAGACAAAAGTGGTGGATTCACCGCTGCAGCTGCTTTTTGGATAAGTAGCGTAGACAGTTTGTGCATCCCACAATATAACATGGAGGCTGAATTTTCTGCTACTTGGAAGTTTGTGCAAGTTTCGCGAGCCAGCAAAACCAGCGCAGCACTACACGATAACGAAACTTTTGTAACGCGAGAGCGTGGGCGGTACAGAGTCGAGCGAAAACGTAGCCTTTCAACTGCCCTCGTTGTTGTCAACGGTAACTTCGATGAGTTCCTTTTTCTAAAAACGAAACAGAACTGGACAAGTAGCATTTTATTTTGTCTTGTAATCATGTTTTTTGCAACGAGTGGCTGAGTACTAGTGACAAAATTGAGGAGTGCTTTCGTCACCTGGCAAGTACTTCAAAGTTCCAGGGGAGTCTCTAATCATGTCCTGCATTTACCTCAGTTTCTCGATTAATAAGCCTCTGTTCGCGATAATAGTGACACCTTGGATATTCTCAAGCACTGATCTATCATTTTAGCTTGACTTATATTTGCCTTTAGTGCCCCTTTAAGCCGTAGTTTGCTTTTGACTTGGTAGTCCAGCATTGCTTTATCTAACTGCACCAGTTTTAATATTATTGATTCAGCATTGTTCCTCAAGGAATTATTCTGGCGCTTTGCAAAGGTGTGCTTTGACAAGCTTTGACTGCATTGGAGCTTTATAAGCCGCATGACAATTGGAATTGTACAGGTCAACAATGCATTGCACTGTGAGTGAAGGGTCGTTGTTTGAAATCTTGCAGATGAGCCAGCCTGCTTGATCGCCTGTTCCGAGTCAGGTTGAAGAGGTTCTCGGTGAATACGAGCTTGAGCTTTTTAGGTGCATGAGGCCAGCTGTAAGGCATGAAAGAGGCCGTGGACCAAGAAAGACACCCTGTAAATTTCACTTGAAAAATAAAAGGCCCGGTTTTGTTGCAATCTGCATTGGGAGTGCTTTATTTCGTCTTGGTGCACCTCAGTCTTGACCTTTTCAAGGCACTCCTGAAAGGGCCCTGGTGTCTGTTTGTTCCACGAGCCTCTTTGCATAGGCGAGATGGAGCTGATAGGAGAAAGGAAAGGCTGTCTGTAATAATAGGAAATTCTCTTCATGGGGTGCATAAATGCAGGGTATTTCTCCATACCTCTTGTTACTGAAAGAAAGGCAGCACTAGTCACTGTGGTCACTAGCTCCTGATTCAGCAACATTGCAATTAATGCCAGTAGCGTAAAAGAGCTGACCACTTTGTGAACTTGAAGTGGTTTGCACCACTCCAAAGAATTGGAGTTCTATCCATGGTCAGAAAGTGGCAGCATGTACTGCATCTTCTGAGGGCATAGCTTGTCTTTCTTCCATTCTCTACACTGAAGGTTGTCGGCAATGTCAGCTAACTTGGAACGAGAACCAGATGAGGTGTTCATCCATCGCCCATCACTAATCACTACCTGCGCTAGACGAGCTGAATGGAAAAGTCGTAGAAGGACTAGTGCACAGTGGGCAAGTCCACCTCCCTTTTGTGAGGCTTGCGGCCAGATCCAGTCTCGGATTGGTTGACGCGAGCCATAGCTTTTGATCCTCAGTGCACAGTTGGCGAGCCTGGTAAAGGCATCCTTCATGTGCCATTCAAGCTAGTATACTGTACCACTACTCAGGCAATAAGTAAACGTGCAACTCTTATATAAGGATATCTTTTATATGGGGACCTTTGGGCTCTATATACAGATGATTGAGCTTCATTAATACAGAAGTCCGGACCCAGTTCCTCACCAATATTTTAGCTGCTACCGTAGGACAGTCGCTTTCGCCATGGTGATCTCGTCTCAGTAGTATTTTCAGCAGTCCAAAACAAGTTTTTGCTTAAAATTTGCCTTGCAGATTTAAGTGTGGGGAGAAATTTAGCGTGCTTGGCTATGGATATTTATTTCCAAAGAAAAAAAGAAAGATATTCCAGACACTATAATGAAGAAGGAAACGCAGCAAACACAATGCGAGTGAGCTCTGTTTTCAATTGCACTCATGCTCGCATAATGTTTCATTTGGATTACCAACTTGCTTGACCCTTCATCTTGTTGATAGCTTTTAAAGGTGAGTAAGTAAGGATAACTTGAGCTTAATGCTTTCCCAACTAGCTAACTGTAGTTACTCTTTTGGATGTGCAATTTTTTCTTTTCATTCTGGATGGGGGTTCAAGATCACACTGACAGCACATTAACATGGACACTTTCAGAAGTTCTCAGCCAAGATTGTGCATAAATTAAAACATTCATATTAGGAGTTTTGATGGAAAGCAAACTTAGATTTATGGTGAACATGATAATTAGTTTCATCTGAATTTGACTGTCTCTTAAAATCACATACTTTGCAGCTCATTGCTTCATTAAGCTCATTTATGTTTCCAAATAAGGTCAGCCACAGAAGCACCAAGTTCACATCAGGGTTCACACACTTGCAAGGAAGTGCAAATGTAATGTTTTTGTTTGCATTTCTGAGTATTAAATTTGTGTTCTGCATTTGCTGTGCCTGCTCAATGCTTGCTTAAGTGCGAACATAGATTTTAAAGTTATCTTCCTTTATTTTTGGACCAAATTTGATAGAAGTATAGATGCTTGTTTATTATTCTCTTCTTATTCTAAAAATGCTATTATTTCTTTCTGTAGGTTTATTACTTCATGAGATAATAAAGAAAATGACTTGTTTTTAGAACACTGTACAAATAGCCATTGCACAAGAATCTGCAAATGGCACATGGATCAATAGTACAAAGCACTAGACACATGAGCATGGAAGCACCTTTAGGATTGGGTCATTATTTCTGGTTTTAGAGCACACTGAACTCCAGTGTTTTCAAAATGGTCATGCAGGGGTCACACAAAATGCAAAATTTAAGAATCCTAAAACAAACATTTTAAAAACCTTCTCCCTATGTTGTGTGCTTCAGCCATCTAGTTTCATGATGCAAGAATAGTTATTTTTCTATCTTCGATAGGTACTTATATATCCTAGTTAAAGGTTTGCTGGGTGTTTTGAGAAAACGGAGAAAACATACCAATCATCTTTAAAATTAATGAGCTTTATAAAATCAGCCTTAAGATTAATATATTATGGCTGAAACATAGTCACTTCAAATACAAAGCTTTGCATATAATAAGAGATGCAGACTCCAAAAATGAAATTTTACAAAACTAGACGTGTTGCAAATTTTTGGACCTAAAGGCTCTGTCCTCCTTTAAAGGGCCCCTCACCAGGTCAGGCCATCTTGAGCTGACAAGCGCAGAGCATACCAATGCGTGCTAACGATTGTATTTGCAAAGAATCACATTGCTACGCATCGTGGAAAGGTCTGAAATTTCAATCTGAACACTGTTTTCCCTTTCCCTTGCGGCACCGCGCTCCAGGCCGGACAGTGACGTGCTCGTGTCCCTGCATCTACGTACTTGTGACTACACTGTGACGTCGGTCATGGTGACGCGAGACTTCAAGAATTATTCAAGGCAACATTTGTTATTTGTGTGATCTGTTGCTTGAATTGACGAATTGAAGTTTAAACAGTAAAACACACAAATGGAATGTCTGCATGTTTTTTGTTTTACTTCGCACCGAAGCAAGATAGATGTACATTCGCTTCGTCTGCTTGTTTCCACGGTCGTGCAGTCACATGCGCAGGTATCGAAACTATGCCATTTTCTACAGTGTTCCAGCGCGTGATCATGCTCTGCGATCTGCTTGTTCTGCCTCAGTATTCGTGTAGCACTGAACTATACCGCTAGTCGTGTGCTTGGGCACAGCGCACAAAATTGTGCGCTGCATGAAACGACAACAGCTCGCGAGCAACTCCATCAGTAAAAAAGCGCAGCATTCATTAAAAAAAAAAAACCGACGAGAAAAAGAAAATGAAGGCGACGCCCGTGACATATGCGTCACGCGATCCTCAAGGTCCAGTATGGGAGAATGCAGGGAAGGAATTTCGCTTGCAGAGGCTAGACGAGATGAGTGAAGAGAGTGTCTAACTATGCAGTGGAGCTTGCCTTCTGAATTCATAGGTTCATGGCAGTGAAATATTCGGGTATTAATCTATTCAGTTATTTATGCAGAATCGGCTATTAATGAGCTGATTTGAAACATTTTTGCGGCAGAACATGTGAGGACACGTAACTTCCAGCATATAACTAAAATTTGCTATGGGGCCTAATGAGGGGCCCTTTAAGGCTGCCAAAGTTCATACCAATACTGTGAATGTTAATACAAAATACTACTTTTTATGGACTTTGCATGCCTTTGTCAAGTATTCAAAGCTTGGAGAGATGTAGATATGCTGTAAATAATCGGTCTCCACAGCATCTTGTTGCACAGAATTGCCATTCATTATTTCAGTATTTCATGTAATTGAGGGTCATAATGAGAAGACATTACAGTACTGTGAGGCTGTGAAGGGCTTGTTTAACCCTTTCACGGTCGAATTTTTTTTGCCATATGCGACCGCCCATGGTCGATTTTTTTAATTGCACATTCCAATTTTTCTAGGGTGACCGTAAAGTGAGAAAAAAGTACTTTTCGTTGGTATATACTGTTTATTCATGTATAACAACAATAAAAAAAGGAAATAAACTTATAAGAATTGAAAATTTGATGCATTGTTACGCACATAGCTCAAGGCTTAGAAAATGCGCACACGAGAATAGCGTAATTGAACTGCGTAGGTGAGCATCCTCAAGAAAACTGTGTGGTTGTGTGCCCGTCAAAAAAGCAAACCGTGTGACAAACTTCCGCTAATCTTCACCTTCTTCATCATCATCATCATGACCACCATCATCATCATCATCAGCCTGGACACGCCCACTGCAGGGCAAAGGCCTCTCCCATACTTCTCCAACCACCCCGGTCATGTACTAATTGTGGCGATGTTGTCCCTGCAAACTTCTTAATCTCATCCACCCACCTAACTTTCTGCCACCCCCTGCTATGGTCCCTTCCCTTGGAATCCAGTCCGTAACCCTTAATGACCATCGGTTATCTTCCCTCCTCATTACATGTCCTGCCCATGCCCATTTCTTTTTCTTGATTTCAACTAAGATGTCATTAACTCGCGTTTGTTCCCTCACCCAATCTGCTCTTTTCTCATCCCTTAACGTTACACCCATCATTCTTCTCTCCATAGCTCCTTGCGTCGTCCTCAACTTAAGTAGAACCTTTTTCATAAGCCTCCAGATTTCTGCCCCGTACGTGAGTACTGGTAAGACACAGCTGTTATACACATCTTCATCTTATTGCCAACCAAAGGCAATTAGTTTTCATGCATTTTCAAAAAAAGAAAAAAAGAAAAGAAAAGGAAATGCATGCACGGCGGCATCCTTCCTACGCGCACCCCTGTGAGCACTAAACGAGCGAGAAACAGGTGGCTGCCCTTTGAGCGATTAGTAACGAAATAGCCATCAGTTTTGCAAGCGAAAGAGCTGAAATCGCCCGCGGAACAAAACCCAAACCGTCACCCGCCTGTGCATAGGCCAAAGTGCGAGTGGTAGTACATAAACGCGCCACAGGAAACTAGCTCGAAAACAAACCATGCCACAAAAACCGAGAGAGGGAGGGGTGAAAAAAAAATTCCCTAGTTCCCACATAGTGGCAGCACATGCCAGAAAAGAAAAAAATTAGGAAATAGGCGTGCTTTTTAAACATACAAATGGCAGCATAAATGTACAGCATCGACCATTTTGGACTTGTCCGCGGTGCCGTATATTTATGTCATTGGCCCTGAAAGGATTAACTAATGGGACTTTAGCTGGTGTGAATGACCTCAACCTTAAAAAGTTGTATTGTTGATTAGAAATGACAGGTTTCTCAAGTTAGCCAAAAAATACTTGAAATATGAAAATTAAAAAAAAAAATTTAACCCTTCAACAGATGTACATTCTTAAAAATTTGAGCTCCTTGAGGCTCCAGCAGATTTGCATGTTTTAAATGAATTTTTGGGCACATAAGATCATATTTTTTATCACAGGATTTAATAAATTAGTAAGTAGTACTGGTGAAGCATTAAATATGGCTTTTACCCCACATATTATGGGTAAGACCAAAGAACATGTACTCTGGTTTGTGAAAATGTAAATCTAGAGAACAACTGCAAGGAAATGTAAGCTTGTTGCATTACCTCACAGTAGTCCTTTTGCTTTAAGGATGGAAATGAACGATTACTTGGCAGTTTTTTTTTTTTTTGGCAGGGTAACATAAATGAACAGACGTGATTAGCAACCATGGATGTCTAACTATTTAACCATCAGCTATCTAATACCCAAGTCAGACAGCCAAATTTAGCATCACTTTGAGGGAGTGCACTTTGCTGTTAGTGTCATTCGCAGTCTGTTTAGTGATGTCGCAGATTTGAAGGTTTAGTGGCACTTGCTGTATAGTGCACAATTGCCAGTGACTACATTCGTTAAAACGAAGTGTAGGCTCAATAGCAGCGCTTCAAAAATAAATAAAGAAATACTCAATGCAGACGTGGCACTAATTCAAAGGCCTCTTTTTTGTAATTTAATATGTGTGAGTGTTCCTGTGACATCAGTGGAACCAAAGCAAGCTTGAAACATTCATTTTTGACACCTATCAAAATCAGCCACGGAGTCTGCCATTTTGACTGTGTAGATTTTGAATATGTTCCTTGCTTGAATTGGCTCAATATGAATAGGCATGTTGACAAAATTATATCATTTCTATTTTTAGTGCAAAAGTTCTTGGAAATGTAACAAAACGGTAACTGTTTTCAATACTGAAAATGCCGAGAACCATATTAAGCAATTTGGCTTCATAGATTGTCATTGTCATCAATCCTGAATAACACTTTGTTTTGCTGTCTAGCACCCCGCCACCAAAGTGGCACTCAGCGGGGCAAACTGCACTCACTCGAAGTGTCATTAAAATTGCCTGTCTGAATGGAGTATAAGCACAACATACCAAAGTGGCAAGCACCAGCAGAGTCTGTACCTATTTAAGATACACAACTGTTTTCAAAGTTATGAAACTCTCCATTTGCTTCTGGTATGGTATGTGCTGGGAACTTGAAAACTCAAGTGCCTTCCGTTCACATGCATGTATTCACCATCAGTGGTGTGTGAATCAATATTAGGCACCGTTCACACCCTAACCAATATTTTATAAGGGTATACATTCACTCATACTTGCCTATAGTGGCACTCACCCACACTCACTTCTGCTTACACTTATCCGCTAGACTAACCAACTCTGACTTACATTAACGCTGACATCTCTGGAATGAGTAATTTCATGAGTACATTTATGTGCAAATGTGCTTAGTTATGGCACTTATTATGCTCATTACTGCAGTGATGTATGTTCTCACACAACAGCATTCACACTGCATTAAGAGTTGGTCACAGAGCCCACTCATTAAAACATACAACACAGATCTGGTGGCTTTCTGTGCTCATGATGGCTGAACTCATCCTCTTCGCATATTTTTTTCTGTGAATGATCTGTCATTTATTCAACTTAAAGCAGCATGCAAAAACCGTCTCATCATCAAAACAAGGGCACTAGATGACGACATGTGCTATGGCCTTGTTGCAATCACGAAAGTTGCACGATGCATTATCTATCATACTGATGTGAAAGTGGTACGCATTTGTAAAAGTGGTGCTCAATCTTAATTGATACTGTGAAGTTGAACTTCTTATGCTGGAAAGCTCCAGCCTTCTCAGTTTCCTGCAAATTAACCTCTCCGTGTACAATCCTTTGCACAGGGCCTATTCATTCCATGTGAGTGCAGAGGGCCAAATGCAGCCAGTGCCATTCCCACCAGATGCACTTATGGGTGCTGGCATTCCACGGCATGCACGACAGATCAACACGCTGTCGCATGGTGAAGTGGTGTGTGCGGTGACCATCTCGAGTCCCACCAAGTATGTCTACACGGGGGGCAAAGGTTGCGTCAAGGTCTGGGACATCAGTCAACCAGGATCCAAGAGTCCTGTTTCACAGCTTGACTGTCTGGTAAGTACTGGTTTAAAGGGGCCCTGAACCTATATTTATTGAAGTCGAGAAATGCATTTGAAGTTAAAATAGACTATTTCAGAAATACTTTGCCACAAAAAGCACTTAAATGCTGCGTTCAGCATAAGTGGAGTTATTGGCAGTCAAAGACAGCTTGTGATCCCCTTCGCAGTGTTCCTGCTGCTTCTTCAATGCCTTGCACTTTGAAGGCTACAGCGGAGCGGTACATGCCCACAATGCTCCTTCTCCTTAACATCACAGTGGCGCACAGTTCAAATTTGATTTCGGATGTTCACGTAGATGCCACTATTTCCAATTTTGGCATATGCGACGCACCAAACGTGGTTATAGTGCAGTGCGGTTGTATGCGCAGAATTTGCTTTGTGCAAGACAGGGATCGACTACACGCTCGTGCACATATGCTCCAGTCTGACCGTGCTACGTGGTGCATACTGGCTTTGCCCTGCACCAGCTTGACTGATGGATAGTAACCACAACCAACTTGTGCATTTTAAAGTGCTGTCAATAAATAGCTTAATACGAATTGATACCTGTAAAGGTGTCTAGCCAGGAGTGACCAGAAGTGAGCGCATGCTGGCGAGTGTGTGTGTCATCTTGTATTCTTTCATATGGTTCGAGGCTAGTTGAGTGTGCAGAACAAGTTGAACTTAGCGAGACCCAATTGCCATGGCACCAACAATCAGCGTGGCAAAAGTTTAATCCCTAAGTGCAACCGAGCATGAGCAGACAATATTCAGCTTCTTCCAGAAGCATTTAATTCTTACCGAAATTTAATAGCAGATTTTCGCTTACTTCAGCCTGTTTAATAAACTGCATCAATAAATATTAGCAGTAACAGTAGAAAGGAGCTGACTGATCCAAAAACCCTTCTTGATTGAAGTCAAATATCAGCTAATGGCAGCCGTCTATGAGAATCTTGCATATGACGGCATATGTAAGCCAGCGGCGGCTTTGAAGTGGGTGAAGAGAAGGCCTCGTTTGAAAAGAAAGTGCTTGAGAATAAGGCCACTTTGCACTCTGCTTGCGAGCTTCATGTGCGCGCATGACTACAAAATTTGCCCATATGTTCATAGCAATGTATGCTATCCCTGGACTACATTTTTTCACCAAGCCTGAGGGTTGGTTCAGGACCCATTTAACATTTCCAGCAGCAAGAGCAAGATCACCTGAGGAAAAAGTGAATAGCTTTACCCATTCACACTTGTTGCAATAGGTTGCAATACTGGTTCAGGGAAACTCGCTGCTGTGTTTCACTGTAAAGGTGCATTTGATTGCTGTGATATCCTGTTTCAGTTTCATGCCACTACACTACAATTGCCAAGTGTGCTGAAGACTGCAGTATAATGTTCTCTGTGGTGCTCAACATAATGTATTAGGCTGATGCAAAGTTTCTGATTTTGTGTGGACTGCATGTAAAATGTAAATAAAAAGCTGATGATTCAGCAACAATTAGAGCTGGGCTGCAGAGTTGTATGTACTGATAGCTGATGTATACAGACAACATAATTTTGCAACTTCAGCAAACTTACTTCATTTCTTATGTTTGTGCCATTTTCCTCCAGCTAGAAAGAATGGGCTTGATGAAATAGGATTCTAGACTGCTGAAAAAGATTACAGAAAGCTTGGGGATATTGGCGGCATGTGTTCAGATGTGAAGCTGGATGTTGCAAAAGCTGTTTAGCTAGTCATGAAAGCATTCTTGCATCTGTTTGGGTGCTTGTTAAACTATAGTTAAAATTCAGTCAGCAGTATCTCTCCTTCTCTCCTCTCTGGTTATCTCGCATGCTACGTAAACTTGACGCTGCCTATTCAAAAGTTACATGTTGCACTTCATACAATTCAAAGTGAAGACTGTGTTTAGGCAGAATTTATTCGTAGGACTATACTGTGCAGCATGGTTGTCATAGCTCGTATGCCTCTGTGTGTTGCAGCAAAGGGACAATTACATCCGCTCCTGCAAGCTTCTTCCTGATGGGAGAACACTCATCGTTGGTGGGGAAGCTAGTACCATTTGTATCTGGGACCTGGGTGCGGTAAGTGCAGTGTTAAAGTTTATCTCTGATGAGCAACCAAGAATGTGTTGCACACCAAATATAAGTTGTCGTGTCACACAGATTTTTCATCTCTTGTTCTAAGTTAAACAGGAGTGTGTATTGTGCTTTAAATGAATGATGGGCCAAAGTATATTGTAGAACTATAGGAATTGTATTTGCTGGTTTCAGCGCCAGTGAGTATGAAGGTACGAAAACCTGCCCCAGTGGCTGTGGTTTTCTGCTACTGAGCATGAGCTTGTGGGTTTGATTCATGGCCATTGCAGCTGCATTTTAGTGGAGATGAAATGCAAAAATACTCGTGTGCTTAGATATAATGTGCGTTAAAGAACCCCAGGTGCTGATAAATATTGTGGGACCCCCCCTACCACTACGACGACGTCTCCATAGCCCAGGTGTTACTTTAGGACTGTATACTTTCATTTTGATTTTATATGTAGATGAGAGAAGTGTGCTACAGAAATATACTGTATATTTAGGCATAGAAATATACTGTATATTTAGGCATAGAAAACCCTCTTTTTGAGCCTGTATTCGGAGAAAAAGAACACAAAATCATGTGTGGCTCGTAGGAAAAGCCTCCTAAAACAATACTCAAATAATTATTTTAACAGCTCAATGCAATTATTGTCTCAAACAAAGCCCCAGGAACAATTTTAATTCTTTAAGCTGGCATCATCGGCAAAGTGGATGGAAAATATGGATATGACATGCAGGTATCATGCATGATCGCAGATATACATGAAACCAGTCTATTGAATACATATGTAGTTCTTTTCATAGTTTTTAAAATTCTTTGACACTTATTATTGGACTCCACCAGGGATTTCTGTGCATTGTTACACCAGCTAAGTTGAAATTTGTGAGCACATATGACCTTCTGGAGGTTGCTGAAGCTTACATCAGAACAGTTATACAGTCGAACCTTGATATATCGAACAGCGCGGTGATCACAAAATAGTTCGATATAGCCAGAATTCAATATATAAAATCACGTAGAAAACACGTAAAAAAATAGCACAAATCAATCAATGAACCAATTGTGGCGCAATAGATACTCACATGAAGCTTCAAACAAAGTATATTTATTTCGTTCGCTGAAAGTACTGAAGCAACGTAGCCTGCTTCATATTGGCAACTGCGTGCTTGACCATGGCGTCCTCAACATAGTCCAAACGGTCCACAAGAGACAGTCCAGTGCCTTCTATTGCGCCGCAGTAGCGCGGCGTACAACGGCCAAAGCAGCTACAGCCTCAATGTTTGTCGTGGAAGCATTTGCCAGAACAGGCCCGTTTCGTCAGCATTAAATATCTGATTGGGCTCATACTTAGTGAGAATCTGAGGCCACTCTTGTTCAAGCCACTTCTTAATCTCGCCTTCATTGGCGTCCTCACTTTCGCCCGCAACTATCTTCCCGACAATGTTAAAGCGGGCCTTAAAACGTTGCAGCCAACCGCTGCTGGCATTAAAGTTCTCGGCGCCGAGAATGAATGCAAAGTTCTTGGCCTTCTGCTGTAGCATTGGTCCTGATAAAGGAATATTCCAGGCCCTTACGTCGATAAACCATTTGTACAGCGCCTTCACGACGTTTTCAAAGGCAGCTTTGCGCACCCGCCGCTGCGCCTGAGTGCTGGTTCTGTTCCGCCTTGGCCTTTATGTCACTCTTGTTTTTCAGCAGAGTGCTCAAAGTACTCCTTGTGATGTTGAAAGCTTCGGCGACGCTCGACTTCTTTTCTCCATTTTCAACGCGCTGTATCACTTCCAATTTCTCAGCAAATGTCAGGGACGTCTGCTTCTTCGCGTTTGCAGCCATCACACCAACCACGACAGGCCTAAGCCACACACACACTAACAACGACTGGCGTAGCACAAGCGGCAGCACCAAGACGCACGTGTCGTTCACGTTGTCAAACTAGCCAACCTGGCCAAGCCACGGCCACGCCAAGCCGCCGTGTGCCTGCGCCGCTACGTTCAAATGGCGCCCTCGGTGCAACCGATGTGGGCAGCTGTCGTACGCAGCAGTCTGGAACGCCCATCGCGCCGCCGCTATCTTCGAGAGTGTTGCGGGAAAGCTCGCCTCCTGTCAACAGAGCGCACTTGGTCTGGGGCGGCGAAGTTCGATATATCTATTTTACATCCGGCCCCGTTTGAAATAAAAAATTTAAAATGCATGCGATTTTTCACGTGATATAGAAAGTGTTCGATATACGCAATAATTCGATATATCCGTGTTCGATATATCGAGGTTTGACTGTACATGGTTGAGCTCGTTGGTTTGGATACGACACCATAGCACCTGTATTGCCTAACTCATTTCGTCCTATCTTCTGTGCTGTTTGTATATTATCAAAAGTGTAACCTGTCTCAGTCAGAACCGTGGCACCATTGTGCAATGTTAGCAGTGCAGTGACTTGAGCCTGTCTTGTCGCAGCCAACCCCGCGAATCAAGGCTGAGCTGACTTCAAGTGCACCTGCGTGCTATGCCTTGGCCATCAGCCCCGACTCCAAGGTTTGCTTCAGCTGCTGCTCGGATGGGAACATTGCTGTCTGGGACCTGCACAATCAGACGCTTGTCAGGTATGTGAGAACTAAATTTGCCAGCTCTTAGCAGCAGGAGAAAGATGGCCCCTTGATGCACAATAGAAATTCAAAGAAAAGAGATTCTGTCCTAAAAAGAAAAGAATAAGTTTTTGTGTTTATTTACACAGGAGCAGCTTACATTTATGGTATGACCTTTAATTCGTCTTTTACTACTTAAGTTAAATATACTCTTCAGAATCTTTTGAAATAACTGAAAATGTCTTGTGCATGACAGGGCACCGCTTTGAAAATCTCTTCACAAACCTTTTGACTTTCTTCTAAGGTTGCTGTCTTTCTCCCTCCTCGCACTGCATACTAAAAAATTTTATTGCGATAGCAATTATGTGGACAGTCTAGGCGCATTACTGCCATTGGCATCGCTGTTGTTGTGTGGTCCAAGGGTGATGAAATTGTCGCCGTGCGCCATATGATGTGTGTGCGAGTGAAAGCATGCGAGGGTGAGCCGGTGGTCACGGCTCAATCTTGCGCACTCAACGGAGGGAAGTGGTGAGGAAGTACACCGTCTTACGTCGCGCACAAGGCTTTGAGGGCGGGGTAGGGAGGGCAGGGTAGCTGCCGTGCTTCCTCACTCCAGCATTTTGACAGTCATCAAGTGAAATCAGCACAGTCATCAAGTGAAATGTGTTCATGTTTGCTTGTGCACATGTTACAGTATGCTTGTTCATTTAGTTAGTAAGCAAATGTTTACAAGATTATGTGGCTGATAAACTACTATCCTTACTTCATATAGCTGTCTACAAATTTGTTATTGCAATCGATGCTTCACTTTACGGACGAAACTGCGACTTTATTCAGTAAGAGCATGTTCTATGTGGTGCCTGCAGCTGCGTGCTTCATAAGCCTAACAAGTTGTTGTGGTTCTCTTCAATTTATCTTAATGAGAATCTGCATCACAACATTCCGTAGACACATTCCTTTTCAGGTTATGGCCGACTGGCTATAGATGACTGAGAAGTAAACAACTCTAACTTGCTGAACCCAGTGTCTAATTTCAGCACTTTGTAGCAAATGCTTTCATACATAAATACAATTTTTTGCTATGTAGCTGGTTGAAAGCTCTTGCCATACATCGAGTCTTCCAAATTTGAATGCAGGCAGTTCCAGGGGCATACAGATGGTGCAAGTTGCATTGATATTTCAAGTGATGGCACCAAGCTGTGGACTGGTGGTCTAGACAACACTGTGCGTTCTTGGGACCTTCGTGAGGTGAGTGCTTTGTGTGTGCTTTGTGATAAGCACATCACCGCAGTTGAATCATGTTATAACCAAGTTGCATCCGACATCAACATGACTTCATTATCTCCCATATTTCTTTAATCATAGATTGTGGTTACATACTGATATCAGCGAGAAAAATTCTATATTTACTTCATTACATCCAATAATTTGTTATATTCGTAGTAAAGAACGCAGTAGCAAAACTGTGAATGACGAAACTAACTTTTTATTGGGCGAACCTGTGCATATGAACAAGTTACACTCAAAGCACAATGATATCAATATTTGGCGATCGTTGAAATCTTATCTGCAGGTCAAGCGCATCATCTTTTATATGTGAGCCATCGAAGATTCCAGAGTAGTTGCATGGTGTCCGCCAGTCTTCTAGAAAGTACTATAGAATTAGCGTCATGCACACTGTCAGATCTCAGAAGGTGCAGCGACAACAGACAACAGATAGAACCATCAATAACATTCGAGAAACTTCCGATACATGCAGGCGCATCCTGCGCGGAGTGATAACATTTCATATTTGTCAGATGGTGAACAGCGTTCACCAGAGAAAGATAAAAAAGCACATGTGTCAATATCAAACTTTGACTATACATTCTGCAATATTGCCAGTCTGTGGGTCAATTCCTCCTACTTTTCCTCCTGTTTTTATTTTTCTTTAATAGCGCATAGCACAGTAATGTCCTAGGAAATTTTGTTGTCAGTGGACACTATGAATCATTCTCATAGGCGGGCTGAGGGAGATATGTAGATGAAATTTAGGCAAAGTGAGAGTAAAGAGTAAAGGTCTTGTGATAATCAGCATGGCTATAACTTATTTCCTAAAAATGAACCACTTTTAAAGCCAAGTGAAGTGCTATAGCTCAGAGTGGCGGGGAGCATGGCGTGAAGCAGGACTTCTTTGTCACTCCATGTGAGCAGGACAAAATTGCTTGGTTTCTCCAGTTGGCTTCAGTTCAGTACGGGTCCTTATGAAAGCAAGAAAGCCTAAGGTGACCGGTGTCCTTATTTTATAACCAAAGCCAAAAGAGTTGAAGCTTGCGGGCCAGCTGCATGAGTGCAGGTCGCGACTGCTTTACTTGGTCAAATACTTAAAGGCTAAAGGTGTCTTCAGTTCGTATCAATGTTGTGTTTTTTTTCTGTGACGTACAAAATGTGGTCATTATAAAATACATCACTAAATCACCTGGATCTTCGAGAACCCTACAGACCTCATTATTTCACAAGGACTGTACTTTTCCCAACCATTGTTTTCCATGTTGTTGTACGTGCAGGGGCGGCAACTGCAGCAGCATGACTTCACGTCGCAGATCTTCTCATTGGGCTATTGTCCCACAGGGGAGTGGCTGGCTGTTGGGTGAGCTTCCTTTACTCTTGTTCGGGATTTTTCAGCTCTCATACTAATTTTAAACACCAAGGGTATGTGATGCGCAATAGCCAGGGTTTAGTGTCAGTGGTTACATATAGATTGGCTTTCATTATGTATTGCTGCTGTTGCTGGTCCCTGATTAACTAGTTTGTTACTGATGCCCTTGTTCACATAGCATCCTAACAATCGGACACTAATGTTTGCTGTGGCACTGTTGCCTCTTTCATTTGGTTATACTGATGTGGCTCACCGTGTAAGTTCTGCAATACCTACTGAAGTTGTTGTACTAACCTGTTTTCAGTAAGAAAGCTGGACAAATGGGATATTTGGCTCGGACTTATTGAACCTTGGGCAGAATGCCGATATATGCGTGGCCACTGCTTTGCTCATCCTTTACCATTATAGCTTAGGCTTTCTTGGCTGGCAAATTTGAGACCAAAGTACAATCTTTAATTGCTCTCTCCCTAAATGTGGCAGTTTTTTGTGGCTTTGCTCTGTTCAAGAGGACGGGACAAAAAGTTACAAAGCATTGGATTATGCTGCCCTATTAGTTATCAGTAGAAATATGTAACAAATGCTATTTGCGTTCAATGCAGAGAGGGCCTCCTAAATTGCTGAGAGGACGCAGGCATTATTTATTTTGGTGTTCAGGTCGACCCTGCTACCTGTTCTAGGAATGTCGAAACAGGGAAAGGATTGTCTATATGCATAACCAGACTTGCATACAAGTTGGCTCCACTCACTAATGTTGTCCCTCAGGAAAATGCACTCAACATACGTACGCACGTATATGTTATGCATTTTTCTCTCGCCCTAAGAAGCAAGACAAAAGAAGCTTCAAAACTCTTTAACATTATTCTTTCTGTCACATTGTACCAAGACATTCATCGTTTATGAGAAAAAAGGGAGTAGGAGGGGGGGGGGGGGGGGTCAGGAAATGATGTAGCAGAAAAATTAACCACTGAGCTGAGGGTTGGTGTTGAGCTCAATGTTACTGCTTTTTTTATTTTGAAATGCATTGTATGTGCCTGTATGAGTCTACAAGTTTGCAGGAACCTTACTTTAACATGCTGGAATAATTTAGTAATGGCTTGTGGCTCTTCTCATTTAACGTAGCATGGAGAGCAGCAACGTGGAAGTTCTGCACTGTAGCAAGCCAGACAAGTACCAGCTGCACTTGCATGAGAGCTGTGTCCTGTCACTCAAGTTTGCCTCCTGCGGCAAGTGGTTTGTCTCCACGGGCAAGGACAACCTGCTAAATGCCTGGAGGACGCCCTATGGTGCATCTATCTTCCAGGTTAGTATATAATTTAAGGTGAAAAACTGGTTCAGTTGGTGTAGACTGGTGGCAGAAAGCGCAAATACAGTCGAACCCACTTACAACGATACCCGACTTTAACAATATATTGGTTATAACAGTGAGATGCTGCTGCACCATAAATTTTTGCATGTTTTCCATAGTGAAGCAACCCGCTTACTACATTGCATCGATGCCGCATTATCGGTTATAACAATGAAGTCTGTCTGGCTGCTGGGTGTCTGAGCTGAAGGGTAGTGAAATGTGAAATCCTTGAAAAAAAAAAAAAACAAATTTAACATTCAAGTCACTGTATGATGGGCCACTGCTCCAACAGCCGCTGTGCACTCATTTTCCAGCCATCTCCGCGCTTGGCTCTCTCCCATCGCCCTTCCACCCCTCCGAACATGAGTAGGCTGCGCCCATATTTCTATGCCGCCCCACTGTCTGAAACACGAATGGACAGTGCCATCTGCACCACAAGCAGATTGCCCGCATGTTACTCGCTGGCTCCTCATTCAGCGCAGTTCTGCAAACAGCTTAATCGCTCGCGTTCGTTTTTGTTGGTTGCATCAAAGTCGTTCGTGGCCATGTGGTTTCTTAGCCTCGCTTGACTCGCCGCCGAAACGGAAGATGGCTGATCCGCCCACTGATTATTGACGATGCAGGATGCTGCCAGTGAAAAGAAAGCGCACGGCTATAGATTTGGAAACTAAGTTCTTCTAACCAATGAGACGATAGTCGCGAACATGCTTGCAGCAGATAGCAACGGCGACGACGGCAGTGATGACGCGGTAGGGCAGGCTGCCTCACCGTTGTCCTCAGAGGAGGCTTGGCATATGATTCAGTCCCTCCAGGGCTTCGTTTTCACGATGAACCTTCCGCTGTACTTTGTGGAGCACTTGGATGCCTTGGAGAAGGATGTCGGCAAGCTTCGCGTAAAGCATGCAAGGCTGACGGACATAGGCTTTTCTCGTGCAAGCCAGTGAGAAGTATGTGGCGAGGTGCTTGTGGCGAGATGCTTGTGACGATCTCTCCTCAGCATTTCTTCTGGATTTCTCAAGCTGACAGGCTGCTGTGGCAGCTTTCGAGCACTTTTTAAAATTCCCCTTTTGGGGCCAACAAAAACGATGCCTCAGCGGTGCTCGCGTATCGCTTGCCACCTGTGACACCTCTTTGCAGTTCTTATAGGAGTGCCATTCTTTAGCGCCGGCAGCTGCGGATTGTTACATGTGATTGGAGTGCTGAGGAATCAGTTAAATGAGTGAACACGATCAGCAGCTGGATGGAGGAAAGTGGTGAGAAGAGGCACTGGCCTCCCCGCCATTATAATATTCTCACATCAGCATTTTTTCGTGCAACCCAGCTATAACAATTATTGGTCATAACAATGGAATTTTTGTGGCACTTGAATATTGTTATGACTGGGTTCGACTGTAGGTGCATCAGCTTGTTTCTTTGTTCTGCCTTTTGATTGTGAGTTCGCATAAAAAGGCCTTGAACCACTTTTTATCGAAGTCAAGAAATGCATTTGAAGTTAAAATAGACTATTTCAGAAATACTTTGCTGCGTAATGCACTTCAGTGCATTCAGCAGAAGCAGAGTTATTGGCAGTCAAACTTCCCCTACGTGGTGCTTCCACTCCTCTTTCAATGATTTGCGCTGTGAAGGCTATGGCCGAGCGGGGTGTGCCCACAATGCTCCACCTGCTCATGCGCCCAGCTCAAATTTGATTTTGGATGTTCACGTAGACACCACTACCGATTTTGGTACCTAAAATGCACCAAACGTGGTTGTCCTAAGCGAGCCGTAGTGCGCTCTGCCAGTGGACTTGTCATGGCGCTTTGCGGCAGCTGCAATATCTACGCTATGTAACAAGTAGTGCACCACACCTATATTTGCTTTGTGCACGATCGGGCTTGAGTGCGTGCTTGAACTCGTATGCTCCAGCCTGGCCGTGCTATGTGGTGCAGACCGGCTTCGTCCTGCCCCAGATTGACTTATGGGTATTAGCCACATCCACCTTGCGCATGTTGAAGTGCAATCAATAGGTCAATAGGAAGCGATATCTGCCAACGCATCTAACCAGGAGCAGCCAGGAGTGAGTGTGCCCTGACAAGCATGCGTGTGGTCTGACCTTAAGTTACGCATGGTTTGAGGCTAGTTGAGTTCAAAACTAGTTTAAATTAACGAGACCCTATGGCTACACCATCGCTAAGCAGAGTGATTGATGTTTAATTCCTATGCGGGCGGCCACAGCCGAGCGTGTGCAGACAGTAGTCGGCTGCTTCTGCAAGTATGTAAGTGTTATCGAAATTCGAGAGCAATCTTTAGCTTACTTCAGCGTGTTTATTTATTAAACTGCATCAATAAATATACACAGTAACAGTAGGAAGAAGTGCACTGATCCAAGCACCCTTCTTGATTGAAGTCAGCTGTTGGCCAATTGCAGCAGCTTATGGGAATCTGCTATATTGTGAAATAAAGCGTCCAGAAAAAAATCGAGGAGCAGGCTTCCATTGAAAAGAGAGTATTTCACAAAAACGTGACTTTGCACTCTGCTTACAAGCTCCACACGTCACTCACAACTGCAAAATTTGGCTTAGATGTTCACACCAACATAAGCTATCTATCCGCAGTCTATGTTTTTTGACTAAGCCCGAGAAGTGGTTCAGGACTTCTTTAACTCAGTAACACTTCAAGTGTTCTTTTTCATTTTAAAGCGTTCTTTGTGAACCCTCCTGAATTTTCCTGACTGTGTCTGCTAGGTGCGCAATCATGAAATCAGCCAATAATGTTCGTCGGCAATTGCTTTCGATGACAATGTTGCGGATGTAAGAGCAAGCGACTGTTCACTGCTTTTCACACGAAGTTGTTGATTCCCTGCTACATTCAGTGCAATAATATTTGGCTCACATGTTCACGAAGAGTTACCAGATTGGCAACATTTTTCTTACTATGTTCAAAAAGTGTTTCAAGGCCCCTTTAAAACACTTGCCAAATAATAAAAAAAAGTTTTTAGTGGGGCAAGTTGGAGGGTATGCAACAACAAAACTCGTTTCCGTATTTATTTTTAAATATCTGACGGTTTGGTTTTATTTGTTGTTTGCTCTCTCTTAATTCTAATACTGCCATCTCTTCTTCACATGCACCTGTTCCGCAGTCCAAGGAGTCCTCATCAGTGTTGAGCTGTGACATCTCTTCAGATGACAAGTACATTGTCACTGGCTCAGGAGACAAGAAGGCCACTGTGTATGAAGTGATCTATTGAGCACCCACTATGCCCCGTTGTTCCTAATGTGTTGGCCAGCACAGTGTTACAGGGCTGCACAAACTGTACAAAGCAGAGATTTCTCATCTGCCCCCTTTCTTTGTTTTGGCAGAGAACTGTTTGTGGGGTGGCTGTGAGTGCCACTAAAACTGAACCAAGGACTCTATGCTGAACAATGGCTTTAATGACAGCATGGTCAGCACTCTTGAGACAACCTGTGTGCTGCCAATCCTGCATGTTGCTGATATTGTGATCATGACCAGTTGACTGTTCCTATTGCATTGGTAATGGCATTGTGGTGGTTAGCACATAATTAAGTGCTTTGTTGATGCCCATGCTGAAGAACAGATTGTGAAGAAACAGATTATTGTAATGAACATTATGGCCTCCTGATATCACATGTCTAGGATGCTGAAATGCTTTTATGGTTGGGAGGAGATGCAGGGAAAGGTAGCATTTGTTACTTGCCTACCACGATACTGTCCGGTCAGTGTCTGCATATGACAACCATACTGAGGACCTCGATGTAGAACAAGTGCCCTTCCTGCTCTCCTCTTCGAGTTTCAATACTGCCGCTGCCATGTTCCGCACATACCCTTAATTTGAAGGTAATGAAAGCTAAGTTTATGGGCATTACTTTCTGTGCTTTTCCCACTAAAACTTGCATTAGGTGAGTGTTTGGGATATGCTGTCGTGCTCAATTTCTGCATTTCGCCTCTGGATAAACTCTATTCAAGTGACCAGTGCAATTGCAGACAGCCTTTTGCTGTGCCACGAAGGAACATATTGGCATGTAGGCTTGGCGTGGTTGGCAATGAACTTTTCTTGTTTGAAAGCTGGGCAAGAAACCTTTCTTGGTTGTTAAAGAGTAAAGTTCATGGGTACAACACTGATTAAAATTGACCACTCTTATTATCCTTGTCTACTTCCTTCAACTGGTTGGCCGAAACGAAGAAGAAGAAAAAAAGAAACTGTTTCATGACTAGGCCTCTGGCTGCTGCATATCACAGCTTTGCTGAAAAGCGCACAAAAAAAAAAGCATTTTTGAATCTTTGCATTATGCCAAAATTGTCTTTGATTCATCAGATTGTTCAAGCTTGTCTACGAAACGGAATCAACTGCGCTTGTACAAGAGAAGACCTCTTGCTACATTTTCCTGTTGCTGTTTCATGAACTCATGAGACCATTAGAAATATTTCTCTTAGTTTGATGCTGTCAATCTGTGACACGGCACTGGCTTGTACTAGCAGTGGTAGGGCTGTCATGTGTGAAATAGAGTCCTGGTTTCTTTTCTAATATAACATCAGGAACTACACCATCACTTCATGAATCATGAATTGAGTGCACATATGTCTATGTTGGTGTGTGTGCGTGCGTGTATGAATTCTCATTCAGGGATGGAGTATACCTTGATGGTTAACTCTAGGCTACCCTCTGCACTGTAAATAAAGATGTTACAGCAAACTTGGCATGCTGATGGTGTTTTTGTTGAAGAAGGTTGGAAAAAAAAAACTGATGGTGTTCTGCATTCTTGTTGGAGCTACCAGCAACAGGTTATGAACATGGTCTGTATGTGAATGCTTTGATAGAGGTTTTTGATGTCACCTTGGAATAAAAGGGAGCATCAGTGCCAGTGTTTTGCCCTTGGGCGATGTGCAACACTCTTGCCCTGCGTTAAACTATGAGGGAAGGTTTCTCCCTTGTGGACAGTGCCATCAGGGCACCATCTGAACAAATTGCTTAGATGTTTTTGAACTGTACACCATGCTGCCAAAGTATGGCGGACTACGCTGGAACAAAATTTACATTGTGAATCTTGTGTTCTTTCAATGGCTTTGAGAAGCCATATTTGGGTTTTTATACAATTTCATTTCGGTTATCACATAAATGGGCTGCTATCATGTCACATTTGCAGAATGCTTTGGAATTTTTCAAACACATTTGCTGTCCTTGCAGCAGTACATTCTCGGGCTTATCTGGTACTTGGTACTACGAGAAATTATTTCTTGTTGAATAAGTTGTACTGTAAAGTTTAAAAACCTTGACTTGTTGCTGACAGAAATAAAGCATTGAATGCAATGTTTGCAGTGATAGGAAGCTACTCATTTTCTTCTTGAAACAATGGTGCTCATCAATATGCATCTAGTCTGTTGAGCTTGTAGCTCTGTGTGGTTTGCACAGTCAATTTAGGTTCATTGATGAAGCAAAAAGTGAATAATTGATGGAACAGATTGAACATCCACTCTAGAACACGTTCGTAAATGTTATCCTTTCCGTGCCTCCATTTGAAGTCAACAGGAAGTGAAAGTTGAAATTTTTTTTTTCTTTTTCATATGCGACTGGCCTGTAACCGAATTGTGTTTGTTTCTGGGCTTTTGATTTGATGTCTCGTCTCTGTGATCTCCATCATTTATGTTCGCGGTGGCTCAAGTATACACCAGTAGGGCCAAAGCTTAAAAGTTGCATTTTCTTGCAGGAAAGTTTGAATAATTGCTGGATAAAATTTGCGTCCTATGATGAGTAATTTCAACTCCCAAATTGTAAAGCTAATTGTAGACTGCTACGATTTTAGTGACAATTTTCTATCCTAAAGATACACAGCAGTGTACCAATAAAGGTGTGCAAAAATTGGTGGTTGACAAAAATTTATTCCGAGGAAAATGCCACACTCTTTCAGTGAATAATTTGTGTCATTACTGTCGACTCTGGTCTTGTGAACTTGCGCAGACGTGCACAAAAGAGTACTGTAAATAGTCCTTTTTTGACACTTGATATAAATGAGGAAGGATGGATGTTTCTGCCTCCTGTATTTTAATTTTACTGCTGGGATTCTGATGTGACTTAGTTGCTGTAAATATATGACATTTGGTTTCATAAAATGTGTTTGCACAAAAGCTGAACTTGTGTGTCCTGCTTGTTGGAAAAGTATTTTTCACACTGGTGAAGACATCTTAACTCTAGCAAACTTGAGTCAGCTCTGGAAAGTTTAGACGTAACAGTAGCTGGGAAGGCCATGTGCAACAGAAGTCTTGGCACAACACACAATACTTTTTAGGTTAAATTTGATTCAATGTTATGCAAGCACAAATGCATAGAGCTGCTGGTAACTCTCAAAGTTTGCAGGACTTTAATTAATTTGACATATATTACTATAAAATTATACATGGGTGTTGCTTGCCCCATTTCTCGGCAGTATTTTCTCAACACGGGACACTGTGCGATTAGCTTAATGCCGTTCTAATTCTGAAACACTGGCAATTTTCATTGGTAAGCTATGTGCAGAAAAACCTGCAACATAAGTACTGGGACATATAGAAAATGTTCATAAAGTCTTGCAATAATTATTCCGGACACTTATCTTATGATTTAATAAACAATAGCAACGAAAAAAAAGAAGTACCAAAGCTGTTCTTTCCATCCTTTTTCGGCCGACACTTGGCCGAAACCGAAACTGAAGCCTTTCAATGATGGAGGAACCGGAAGCGGGTGATCATCTGCCGCTGCCGCCCTATCACGTTTCAGACGAAAACTTGCGGGATAAAGTGTGTGGAAGGGCCATCCATGGATAGAAACATGGCAGAGGCAGCAGTTGAAACGCCTGCTGTGCGATTTTTCTGCCACAAATGTAACCAGGAAATTAACCCTGTATTACCGGTAAGAACGCTTTATCGCACGATAAGGTTCCTAAGGCTTTACACGCGCTGACTTTCTTCGGCTGCTAGCTTTATTGAGTATGCGTCTAGGCCTAAAATTACTGTCGCCGCTGCTTTGCGGTGATGCTTAGCGTCTGCCCAATTACAATGCGACCGTAGAAATAGGAAAGCAAACGCTGATACGTATATTTAAACTTCTTTCTCTTCTGTAAGAGCCGCATTATGTGCTGCCTGAATTCGCCCACAGACGCATTGCAGCGGTATACCTTTGATTGCGGTGAGATTTTTGATTAAATCCGCAGGGATAAGCGGTGCAAAAGTGCGCGACTACTTCGTTTACACGTTGTACTCGCGTCTTGACGTAGCTAACGGAGCGCCCACTTGCTCGTCGTTTCAGTGGCAGGCTTCTGGGGCTACTTCGTGGGGCGTAAGAGGCGCCAAGGACGACCTGCGCAGATTCTAGAAAGCGATGATGCTTGGCAGCGCAGACTTGCTGGCGCATTTTCTGGCCTACACTGTGTGCATGCCTGATTTGGAAGATCGCGCCTATAGTTCAACGCTGTTGTTCATGCTTGTCTTGCAGGAATACATTTGCCCCCGGTGTCAGTCGGGTTTCATTGAAGAATTGGCGCAGGGTCCCCCGGATCACTCTATGTAAGTTTTCTATGCTGACAGGCTACTTTGTCTGACAGGTCGCGTACGCTGAACCGTCCGCGCTGGAACATTGACCCCTGTACCGTTCGTGAAGTTGTAAACGTACACGCTAAGTTTCGCCTCGCGGGGACAAGTTTTGTATTTAAGCCAGGCGCGGTGTGCCTAGCCATCTTATCGTCCTCGTTCACATCGGAAACACATACGCTAGTATTGGGCTTTTACACATACGAACAAGTGATGTCACAGCAGTGAAACTCATTAGGGCATGAAACATTAAAAACATACCCAACAGTACTTTAATGCTAAGCTTCTGCAGTTGCCTTAAATTTTGCTGACCGTATTGGCTCATCTCGACCAAAAATTTTGTTGGAGGAGGAAAGGTGGTTTTTGAAATTATGTGCAGTCGTTCTAACAGTTCATTGTGCAGTGGCATCATTATTAAATTTTCGCAATTATATCCTTAGTGAACGAATGAGAAGTGTCGTACGGGTGGCGTTTTCGTATTTGGTGCTTGCTTGAGCACAGAGTATTAAATTTTTGTTTGAAATATTTACACCTCATTTTTCTAAGTCGTCGTGTACGAAGCAGGGAGACTATGTAAGTATTCAAACATGGTAGGAGTGCACAGTACTTGACTCAGAAGTTTTTATAAGGTTCCCTTCTTTTGCAGAGAGGACTCTGATGATGATTTAGACCATGCTGCACAATTTAGAGAGGTGAGTTTGTACTTGGTGGTGCAGTGCATGTGATTGTCTTTGAAAAATACACGCCTCATGTTTATTAAAGTAGTCCACAAATTCTGTACAGCATAAATACGAGAGCTGCGAATAGGCGCTAGCGAAAAAACTACAAAAGTTCATTCTATGTTGCAGTTCGCGCTCCTTTTTCGCAGATGTGTTGATGGTGTTCACATATCTGCCTTAGAAAGCCAAACATTTGTGTTGCTCCTTAGCATGCATGTGAATGCACTGCCTGAAGTTCATGCATTACATTATCCAATGCTGTGGAAGATGCTCATGTGTTAAGTTCCGAGAAAGATGTAGTTGTGCACCGCATTAGCTTGGGGGCTGTGGCATTGTGCTGCTGAGCTAGATGAACCTGGGTTCGATCCTGGCCATGGCGGCTGCATTTTGGTGGGGGCAAAATACGTAAATGCCTATGTACTTATATTTAAGTGCACACTAAACAACCCCAGGTGGTCATAATTAATCCGAAGGCCCTCACCATAGTGTGTCTCATAATCAGATTGGTGATTTGGCGCGTCAAACCCCAGAATTAAATTTTTAATAGTTCTACATATTGATAGAACCGGTACCTGGGGACTGCAACTAGCAACCATCATTGCAGCAGGCATAATTTAATACAAAGATTGTAGAGGGAAGTGTGGTTCTGAAGTTTAGTCACTAGGGGACTTGCACATAGTGCATGCATATATTGTCATGTAGTGGTAATGGTGAAGAAAGCAGCAAACCTGGGAATGAAGTAACTAGTGTTTTATTAGGCGAACCTGTGCCCTCAAAAACGGGCTACACTCAAAGAACGGCGATAGCGGCGAGCGCAGTCAGTGATCGGCGAAAATCTGATCTGTAGGGTCAAGCGCGTTGGCTTTTATACTCGAGTCGTCGATGGTTCCAGAGTAACTGGTGGTGCCCGCGTGTCTTCCAGAAAGTTCTACACAATTGGCGCTGCACATGCAATCGGATTACACAAGCTTCGGTGACAACAGAACCATCGATAACATTCGAGAAACTTCCAGTGCATGCGGGTACTTCCTGCGCTGAGCGATAACATTTGTTAGACGGTGAAAAGCACTCATCCCGAAAAGATAAACAAGTCTACATGTCAATGTTTACAATTTTCATGGATTTGTTAGCGATGCACATTAATGATTCTTTTATCAATTTGATTGTATTGCATGGCATGCTCGCCTCACAACTCTTAGAGTAGGTAAATGTTTTACACTCACAGTGAAATTATTTCGTTATGCAATTTGTACTGCATAAATAATTGGAATGCATCATGTAACCGCACAAAAACAAGGGACAAAGAAGGAACACACAGGACAGGCGCGGATGTCCCTTGTTTTTGTGCGGTTACATGATGCATTCCAATAATGACCACCAACTAGCCCGCTTATCCCTGTTAAATATGCTGCATAAGTAAGTCCTAACACCTTATTTTGCTTTGAATGTTCTGGAAATGAAGTTGTAGAAATGAGAGTAATTGTTGCCACGCAAAGAACTCATGATAAACAGTTCAGAAAGGTTTATAAGAATGCACCAGATTGTCTGAAGCCAGAAGGAAGAAGTTTAGGCAAATCTGTGTACTGCCCATCGCTCCCATGCGAGCTGCATTGATGGCATATGCAGAAACTAGCAACAGATTTCGCTCCAGTAACCTTAATCTGAAACTCTGTGGCAATGGTAGGGCAACTTACAGTGCCGTTTGGCCTCTGTGACAGCATCAGCCAATAGGTTCACACAGTGTAAAAAGCCGAGACTGCTGAACACTGCAAGATATGGTGTGGTCTTTCCATGCTTTTGATGCTATGCATTGCTGCCAGGAATGTCTCTTGTGTCTGTAGCAGAGCTGAATGAGGCTACAGAGAAGCCCTGTGGAAATGTTTGTTCACCTCTTGAACTGGATGCTGCTTGTATAGAGAGGAGCTGAGCGACAGATAGGCTGACCACAGTAGCTGTTGATTGTCTACCGGTTTTCTCTTTTCCTACCAACGAGGGAAGAAAAAAAAAGATGAGAAAAGAATGTGTCAGTGTAAATGCAGTGACTTTTTTAAGATATGCAGCTAGATACCCACTTGTGCTGTGCAGCTTTGGAACAGTACGATAATGGATGTGCTGCGGAGACTGGATCGTGGTCCTGGTGGCATGGTGGAGGATAACCTGTCGCCAGATGCACCGTCCTCGTCAGCTTCGGACTCCATGGTGCGGCGGAGATCACCGGGACGGGCGGGCCGCAGGCCACATCCTGAAAGCCAGGGGAGGCAGCCCCTGGAAGGGTGGGACCCTTGTGACCATTATTGTGTGTAGTAGGGAAGTGTAGCCATGTGTCAAAAAATTACGTAATATGGTATGTAATACATAATTACGGTACATAATATAGTGGTGGAACAGCTGCGCCAAACTGCGCTGAGAGCAACCCTTTGTGCCAAAATGTCATCTTAGCGGAAAATTGCGCATGAGCCTGCGCCAAAGTATGCATAAAAGCGATACCCTCCTTCCGCCGATGCTTCGCAGCTATAAAAACTGAAATTAAAACCAACAGCACGCTATCATCATCATTGCAAAAGGAAGCAGGGATCCGTGCATAGTTTCTCACTGTGTAGTGAGAAGCTCTATGAGCTTGTCAGAGTCATCAGGTTCATGGTTTGTGTGTTTTTGTTTGACGGACATGCAATGTGGTGCTGCTGCACCGCTTTGATGCCGCATTATTTCGGTGCTTATTGAACGCACGTGATACCGTGCAGTTTGTCGAAGTAGGACGTCACATTCCAGTATTAAAAGTAAACTTTTTTGATGTTTATAGGTGATAGTGGGGCTTCACAAAAGAACCGATGCAATCGGAATTGCATGTGGTGTACAGTTAAGAATGGCATCTAGCATTGATTGCGATTGCAAATTATTAGACAGCTATACGAAGTAAAAACCGTAGTTATATAGGTTGTGTAAACTTGTAATCATTCGCTTACTAAATTAACAAGCATGGTGTCACACGCATGCAAACATGAACACATCTGACCCGATGACAGTGGAAACTAGCTATCGGAAAGCTAGAATGAGGAAGCATGGCAGCAGTAGTGAGCGAATTGACTTTCATATTGCCTCTTGCTTCAACTTGAACTAAGCGGCGAAGACACAGCGCACACTAAGCTATCAGCACTCGGTGCGTGCTCTCTGTCCCTATCGCAGACTGCTTTCAAGATAGCGCCTCCGCAGCTGTGGCATACTCAGAAGCTGCAAAAGTAGGACGCCCCCCTCCCCCTAATGCCTTGTGCGTGATGAAAGATGGCGTGCTTTCTCTTCGCTTTCCTCCGATGCGAGCGTGATATTAAGCTGCCATATAATTGCTATCACAATAATAAACCACAGTACAGTCGCCGACCGTTTATTCGGACCTCACGGGGACTGTGGAAATGTCCGAATAAACAGGTGTCCGAAAAAGCAGATTATGAAAAAAAAAATGAAATCCTTTATTTCCACGCACTTATTCGGGCTCGGCAGTAGGCTTGAAGAAATCGCGAATGCGCCGTCGCACGCTGTTCCGTTTACGCGCAATCAGATAAGCCTGAATCTCGCAGAGGGTCATACGGAAAGCACAGTCACTGCTCGTACACGCTCCACATGCGACGGCAGCGTAGCACATGGTGCGTCAACTTCCGACTCGGTCATCGTCCGGCGGTGCAGCAGAAACCTGACGAATGATCTCGCCGTCGTCGAGTTCTGCGCATGTCAGTACAGCAGTGTCAGCACCTGTGAAACTGTCAATGAGGCGGTGTCCGGAATCGCAATGCAACCACTGCGCAGGTCTCGGCAGAACATTTTCCGCGTCAGTAGGGAGCACATCGGAAGGCGACAAGTCTTAGGCCTCCCGGCAACCGCTTGCCGGCATTCTCCAGCACAGTCTGCGCGGGCACTGTCGGCGCCATTAGACCTTTGACGCGATGTTTACGTATGCCGCGTTGGCTCACCGAAACCTCGACACGGCACACAAAGCAAACACCACCGTGCCGACACAAGTCGCACAAATGAAAAACGCGGCCTGCTCGCAGCGTCAGCGAAGAAACAAATCAGCTGCTGGATTGTCTTGACATGGCTTACTGAGCTGAAACCGGAACTGCTGCAGAGCCACTCTAACCAGGCAGAAACGATGATGATGAGCGGGGATTTCCAGTAGCGCCACTTCGTGGGGCAGCAAAGAAGCTCCGTTCAAAACAAAAATGGCGTTCAGCACGTCGAACCTTGCACCGGTCAGAGTCGGTACATGGTGCTCTCGACCGAGTTGGCTCAAGGAGTGTCCGAAAAATCAGACGAGAGGTTGCAAAGTGTCCGAACTTTCGGCAGTTGTTATACATTATGGTCTATGGGGAGAACGGCGGTGCCGCGAGGCTGACCGAATAATCGGGCATGTCCGAATTTTCGGAGTCCGGAAAATTGGTCGGCGACTGTATAGCCTAGGCCATCTTAAATACCTGGATTTCTCGTTACGGCGTACCACACACCGTAACGACAGACGGAGGAAGACAATTTGACTCGTCCCTCTATCAAGCTCTCTCCCATCTTCTAGGTGTAACACTCATACGAACAACAGCTTATCACCCAAGTTCCAATGGCATGGTAGAATGCTTCACTCGTGAACTAGAACAGCATAAAGCTGTGTGAAGATTCTGGGTGCCCTTATCCACGAGAAGGGAGGTGCGGCCACCTGGCTGAAGAAACTTGAGGTGAGGTGGAAGCAAGTCCTGCACCTCTCGTGGAGGATAGCCCAGCAGAGTGGAGGGGCAGGCACACAAACGGCACGTACACTGGTCATGGCCACCTCCGCATCCTGTGCTTGCAACTTGCTTCAACCTCACTGAGGAACTAGAAGAAAAGCTCCAGAGATTTCACCGTGAAAGCTTAGGAGTTGGGACAGTACTTCCTTGCCACACCAGAATCGAGGAGCTCCACCACTATTAAGCCCTCCCACCGCTGCTAGAATGGCTGAACAATAGCAGCGTCGTTTCAACCGTGCAGGATGCCTCCTTTTCCAAATTGAAGGTAAACAGACGGGCAAAACAGATGACACGCATGATTTACTTCCAAGAATGGCACCATGGAATGATGTGCAGTTACAGGTTGCCAAACCCATCATCTGCCACCTGCGCAAGGACAACCGCTTATCTCGCAGGGCGGCGATTGCCAGAAGAGTCGATGACCAGAGGACGCTATATTCACTGACGCCGCGTGGGACTCAGTGACAACATCAGGAAGGATGTGGTTTTTCGACCCCAAGAAGAGTTACCAATTAAGACAATAGAACTTCACGCCATCCTGTTTACCTTGCAGAGACTGAAAGAGACCAACAATGACGGGGCACATAACAGCTGGACAATAATAATTTACACTGACTGTGCTGGAGGCCTTGAATCACTTTCAGGACCTCCCTGGGTTGGTACTTGGGAGTACCGTATAAAAAAAGCTACTTTGGATCTTGATGGGTCTTACATGGCTGAGATGGGCATGAATGGGGTCCTTGTGCATGCCGGTAGTGTCAGCAACAGCACGGCCCGGGACGCGGCAAGGGAGCTGCTACACCATGCTTGTCTGCTCCAATGGACAATGTCCCTACTGCACCACAGTTCATGGGATCGGAAGATGTCAGAGAGCAGGGCAAGTTAGAGGTGAAAAGGCACCTTCTGGCAAGGGTGCCACGCAACACACACCCTCTTCCCAAAGGACTTTCTTGCTGCGCTCAGGTCCTGATCCACAAAGCCAGGACAGAAGCAGCCCTAACAGGGGATGTGCTGGCCTGGTGGAGGACCACGTCAAGGCAAACACGGAACGCCAGAAACACTGCCGAGAAGAGTGTGCTTCCGCAGGATTAATTAGCTTCCCATGCACCGCTTGCTGTCACTTATCAGACGTGCAACATGGGAGGGCACCTTAGTTTACACAATTTGCTGTGGGGATGTCATGGCCTGGAAGAGACGAGAGGGGAAAAAAAAAAAGTAGAGCAGCAGGACAAAGCAACAGAAAGCTGCATTGGGAGTTTTTCATGTTGCTCTACCATTTTCTCATTGACACTTTTCATCGAATTATAATATTTGAGAAGTTGATTAATTAATTAGGACTAAATATGTAATTAGGTAGAATGAAAAGGAAATGATCTGAATATCTCCAAGCGACGACAAACATTCCTTTGGTTCTGTCCAGCTATATGGCATTCACATATTTTTAAACTCTGCCTAAATTTAGCTGGGACACCCTGTATAATCAGTGGGCAGGTTTATTTACCATGTTCAAAAGTTTTGTCCCCTCTAAAGCACAAGTTATGTGCCCACTGATGAAGCCTACCCGCTCGAATTTATGGTGTGAATCTTATTTTTCAGTATCATTCACCAGATTTTTGCCAACCTCACTGGAACTACAGGTGAATATCAATGCTCAGTACACTTATGGCTTGATTGATGGTGGTTCAATAGCCTGAATTAAGTGCTTTTCTTCCTTAACCTTGCAGGTTTCATCTCCAACCAAGGTCTTCCAGTGTGAGTATCAATAAAGCGCTTTAGCCAAGCATTATTTGTTTGGGTTTTTCACTTCCACATAATTTTTAGTGAGAACATGAGATAAAGGCATAAAGCAAGAGAACATACAGGGTCTGTGCTTGTTTAGCCTTGCAGCATGTTCATTTTTTTCTTTGCGCGTTCATCTTGCTTGCACATTAGTGCAATTTAATGATGCAAAGTTAAGTCGTGCTCCCACAACCTTCCAATTCTTGCTCTATAAGGCATGTATATTGAAAAGAAAGATGCATCATAAGGTAGGGGTGTACAAATATTGCGTATCACTGAATCAGTGATCGTTCGAAAAATTGGACTCTCGAATAGAATACCTACCGCTCTATTTTTTGATATATTCGGTGTAGAGACCTGCGCAGTGCCACATGTCGCGTGCGCTGCAGAGCCCTTGTGCTCGATGCTGCCCTAGCGAGCGCTTCATTTTTCGTCCCAAAAGGACCGCCAAACATGCCACAGACGAGCTGCCCTGGCTGACACGGATGGATGGATGGGTGGATGTTATGAGATTCCCCTTTGGAACGGGGTGGGGGGTTGCGCCATCAAGCGCTTGCTATTTTATTGCCTAATGTCCTGCGTATGCTGAAAAAAGAAAGAAAGAAAAGGAAGAAAGTTTTGGCGAATTTCCATACCCAAACATTTTGAACCTCTATTGTGAACTTAGTTTCTGTAGGCCTCTGTTGTTTGTCGTCTCCCTACTTTTGTTCTACCAATCTTCCAATCGCCTCTTACTAATTTCTGTTGTGGACATGTTTACGTTCCCCCTGCTCTCGCTGAACCCAAGGGCTCCAAGGAGGCCAGTAATTCCTAAATATACCGCTGGGCAGATGTCTTCACATTATAAGAAAACGTGCTCCATTGTTGCCCTAGCTTTCCCACAGTAATATTCTTATGTCTCTTTATAATTGCGTGTTATAAGGCATCCTAATCTCACTTTGAAATGTAGTGAGCTTCCCTTTGAGTTACCATAAATTGTTTCTTTCCCGTTTTTGTTTTTTCCTCTTAAGCAGTTACTCATGGCAGGTTTCTTTTCTATTGCTACCACCCATGAGGTTATCTCAGACTTTCTTTTTGCTTGACGTTCTTTGTTGATGTGTTGCTCAACATACAGGCCGCGCAGTTGCTGGTAAGCTTTGTAGTTTTTTTCCTCCACTGTGTATCAATGTTATTCCTGTACAAATACCTGAACACTCTCCCAGCCCATTTACTTTCTTCCATATTCCTCAGTCGTTCGTGATAATTAATTTTACTGTGAGCTTCCCTCACTTCAACACTCGCTGCGTGTGCTCCCTGAGGTCAGCCTGATGCGGGGATCGCACACACAGCGACTGAACGCCCCAATTTGTAGCACAGCACCAGGTCAGCTGGGGCCACCTCTGTCGGTACAAGGTTTGTCCGGGTCGGCAGTACGAATTGAAATAATGACGCGACAGGGACAGAAGGAATGTGAACAAAAGCAGTTTGTATTTTGTAAAGTGAGAAAGCATGCGCGAAGATTGAGCCGCCGATAGGCATGCAGATCGTGTTGGATACACTTGCTGACGAACTTCACGCCACTTTGAGAGCTGTCCCCGCTTGTGTTATCTCGGGACGAATCGCTGAGGAGCCACCCGTACAAACATATTAGCGGCAAGCATTCCGTGATGGCTTGTGGCCCAATACCACATCGGCCAGCGGCTAATTTTCTCTTTGGCCCGCACTGCCTCGCCCATTAGGCCTGATCGCTGCTGCTTCACAGGGCGTTGGCGACTACAGTTGTGGTTTGGTGCCAAATTGACGCAGATCTATTCGCCACAGCCGTACGACACTCGGAGAGCTGACAAATAACCTAGGAAACGAAAGCAAGAGGTGGTGGATGAACGGAGAGGAAGAGAAGGAGGTGTAGCGAGCGTCGTAAACTTGTCGTGCCCGTCCAGATTCCAGATTCTTTGACAGGTGGCAAATCATGTAGAACCTGACACACGGACGGCGCCTGCTCATCTGCTCACGTTGGCCCACTACCAAACTGAGAACCTCATCGATATTCACTACAACAAAACGTCACCAATTCTCTGGTTTCAGAGGGGGAAAGAAGCGCTTGATTCTGTTCAACAAAAACTCCTGATAAAAAAATTTTTTTTCAGGCCTTCATATTTTAGACTGAAGCTGTAATCAGCGCTGGCATATAAATTGGGTGATCCCTTTAATAAGAATAGACTGAACTGTATATCTTTGTTTCTATGTACCTATGTGACTCATAGCTTTGCTACATTTTTGTTATGCAATGCTAGGATACCCCCACACATGTGCAGCACCGTACTTGCCCAAAATTTGTAAGCAATAAATTTTGTGAAAAATATAGATATTTCATATTTTAATTGATATTTGGCTTTTTGTTCTTGATTTGATACTCTATCAGAAATTCGGTATTTGCACACCCCTAATCATATATGATCCTCGGCATCACTAGTTTTGTATTTTTGTCATGAAGAGTCTATCGCTTTAAAGCATTTTGTGATAATGCAGCAGACACATTGCTATAATGACGCTTATTTGTCACTTGCGGTAGTTGGTAAGCTATTTGTTTGGCATGTTGGACACCTTGTTGCTGACTGGTTGTATCCGCTCACTCTCAAAGCAGGCTGGTTAACCTGCATGGCAACCCTGGAGACTATGCCTGGGGCCGAGGGGGCCTGGATGCTGTCATAACACAGGTGCCACAGTTTTTAATGCTTGAGCTATTTTGCTAGGTTTTTAGTGGTTGGCAGACAACAATGTAACATGCTAGAGGATAACGAGTAGGGAAGAGAGGAAAGTGTTGAGAAAAAAGCACATGGTGTGGAGAAGACAGAGAGAGAAGTGCATGTGCAATGAAGAGAGAGGTGTCTGATTGGTTAGCATAGGCAGTGATGTCACGTATGTAGGAGCAGAAGGGAAATAAGGAGCGTGAGCACCAGCTCTATCCTCTCCATGTGAAAAACACAGCAAGGTGACATGAGCTTTCATTAACTTTGATGGTCATCTTCTGTGGTTTCTACCAGAGCTTTTAGGCAAAGCAGTATTGACGTAAGAGTACAATACACACATGATGTAGACACGGGCAGTTTCAGGGTGCTTAAAATGTGAAATTTTTATCACCTATCTATAACGCAGCTGGACAAAACCTCAGCCAGATCTGCATGGTGCATTTTAGTGTGGAAACCAAAGACAGTTCATTGAATGATGGCTTTGACATGGGCTTGTACATCATCACCTCGACTTCTTGTTGAGTTATGAAAAAAAGAAAAATGCTCTCTCTCTCTCTCTCTCTCGGTTGAATAACTTTGTTTGCATGTACAGATTTTTGTAATCATTTTTGCACTTCAGTCTGTACAAAAAATTTTTTTGCAGCAGTCTTAGTAAAAGGCATACCTCAGTGCCCTGTTAAGAAATGAGGTGAACAAAATGTAACTGTCTTTCTGTAATAGTTCCTCAAAAAACCCTGTAAAATCGTGCCAAACATTTTTCAATGTTTCGTCAAATGGAGAGTGACATTGTAACTTAAATATGCTCGTCCTCCTGCCAGAGATATTTTTTTTTGAGCTTGCTTTACATCACGTTAACTTCAAGTGCAATAGCTATTTCATGGCTTTCATCAAGCTAATGAAAGCTGTTCTTAGCATAAGGATCAGTGCAAAGCTGCAGAATTACTGCTGTGCAAAGCAGTTACATGAGCACTGGTATAAGGTTAGAAAACTAGCCTTATCAGGCCACCTTGCCATGCTACGGATGCAAGCCCCTGTTTAATCGCATTCATAGCTGGCCAGAAACTTTGACCAGCTTACCAGAGAAATAGCAGAAGCTGCAGAGATTGGCAATATCAGTCTTTTAATTGGAGGCGGAAATGTTTTTGTTGCGTTAGCTGTCTGTGTCAGTTGAACTTGCGGTGTTGATTTGTTCTCCCTTCCTTTTGTTTGGTAATATATATATCTGTTCTCGTGCAATTAATACTCAATTCTTAATGCTTGCTGTGTCTGGGGCTGCCAGCCTTTCAGAAAAAGATGGTGCCAGATTTGTAGATTTTAACCCGGCATTGGTTCATGGTGTGACAGCCATCATCATGTGCCATTTGCAGCTCCTGAATCAACTGGACGGGACAGGGCCGCCTCCTTTAGCGAAAGACAAGATTGAGCAGATTCCCACTGTCAAGATTGTCCAGGAGCAAGTTGGTGAGTATAGATACATTCATTGTGCTGCAGCTGAAGTGATTTTGACACGGTGCATATTTCCAAGCGGTACCTTTTGTAATCGTCCGCTTGCTGTAGTGAACACACTTCTGTGAAGGAGGTGTGCTGGATGTTTGCACTTAAATATTGGGAGTGCAGTGCAAGATACTGGAACATCAATAGTACCTGCTGCTCTTTTGTGTTGGCTACAGTGCAAGTAAAATGAGACTTTGAGCTCAGTGTGAATTGCTCTTGGCAAAGGAGCTTGCTGAGGCTCATTTTCAGGAGCTTAGAAGGGTGATGGTTTGGGCTAGTTAGTTTTCCATGAAGCTGTGTGCTGCAGTGCAAAGTGGTACAAGGGACACAGAAAAGTGCTTGTCCTCATTTTTCTTTGTCCCTTGTTCCGCTTTGTGCTGCACCACACAGCCTTGAGGAGCTGTATTGCACTCAACACACTTTACAAACAGATCTGCGTAAACATATAGTTGCAAAGTGTTTGGACAGGACCGTGGGCACAACACAGGGTCGTGCGCTTTCATAGTATATTCGTATACAGTTTATTTTATTTTATTTATTTTATTGTACCCTCAAGGTCGAAGTATTACAGAGGGGAGTGGGTAAGAGAGATATACTTAAGTAAATAACAAAGCAGCAAAAGGTGTTTAGTTATTACAACAAAATTGATAAGTTGATTGTATCTGGGAGTGATGATGTCTGATATGGCCGAACGAAACTTTGAGTTGTCCTCTGCTGCGACAACTATGCCGAGAACGTGGTTCCATTCCTGAGATGTCCTAGGAATAAATGATTCGGGATGGGTTGTGGTGTGGCATTGAATTTTTCCAATCATACTGCTATGATCAATGCGAGAGGAAATGTAGGTAGGAGATGACATGAAATTATAGCGCAGGTAGGAATTGTGGAAATATAGTTTATGAAATAAAGCAAGGAGAAAGCACTTACATTGGACTTATAGAGGAGCAAGTAGCAAAGTGTTTTTCATGGCAGTTACGCTTGATGCGCAGCTATAATTGCTATAAATGAAACACGTGGCATTGTTTTGGACTTGTTCAAGTGATCGAATAAGGGTTTCAAAGTGCGGGTCCCAGATGGATGAGGTGTACTCAATCATTTTACTCAATTAAGCGTTTAGTATTCAATTAATTTTAATGATGTAGGGGCAGAAGAAACATTTTGGTGAAGATAACCTACCATGCGGTTAGTATTGTTAATTACCTTATCGATGTGGAACGACCAGGAAAGTGACGAGGTTATGTGGACGTCTAGGTACTTATAGGAGGTTACAACTTCCAGGGAAGTATTATTAAGGTTATAGTATGGTAGAGAAATATTCTGCGAGTTACACATATACATATACATTTAGTTCTCTTCAGTTGCGTTAACCATACGTCACATAAGCTGACATAAGGAAGTATAATATGGATAGAATTGAACATGCTCTCAGGAACGGAGGAAGCCTAAAAACAGTGAAGAAGAAACTAGGAATTGGCAAGAATCAGGTGTTTGCATTAAGAGACAAAGCCTGCAATATCATTACTAATATGGATGAGATAGTTCAAGTGGCTGAGGAGTTCTATAGAGATTTATACAGTACCAGTGGCACCCACGACGATAATGGAAGAGAAAATAGTCTAGAGGAATTCGAAATCCCACAGGTAACTCCGGAAGAAGTAAAGAAAGCCTTGGGAGATATGCAAAGGGGGAAGGCAGCTGGGGAGGATCAGGTAACAGCAGATTTGTTAAAGGATGGTGGGCAGATTGTTCTAGAGAAACTGGCCACCCTGTATACGCAATGCCTCATAACGTCGAGCGTACCGGAATCTTGGAAAAACGCTAACATAATCCTAATCCATAAGAGAGGGGACGCCAAAGACTTGAAAAATTATAGACCGATCAGCTTACTGTCTGTTGCCTACAAACTATTTACTAAGGTAATCGCAAATAGAATCAGGAACACCTTAGACTTCTGTCAAGCAAAGGACCAGGCAGGATTCCGTAAAGGCTACTCAACAATAGATCATATTCACACTGTCAATCAGGTGATAGAGAAATGTGCGGAATATAACCAACCCTTATATATAGCTTTCATTGATTACGAGAAAGCCTTTGATTCTGTCGAAACCTCAGCAGTCATGGAGGCATTACGGAGTCAGGGTGTAGACGAGCCGTATGTAAAAATACTGAACGATATCTATAGCGGCTCCACAGCCACCATAGTCCTCCGTAAAGTGTGTGTGTGTGTGTGTCCGTAAAGAAAGCAACAAAATCCCAATAAAGAAAAGCGTCAAGCAGGGAGATACGATCTCTCCAATGCTATTCACAGCGTGTTTACAGGAGGTATTCAGAGACCTGGATTGGGAAGAAATGGGCATAAAAGTTAAGGGAGAATACCTTAGTAACATGCGATTCGCTGATGATATTGCCTTGCTTAGTAATTCAGGGGACCAACTGCAATGCATGCTCACTGACCTAGAGAGGCAAAGCAGAAGAGTGGGTCTAAAAATTAATCTGCAGAAAACGAAAGTAATGTTTAACAGTCTCGGAAGAGAACAGCAATTTACAATAGGCAGCGAGGCACTGGAAGTCGTAAGGGAATACATCTACTTAGGGCAGGTAGTGACGGCGGATCTGGATCATGAGACGGAAATAATCGGAAGAATAAGAATGGGCTGGGGTGCGTTTGGCAGACATTCTCAGATCATGAACAGCAGGTTGCCATTATCCCTCAAGAGAAAAGTTTATAATAGCTGTGTCTTACCAGTGCTCACCTACGGGGCAGAAACCTGGAGGCTTACGAAAAGGGTTCTACTTAAATTGAGGACGACGCAACGAGCTATGGAAAGAAGAATGATACGTGTAACGTTGACGGATAAGAAAAGAGCAGATTGGGTGAGGGAACAAACGTGAGTTAATGACATCTTAGTTGAAATCAAGAAAAAGAAATGGGCATGGGCAGGACATGTAATGAGGAGGGAAGATAACCGATGGTCATTAAGGGTTACGGACTGGATTCCAAGGGAAGGGAAGCGTAGCAGGGGGCGGCAGAAAGTTAGGTGGGCGGATGAGATTAAGAAGTTTGCAGGGACAGCGTGGCCACAATTAGTACATGACTGGGGTTGTTGGAGAAATATGGGAGAGGCCTTTGCCCTGCAGTGGGCGTAACCAGGCTGATGATGATGATGATGATGATGACATCAGTTAGAGATAATGTTTTTATCATCTTGTCAGAATTCGTTATCAGATTTGTCTGAGATTTCACGGAGGTTAAGTCATCTGTGAAAAGGTAAATACAGTCGAACCCTGCTATATCGAACTCACAAAAAAACTCCTGTCAGTTCGATATAGAGCATAATTGGATATAAGCCTGCTAAATAATTGGATGTCATAATAGCACATACCATTTATAAGATCGCTTTATTGATGAAACTTGCTCAGTTTCCCATGAAATAGTCCACTATTTTCTTCTGCTTGGGCAATTTCTCTGCCTGCAACACACGCATGACTCCCCATTGTCTAAGGAGTCAAAGCAGCTGTGGCTGCAACCTTCCGCATTCACGCAGAAGCACCGGACTAGTGCGGACGCACCAATCACTTCAGAGGATGTGGACAAAGGACCGTCGTTGCTTTCCTCATTGTGCCCACTTTCGCTTGTGCTCGGTACGATGTCGACAATGTAGTCTTTGTTTTCGGGCTCTCCCGTGGTCGCGACACCATCATTTGCACTCACAAACTCGTCCACCGTTGATTCGTCAACCGCTTCCGGAAATTTTGACAGCTTCGGCAACTAAACTTCGGCAACGCCAGCAATGACTTCGTCGCACTAATCAGAATTTAGTCATCACCGAGCATGCGGGAGACGGCACGGCTGAAGTGATTTCGGATGAACCATTCGTACACGGCTGTGTGTAACGCTTGTGCTCCACGGGCGCCGATTTGCGATTGTCTGCTTTAGCCCTAATCTCCCCCCTTATTCAAGATCGCGCTGCGAGTGCTCCTCGGAATCTCGCACGCTGTGGCAACATCTGACTTCTCACCGCGTTCGACCAGATTTATGATTTTGAACTTCACGATGAAAGGCGAATTCTGCCGCTCTATCATGGCAACACTGCTGGAGAAGGCCCACAAGGCGAACACACAACGAAACTGAAAAGCAGTGCGACAACTCGCACTTTCGCCTTCTTGCACGACGAGGGCACATGAGCCTCTGATTGGCTGTCTGAACAAGCGCTGCGGGCAGGCCAGGATCATTTTTTGCAGGGAGGCGCGGTCACGGTAGGGAGAGTGGTTGGATGGAGCCGTGCCGCCAGGTAACCTTCTCGCTGCGAGGGAAAGCCAACTTCTTGGGGCACTTTTCCGCCGTTTGACGTTCGGTGTATCGGGAGGCGCTGCTATTTTTGTTCGATGTAAGCGTAATTTTTGCTATATATGCCGTATTTACACGATTGTAAGTCGACCACTTTTTTAAAATTTGAAAGTCTGAAGTTGGGGGCAACGTTCTTAGACATACTTCAGTTTCGCAGCTCCCTATGTGTGGCCGCAATGGGTGTCACTGAAACTACCGGCGCTGCAGTCGTGTCTTTTGTCATGCGCCGCGCGTTGTTTGCTCCTGCTGCGACGCGTAGTTTGCACCAACAGGCCTGTAGGCGCTTATCCGTCGGTAAATGTAGTTTAGATACGCAGTCTGAGTTTTGTGACAAACCTGCCGTGCGTAAGTAATGGGGACTTCACGGTGTCTGTGCACTATCGGCGCTGCAGGGACGTATCTCTCACGCAGCGTGCATAGTCTATTCCTGCGATGTCATTTCTGCGCTGGGTCGTTTTCCCCAACTGACCTGTGCCGTTCGCTCTTTGATGACTGTGTTTTGGCTGCCCAAACAATATTTTATGCCAAGGACCTTTGAATGACATGTCTTGTTAGTCTTTAGAGGCTGCAACTACACCGCAAATGAGCGGTCGTGCACTGCGATTCCGCTTTTCAACCAACCTTTTCTCTATAAAAGTGCCACGGTGCTCCCTTCAGCGGGGGCTTTGTTTTTTGCTGCTTATTCTTAAGATGTGTATTAATTGAAGACGGCGAGCACCTGTGCAGACGTAGGGACATTAACGCATCACGCCAGCAGTCGCTTGAGACAGCGCTAGGGTGAATTGATCCACCCCCGTCAACGCTTCTTCGCCTAATAAATTTAATTGACACAGGTATTTTTTATAGTTGTCCGCAGATATAATGGGACATGCAAATAAGTTGGAAGTGATCTGTGAGCAGTGACAAGGACGAAGTTAAATACTATGAACATATTTATGTCAAAGCTTAATTCATTTTCTTTTTGATGAACAAAATGAACAACAAACACAGTGACACTTTTTATTTACTTTGTGCAAAAAAGTAATTTTTAGCTACTTTTGCTCAAAGCAGTTTTGCCCACTTTCTGGCTGCCTGCACCTGCTCTGTCAGCTAGTTATTGACGCTAGCTACGCGTCAAACTACGCTAGCTCACCTGTTCATATTTGTGCTTGAGCAAATGGTTGCGTACACACCTCAGGGCATGTGGCACATCACACAGGAAATAAAGGTACGCGCGCTCAGGTAGGCATGGATGTGGAATCTTGTGAGAAAGTGAGGTTACGCTGCCACTGATTCCCATCTGCTGCCACATTGACCGATTGTTCCCAGCTCTGTCACTGACTACGGCGATCACCATAGCACCATGTTTATGCAATTGCATTATTTCTTGCAACAGCAGCTCTGCTAAAATCCTGCCAGGCGCAGCACCTTTTGTGGCAAAGGTGGTAATCGGTTGCACTCAGCTCTCCAGAAGTGGTACGAACATCAGCACGAGCGCATGATCTGCAAGTTGGTCAGTTCCTTCATTTGAAAATACCACCGTAGTCCACAAAACCATAAAGTTTGAAGGTTGCTAAGTATGGACAGCTGGGCTAGTTGGTTATGATTAGCATTGTGAAACATAGTTCCAGCGCACATTTGAAAGTCTACGGGATTAAATGGGCACATATGGTTATTTGACACAACTTACTGTGACCGATTAAGGAGAAAATATTCAAGCCATGCAAACAGGTTAGGGTCAAGACAGTTTATTAAGTTTATATAGAAGCAATTTATGACACACTTTGTTGAAGGCCTTGGTGAAATAAAAAAAAAGCAGTCTGCGAACAATTTGTCAAGAATAAGATGAAGGTGGTGAGTAAAAGAAAAAAGTTGAGTTTCACAAGAAAAGTTTTGTCGGAAACTATTTGTGCTTTTGTGAAAAAATTCGCAGTTGCGCCCAAAAGGTTGCGCCCACACTGCAGGGAACACTTGTGACATGTACCGCTTTGGAACTGCCCTGGTCAGTTGCTCTGTATACACGTCGGTGCGGTGCCGAAAATGTGCCTAGCGCAAGACTGCAACTACACTTTGAAACAGAAAGCGGCCAAAGCCTCGTCCGGATTGCAGAGTGAACCACATAGTTGCCACCTTGTATTAACAGCTATCAACTTTATCAATAAAGCCCTGCGTTACACTTGGACGACACTTCAAAACATCATTTTGCTGACGCAGTCTTGCAGCGTCGGCCCTCTCTTGCTGTTGGTGGCAGCGCATTGCCCGACTTCACGTACTTGTTAAGGCGCGGTAACACTGGGTCGATACGAAACTGACAAGACGCTGACGCCAACGATTGGCTGACTACTCAGCGCAGTGTTTTGCTGAGACTATTTGATCACAATAGGCCGACAACTGCGCAACCAATGGGCGCGAGTTGTAGTGCGATGGGCTTTCTTGTCGACGGCACCGATAAAATCAGCGTGTCGACCATGATTGCTCAATCGAACCCCGCACGATCGGCTGTCAAACCAACAGTGCGATAGCCGCAGTCCATTTGCTTGTATATATAGTTATTTGTGCTCAAAATGTGTCGACATGCCTCCGAAGTTGAAATGCACAAGCTTCAGTCCTCCCAAGCCATGCACATGAAGTTTGGGCCAATGTTGATCCTGTTTAGTGAAGGTTGGGTTAGGCCTGGTCCGTCGAGTTCATGCACCCGCTACTGGTGGAGCGGAATGCAAAAACTAAGTAGCTAGGACGTAGGAAACTGATCTTATACTTCAGCTGTGACCCTATAGCGATTTGATATCAACTACACTTCGCATGGCACGTACACAATAAGCGGCGAGAGGCGACACAGTACTGCGCTAACATCCTGTACTTAAATCAATATTCCTGAAGGCAGCCAATCACATTCGCTACGTGGAGGGTGGGTCTGTATGTATTGTTATGGTGGCACATTTCTTAATTCCAGAGAAGCGCATTTTACCTCTGCGTCAAATGGGAAAGAAGAGAGTGTGTTCGGTACAGCAGCATAAACTAGCTCAGTTACCATTGGTGTCAGCAATGGCATCCGTGTTTTCACGAGAGAACTACATGGCCTATAAGTGAGAGCTTATGCCGAGCACAGTTTTCTTTAATAACACTTTATGGCACACGCAAACTGCAACTAAGATGAAATTAAACAAAAGCGAGAATCAGTAATACCAGCCCGTAATACATGTCTGGATCACAGTTGCCGTTGTTTAAGTGGCTCAGTCGCTCATATTGACTTGTTTCCCGGGTGGAACAACGCAGCTCATATGTGCAGATATGTATGTTTTGCCAGCGGCCATGGTTTTGCTATGTTTTGAAATTAATTCATATCAGTGATGCACCGTTTCCACAATATCCGAAGCTAGCAGCAATTTTCGGCTGTAGATGCCAATGTAAACATATGCATTGCTTTGGCAAATCCGACGTGATAGGCTGCGCTAGAAAGCTTCTTGAATATGCGAAATGTTTAATGAATGTGTAAAAGGAATACAAAATGCGAGGTGCAAGCGCTGGCATCAGCGACAACAAACTCAGTCAGCCATGTCGGCATACAGAACTCGGCCTGCCTTTATCGGCTGCACTGTTAGCACAGCAGTGCACTCGGGTTTGTTCACCCAGTGATCGATGGTTGAACGACATGCTGCCCAGTAGAAGCCATTGATAATGATCGCTGTCCACGAAGCGCCAACCAAAGCACACTCAACTTGGCTGCAGATACACAAATCATCAGGTGAAAGCCCCGACACCCTTCGAAAACGTTTCCAGCTGCGTTCATCAGAGGGCAGCACAGGAACATGAAAAAGTTGCATTGCTAGTAAGGTACAGCGGACCGTGCCGTTTCTCGCGACTCAACGTTTCTGAGCAGGCGCGAGTAAGAGTGCGTGCAAGAGAGAAAATCTGTGGGCCTTTGCTCCTTCAACATGCAACTCTGCCTAGGCACTACGGCGGAGGTTTCTTAGTGCCTGTTGTATGCATCCCTTACACACCAGCATTGCGGAGCACGGTCTAGTTTGTTTACGCTCGGCCGCTGGCTGCCTGCGCAATCAGGCAGTGGGCACGGACGCCC